>NC_060282.1:80117586-80417586 GCF_021613505.1 Equus quagga
CTGGGGCCGGCGCCGCGCCGGGCGCTCGACAAAGAGCGGGGCCGGGAGCGCGCCCGCGTGGCTCGAGTCCCGGGCGCGGGCCCCGCGCCCCCCCAGGGTCCTGGCCGCGCCGCGTGCACCTGTGGCGGAGGCGCGGCGGGGGGCCGGCTCTCTGCCGCGAGACCCCCTCCCGGCTCGTTCTGCTGTTGGAAATTGGTGGTTTTAATGGGCGGTTCTAGTTGAGACCTTGTTCCCGTTGTTTGGGGGAAAAAAAACACACACAGCAACATTTTGCCACCTCTTCTGGATGAAAGAAGAAAGAAAGTGCCTTCTGCACACCCCACCCCGTTAAAATCATAGCAGTAATCAAAAGAGCTCTTCCTTAGACAGTTGTTTTCATCATCCTGAGGGTTACGGGGGGATGTTGGATTTGCGACTTAATTTGCCGTCTGATACAGATTTCTAAAAGCGAGCTTTGCCATCACACGAAAACGGGGTGTTTTGTAGCTTTCACCCGAACGGGTGGAGGCGCTCAGGGAACTCCTGCTGTTTGATGAGAACGTGCGTTTCGTCTTTTACTAAAGTTCAGGTTTTTCAAACAACAACATGCATCAAAAGCTGTTGGAGGAAACGATAATGGCTTAACCGTTGCGAGCAGGATTTGGAAGGATTCCACGGTGCTGAGGAACAAGAGAATGGGGTCACGAATTAAAAGTCAGTCAGCGCACCAAGTTTAAGTAAGAACCAGAGCTTTCAAAACAATAAACAAAAATGATTAGCGAGAGTCAGCAATCACTGCAGACCCTCCTAGGCGTTACCCCTAAATCGGGTCCTACACTGAGGATTGGTCCCAGCACCCAGGGAGTGCCAGGGCCACCTCACCTGGCTTGAGAGAGTGTCTGCCGTCATCAAGGCCTCTCTAGAGTAACGGAAGCAGCGTCTGAGCAGAGGAGCATCCTCTAGTCCTCTCTGGATGCAGGGCCCTGAGACTCCCAGGGGCCCTTCTCTGAGAGTAGCCCAGGGGCTGAGGGATGTCTTTGAATGCCCACTGCTTTCTCTGGCTGTAGTGTCTGAATTGTTTTACTTTATACAAATGAGGCACGATGCACATATTTTGCATTTGGGAAAGTAGTTTCTACTATCTTCTTTTTGAAGTGTTATTCCTGGAATTTCCCCCCCCCCCCCCCCCCCCCCCCTTTGGAAATTCCTTGTTCTCTTTTTTTTCCCCACAGCCCCTTCCTCCCTCCCTGAAAGTGCTTTCTGGCATGTATAGTATTTAAATTGTCATGAACTCAAAGGGATGCTGTTTAAAGAATTTCACTGGAAGTCATGAGGTCATCGGAGAAAGCCAGGGATGTTACAACACATAGCTTGTAACTGCTATTCAGAATCGAGAAATTCAACTGTAGCCTGTGACCTCAATGAGGAATCAGGGAAGTTTGGGGTTTTCCAGATAAAACTGAACTCTGAGGGCTGACTCTGAGGGTTTCTCTTTCAACTTGCTTCCCGCTATGGTGGAACTTCGCCTTTGCTTGACTTTACAAATTCTTTGGCTTCTTCCTGTTCGCTCTGTGGCGGTATAATTGCTTTCCAGAAGCTGCAGAAGGAGCGCGTGTGGAGTGGAGTTTAGTATTCCATAACAACATTGTTTCATTTGTCCTAGAACTCTCCTAAAAGTTCAGAGGTTTCTGCAGTAACATTATGTCTCATTATATTGACTTGATACTTCTAGAGAACACTTTGAGTATCATTCCTTTTCACATATATGAAAAAAATGTATCTCATTTATTTGCATATATTTTTCATTTATTTACATAGGTATGTAAAGTCTTATATATAAAATTCTCATATTGAAATCTTTCCAATGATGTTTCTTATTGTGTACCATAGTAAAAGATCAGTAAGACATTTTTAACAGTGGAGCATGGTGAAGATGGACTGACAATTATGAGTTTCCTCTAATTGGAAATTATAGAATCTTTTTTTTTTTTTTTGCTGAGGAAGATTTGCCCTGAGCTAACATCTGCTGTCAATCTTCCTCTTTTCTTTGTATGTGAGCTGCCACCACATCATGGCCACTAACAGACAGTGGTGTAGGTCTGCCCCTGGGAACTGAACGTGGGCCACCGAAGTGGACCATGCAGAACATAACCAATCAGCCACAGGGGCTAGCCCTATATTTTTTCTTATGTTCTTATGGGGGGGGGAGGGGGTTTGTCAGCGTAAGTTATGGATATTTTTGAGTTATACCCTTGACTTTTTTTTTTTTTTTTGAGGAGCATTAGCCCTGAGTTAACTACTGCCAATCCTCCTCTGTTTTTCGCTGAGGAAGACTGGCCCTGAGCTAACATCTGTGCCCATCTTCCTCTACTTTATACATGGGATGCCTACCACAGCATGGTTTTTGCCAAGCGGTGCCATGTCCGCACCTGGGATCTGAACCGGCGAACCCCAAGCCGCCGAAATGGAATGGGCAAACTTAACCACTGTGCCACCAGGCTGGCCCCTGACATTTTTTAAGAAGCAGTTAATGAATCATCATTTTTGTGAATATCATGAATATAAAACATTGTATCAACCTTCACATGCAAATATCTTGGTTATCCATAAAATATCCAAGGCCACATAGATGTTATTTATTTTCTGACTTATGACACATTCTACTGAAGAATAGGAACATAGTGGTGTATCTTAGTGATGCATTTCTTCTTAGTAATATAACTAATTAAGGATGTAGCTTAACAAAGCTAATCAATTCTAACACAGCTGTTCTAGTATAATTTAACAAGTAAAAAGGAGTAGAAACACCTGGGAAGTGATTTCAGAAAATTTTATTCAATATCTCCCTCCTACGGCCCCACCATATAGTGTCATTTGGGGATGGATATTTACTATCTCTTTGTTCCAGTGAGATAAGAAGGTAAGTCATGGTCCTTTTGAGCTACATGGTTTGCCAATTTATGCTGTTAATAGCTAACATTTATTGAGAGCTTATGATGTGCCAGGTATTGTATATACTAACTAATTTTATCCTCTTAACAACAGTGGAAGTTCAGGGTTAACATCCCCATTTCACAGAGGAGAAAACTGATAGGTTATCTTGCCCCCTGTCACACAGTAGAAAGTGACAGAGCTAAGATTTGAAACTAGACCATTTTTTCTTATTTTTCTATGTTATACTGTCTTTCAGTATTCCTAAAAAAAATAAACTTCGTATTTAAGTTTTTCATCTATATAAGGGTGTGGGTTCCTTCTTATAAAGAAAAATGCATGAGTATTTTTATTCCTCTACCCCTGATAGAAGAGAGAGAGATTGAGCTTTCGCATTGAAAATTTTGCTGAGCTTTTTAAAGTATGATCAAGATTGCTTATCTCTTTTATTATAATTGTTTAAGTTACAAATTGCCTGAATAATACCTGCATTAATAAGATAAAGGATTTATGGTGTTTCTTATCCCACAGGTCCCTGACTCATACCCATGTATGATTAGCTGATTAATACACACCCTGGGAGAAGTAAATCATTTAATCTAAGGCCTTAGTTTGTGACATCAAGCAAAGATTTGGTGTCACAGAATGAAGGAAGAGTTAGCCTAAGGAGAGGCATGTGGGTAGAACAGCCAGAACTTTAGTGCATGCTTAAAAATTCTCAGGACAGTTTCACTTCTGAGTTATATACCCCAAAGAACTGAAAACAGGGTCTTGAACAGATATTTGTACATCTATGTTCATAGCAGCATTATTCACAATAGCCAAGAGAGAGAAGCAATACAAGTGTCCGTTGATAGGTGAATGGATAAACAAAGTGTGGTCTATACATACAATGGAAGGTTATTCAGCCTTAAAAAGGGAGGAAATTCTCACTCATGCTACCACATAGATGAACCTTGAAGACATTATGCTAGGCACAGAAAGACAAATACTGTGTGATTCCACTTATCTGCAGTAACTAGAGTAGTCAAGTTCATAGAGACAGAAAGGAGGAGAGTGGTTGCCAAGAGCCAGAGGGAGGGGAGAATGGGAAGTTGCTGTTTAATGGGTGTTTTGGGCTGATTTGTGGTGCCTCAAAATACGTATGTTGAAGCTGTAACCCTGAGTAACGTCAGAATGTGACTGTTTTGGGAGATAGGGCCTTTAGAGAGGTGATTAAGTTAAAATAAGGTCATTTGGGTGGGCATTAACCCAATCTAGCCTTATAAGAAGAGCAAATATGGACACAGACACCAGGGATGCATGCCCGCAGAGGAAAGCCGTGTGAGGACACGGCGAGAGTGCAGCCATCTGCAAGCCAAGGAGGGAGGCCTCAGAAGAAACCAAACTTGCTGACACCTTGATCTTGGCCTTGTAGGCTGCAGAACTTTGAGAAAATAAATTTCTGTTGTTTAAGCCCCCCAGTCTGGTATTTTTTTATGGTAGGCCTAGCAAACTAATACAGGGGGGGTGTAGAGTTTCAGTTTTGCAAGATGAAAAGAGTTCTGGAGAATGGTTGCACAGCAATGTGAATGTGAATGGACTTAAAACTGCTGAACCGTATGCTTAAAAATGGGTAAAACGGTGAATTGCATGTTATGTGTATTTTACCGCTATATGTAATATGTTATATAATAATATATAAAAATATATATACAAAACAACGAGATACCACTACACACGTATTAGAATGGTAAAGATCCAGAACACTGACAACACTGAATGCTGGCAAGGATGTGGAGCAGCAGGAACTCTCATTTGCTGCTGGTGGAATGTAAAATGGCACCGTTGCTTTGGAAGATGGTTAGGCAGTTTCTTATTTAAAAAAAAAGATCTTACTACATGATCTGGTAATCATACTCCATGGTATTTACCCAAATTAGCTGAAAAGTTATGTCGACACAAAAACTTACACACAAGTATTTACAGTAGTTTTATTCATAGTCACCAAAACTTGGAAGCAACCAAGATGTCCTTCAGTAGGTGAATGGATAAACTGTAGTACATACAGACAATGGAATATCATTCCCTACTAAAAAGAAATGAGCTCTCGAGCCATGAAAAGACGTGGAGGAAACTTAAATGCATATTTCTAAGTGAAAGAAGTCAATCTGAAAGGTACTCTATTATTCCAACTATATAGCATTCTGGAAAAGGCAAAACTGTGGAGACAGTAAAAGGATCAGTGGGTGCCAGAGGCTGGGGTGAAGGAGGGATGAAAAGAGGGAGCACAGAGGGTTTTTAGGGTAATGAAACTATTCTGTGTGATGTGATAATGCTACTTTAATGATGGATACATTATTAGATCGTACATTATTAAATGGATGCATCATTATACATTTGTCCAAACCCATAAAATATACAACAGCCCGAGTGAACCCTAATGTAAACTGTAGACTTTAAGTGATGCTAATGTGCCAATATAGGTCCATCGATTGTAACAAATGTACCACTCTGGTGAGGGACGTTGATAGTGACGACAGGGGGCTTGCGGGAAATCTCTGTACTTCCTCTCAGTTTTGCTGTGAACCTAAAACTACTCTAAAAAATAAAATTTATTAAAAATGCATATATAAAGCTGATCTGGATACATCTATTCCATTAAAAATCTCTTAGATAGAAGATGCATGGCTAAATGGGAAAAGAAAATTCTCAGGAGCCTAAAGGTTTACAACACTAATCAAAATGATTACCAATAGCCAGGACTAAGTGACTGGCACTATGGGGAATGACTCACTTATGTTAGCTCAGTTAATCCTCCCGACAAAACCGTATGGGAGCTGTTATAGCTCCATTTAGCTGATTAGGAAATTGAGGCTTAAAGAGGTTAAGCGACTTAGGCAGTACCCACAGTAAATGAGAGGAACTCAGCCTGATGCCAGAATTGATGCCCTGAACCACTATGCGGAACAAAAGGTGTACCCACCTCCCAGGTTTTGGTATAATTTGACAAAAAACTTTATTGGAGGAAAAGAAAGCCAGCTGTCCAAGTTTTTGCATTTCTGGACAGGATAAATGGGCTTGTAGCTCAGACCGTGGTTCTGAGTTCTTGGTCCTGATTCTGCCACTTCCCAGCAGTGTGTCCTTGGGCAAGCCCCACGTCCTGTACAGTTGTCCCCTCTTATCCGCGGTTTCACATTCCACAGTTTCAGTTATCCTCAGTCAACTGCCGTCTGAAAATATTAAATGGAAAATTCTAGAAATAAACAATTCATAAGTTTTAAATTGCGCTTCATTCTGAGTAGTGTGATGAAATCTTGTACCGTCCCACTCCTTCTGGCCGGGACGTGAATCGCCCACTTGTCCAGCGCATCCACGCTGTGTACGCTACCTGCCCATTAGTCACCTAGTAGCCAGATCAACTGTTGCAGTGTCACAGTGCTGTGTTCAAGTAATCCTTACTTTACTTAAAAATGGCCCCAAAGTGCAAGAATAGTGATGCTGGAAAATCGGATATACCAAAGAGAAGTTAACATTATTAATCTTTTATTGTGCCTAATTTAACAGTTAAACTTTATGGCAGATATATATGTATAGGAAAGAACAGTCTATCTAGGATTTGGTTCTATCTGTGGTTTCAGGTATCCACTGATGGTCTTGGAACGCACCCCTGCGGTTAAGGGGCTCTGCTGTCTATCGTATCATTCAAGTGGAATGTGCAAATTGAATACAGGAGCCCCAAGGAGGAAGAAGGGATGAAACACCATAACTGGTGGTAGTGCTTTGTGAACTGAAAAGTGCCAAGCAAGGTTTATTTTTCTGCTAAGCTGCATGGTCCCTCCACCCCGATGTTTTAAGAAAGGTGGTCACCTGAAAGGGATGACAGTGTTTCTCAATGTGTAGACCAAAGATCGAATGCATCAGAATCTCCTGGACGCTTATTAAAAATACAGAGTTTAATGACAGACCTGAGAAATCAGATTGTGCAGGTCTAGGGAAAGGGGCTAGGAGTCTGCATTTTAAACAGATACCGCAGGTGATTTTGGTGCTTACAACATCTGGGAACCATGGAATGAATTCTACTGCCTTTTCTTTTCCAGTGTTGTTATTCAGAAATCTCTGGCAGTGGGAGGTAAGAGGAGTTAATGCCTAGTAGAGTTGCATCTTTAGCGGCTAACTGAGATGGATGAGAGAGCTACTCTTGAGAAAATGTTAGAGTTAGGGACTGACGAATTTCCCCTTTTATATGCTCTGGAATGGTCTCTGCTCGTGTCTTTGAATTGCAGCATATTAAGGCTTTTAAAACTGTCATTACTAATTAAGGGACCTAATTTTGAATGGAAATGAGTCAGCTTTGAGAGTTAACTTCTATAATGGAATAGATTAAAATCCACTTTTATAGGAAAGTTCCATTTTACTCCACTTTTAGGGACAATAGGAAAATTACAAGATTTTGAAATTTTGGATTTAATTTTTAAAAAGAGCAAGATCGGCCCAAATGGAGCTGAATCTCCTTCATCATTTGTCACTCAGGGGACCAGGCAATGAATGAACTGATGTTCACAATGCTGCTAGGGCCTCAATCATTGGGGAAAGATTCTTTCCTTGAGTGAAGAGTGTATGCAGGCAGGAATGTAGACATTTTAGGAGAGTTCTCAACACGGGGAAGAATAAGGAGTTTCCAGTCCAGACCCTCGGTTAACTGAGAGATCTGATTAGCAGAGTGCCCAGGTATGTTAGTAAACCTTTTGCTGATTTTTATACATCATTTTCTTTTTATAAATATGTTATTAAAACTTTAAAGGTAACGCTTAACAGACTAGAAATGCACTTTGAATTGCTCTCTCACTTAAAGGGGAAAAAGTAACACAGAAAGCTTAACAAACCCATAAAAGGGAACAGAAGGTAAGAGCACGGAAGCATAATACACAGAAAACATCGGATGAGTAATGCTTGAAACCTGTTAGTTTCTCCAGCAGGTGAATGTATTGCCTTCCTTTTTCTTTTTAATAAAGTTGTTTAGATGGAAAAGTTCAAGCATCTGTTGTTTACAAGAAGTGTACCAACAAACAAAAAGACTTGAAAAGGTGAAGGTGTACCAGGCAAAGGAAAGAGGAATGAAATGAGGAGTGAAAGTACTGATTTTCAGATAGGGTCTACCTTGTATTAAGAGCACTGAGTGGTAGAGACTGGTGTTTTTAAGAATAAGGTCATATTCCAAGGATGAACGATAAAAGACGGTGTTTGAATGGGGTGCCTATCACGGCGGACCACATGTCTACTGGTCTGGATGGGTGTATTGTATTACACCATTTCTTTAGTATGGTAAGTTTTGGTATAGTAAAAAATATTTCTTATAAATAAATGGTTTTTTAGATTTTGACAGTTAAGGCTGACTTTCTCCAATCATTGGTCCATGGGTCTCCCTTTATGTCTTAATATGTTTATAAAAAGGAGGGTATTATTGCTGATTTACCTTTTTAAACTTAAAATATAATTATTGAAGTAACATGCAAATAGTAGAAAACGTGGGAAAAGATTGAGTCTAGAATAAAAATTACCCAGTATGCCACCACCCAAAGAGAGCTGTGATTTTCAGTTTTCAATATTGCTCTGATTTGTTACATCTTTTTATAGCTGACATCAAGCTTATTTTCCCAAATTATAGACATGATTTGTGATGGCTGGACAATTTAGGTCTATCACGTTACGCAGAATTAACCATTCTTATAGGTAGTTAAGTTACATAAGTTGTTTCCAGGGTTTTTTTCCTTCTCATTCAAGAAATGTAAGTTAAACAATGTGTGTCCCATTGTCCCTTCCTTTAGTAGCTTACAGCTTGCTGTTGTGGCAAGAAGTCACAGAAATGAGCAGTGGCACCCTGTAAGGGGGTATGGATGCACCTGCTGAGCCCAGGGATTGGTGCTGTGAGAGCCATTGAAGGCTTCAGGGAGCCCGTGGGAGCTGAGCTGGGAGCAGGCACTCAAAAACTCAGATGACAGTGATAGATATAAAACGTAAGACTCTATTGTCATGTTGCTCCTCTACTTAGAACAGCATGCAAACGCCTACAGGATGCTGCCTTGTCCGGCCCTCCTTCCCCGCTGCCTCTCCTGGTGGACTCGCCCCTTACCTGGCCCCAGTCCTGCTGTCCTTCTGGCACCCTCCCATGCCCCCCCCCCCCCCCAACCTTGGGGCTGCTGCACAGGCCTTTCTTTCTGCCTGGAGCACGCTTTTATACACACAGTCATTTGGCCATTTCTCTAAATCCTCTGGTCTCGATTTAAATGTTAGATGCCGTGGTAGGTGGAGTAGTGGACTCCCAAAGATGTCTGTGTCCTAATTCCCAGGACCTATGAATATGTTCAGTTACACGATAAAGGGGAACGAAGGTTAAAGTTGCTGGTAAACTAGTGTTAAAATGGGGAGATTTTTCTGGGTTATGCAGTTGAGCACATTGTAACTACAAGGGTCCCGGAAAGTGGAAGAGGCAAGAGAAGAGAGATAACCAGAGAGATCCAGCATGATAAGGCCTCTGCCTGACCCTTTCTGGAGGAAGGGGACCATGAGCCAAGGAACACCGCAGACCCCAGAAGCTCGAAAAGAGGAAGAAATGGATTCTTTGCTAGAGCATCCGGAAGGAACACAGCCTTACTGGTACCTTGATTTTAGCTCAGTGAGACCCATTTTGGACTTCTGATCTACAGAATGATAAGACAGTAAATTTTTTTAAGTGTTTTTTTAAGCCACTAAAATTATGGTAATTTGTGACAGCAGCAATAGAAAACGAATACAGATGCATTTCCTGACTCTTCCCATTAATCTAAAGTGGCTAAATTTGGTTCGCTTTTATTCTCTTTCTCAGCAACTTGTGCTTTTCCTTAACATCATTTATCACAATACAGGATTGTTTATTTCTTTATTTGCTTTCCCTTGTTTCCCTCTAGACCAGTGGTCTGTGAGGCAAGGGGCTGTGTCTTATGTGTCACCAGTGCTGATCGAGCCAGGCCATCATAAGCTCTCATCAGATAGTTGAGTGAATGGATGCTTTTAGGTCAGAGTTAGGTGAAAGGGCGTTCCCAGCAAGGCAGCATGTTCCAGAGCCAAGAGGCCAGAGAAAGAAATGAGTACATTTGAGAAGCTGTGGATCAGAGACTGTTGGATTAAGAGAGTATGGTTGTAATGCAGACAAGATTACAGGCAAGAACTAGGGTAGAGGCAGTGGAAATAGAGGTGGAGAGATTCAGATGATGTTACACTGCCGAAGTGACAGAACTTGAATGCTGAGTCTGGAGGAAAAGGAAGACTCATGGATGACTGCCGTGTCTTTGGTTATTCAACGGCGTAGATTGTGGTGATTTTCGCTTAGAAGTTATAAAAAGAGGAAAAGATGTTGGTGGAAAGGTAAGTTCAGTTCTGGACATGCGTGAGAGGCCCGTAGGCCATCCTTGAGTCAGTATGTGGCAGCCTATGGAAATTGTGAATCTGGAGCCCAAGAGAAAGACAAAGGCTACCAGTTTGATCTGGAAATGATTAGCTTATGAGCTATGTAAGGGAGAAGATTTTGAGTGGAAAGAGGAATAGGAATGGAACTCTGGAAAACATTAATAGTTCAGGAGCAGCATAGAAAAAGGAGACTGAGAAGGAATAGCTAGAGACCTAGGAGAAATAGCCAAGCATTGCGGTGGCACCAAGCCGGGGCTCAGAGTCTTAGGAAGGAGGGCACCAGTGTCAGGTGCTGCGGGGGATACCACAAGTGTTTGCGGTAGCTGCTGGATTTAGCAACAGAGGTCCAGAAAACATTTTTGGCATTTAAACATTTTCAACTCTATCTGATAATCCATACTAAAGAATTACTAGATCAACAAATCAAAGGATAATAAACATTTTTAAGGCCTTTGATGAATGTTGCCAAATTGCTTTACAAAAAGATGGTATTAATTTACACTCCGCTAGCAGCATACAGTTGTGACCAGCCAGCTCAGCACATCACGAAGCATGGCGTAGTGGTTCAAAGTGTGCACCCTGGATTTATGTCTGGACTTGACCATGTTTGGTGGCCTTGGGCAAGTTATCATGCCTCACTTTCCCCTTTTGCAAAAATGGGGACAATAGTAGTATCTACTTTATGTGGTCATTATTATAGGAATTGCTAAAGTGAGTTTTTACTTTTAAATCGCTTAAACTGTGCCAGGCACATAGTAAGTGCTGTATCCACGTGTGTGTTAGACAAATGGTGAATGGATGGATGGATGGATGGATGAATAGATAGATAGATAGAATGAATCCATATTGGGTATTCTGATGTTTCATATTTTACAAATATGAAAGGTGATGAATAATAGTATCTATTTTTTAATCAAGTTTATAAAGGTATAATTTGCATACATTAAACACTCGCATTTTAAGTGTGTAGTTCAATGAGTTTTGACAAATGCCTATAGCTGTAACCACCACAACAACTGGACGTGGAGCATTCCCATCACCCCAGGTAGTTCCCTTTCATCTTCTAACCAAACCCCAACCTCAGCCTCAGCCTCAGCCACCGTTGCTCTGCTTTCTTTCCCATGAATTAAAGTGATCTTTTCTGGAGCTTCGTGTTAACTCACTCAGACAGCACGGATGTTTAGCATCATTTACTCCGTGTGCTGTTTTGAGGTGCCTTCCCCCCGCGCCCCCCTCGTCGTTACCTGTACCAGTAGTTGCCTCTGTCTGTCCCTGGGTGGTGTTTCGTTTTATGCCTGTCCTACCTTTTGCTTACCATTCACCGGCTGCTTCCAATTGGGGGCTGTTATGAATATTCAGGTCCAAGTCTTTGTGTCAACATGTATTTTCATTGTTTTAATTTGCACATTTTTATTATCCCTTTGGTAACTCATTAAATAAGTTTGAGAGCTTTTTCAAGAATGTTAACAGTTTTTTGATGTGAAATCCACCTGTTGTCCATGTTTTAATTTGTGGTCTTTGTGCTTTCTTTTATATGCGTTTTAACTCGTATTGAGATAGTCACCTCTTTATCTCTTCATTTTTATTTCTTCTATAGATTTGACCTTTAGAAGTTCCCAGGAAAGGACATTTTTGACATTTTGATGAATATATGTGTGCATGAGTGTGTGTGTGTGTGAGAGAGAGAGAGACAGAGATGCTGCCGTGATTTGGGGGAATTTTGGTCCGTTTTTGGAATAGGCTGTTGGCCACAGTCGTGACGGAAGCTGACATGCAGTTGGGTTTAACTCAGTTAGTCATAGTTCACGGTCACCGTAATCCCTCTGAGATTTTTAGATTTGTTTTAAAATCCACGTCTGCCTAGTATTTTCTTCTTGAACGTGACAAGTCCAAGTATCCTAAAACCACTGTTTATCCGTTAGGTAATGAGAGTTTGTCCATAGCTGAGTTTTCTGAATTAGCTAAGGATTTATATCTATTAATAATATTGTTTCTTATAAAGGAACATTTAACCATTTAGGTCTGGAAAGTTTCCAAAATGCATTACTCATGTCTTTGTCTCCTTAAACTGAAAATATTGTGGATGATTTTGCTTTTTTGTAACTCAGGATAGTCATATGAATATTATCCTTTGTATTCTGTGGAGGTGGGGCCTCCAAGCTTTTCTGAGTATGTTGGACGACCACTGTGTCCAGTAGCCGCAGCTTTGTCTGCTTTGTGAGTTCTTGGTCCTTTTTGTACTTTTTCTCTTATCCCCTGATTGCTGCCAAGGTGCCTCCCCAGCATCCCAGATGCTACTTCCACTCCTGTGGACCTTGAAATTAAATAGCCCATCTGTTAAGAATCATGTAAAAGGAGGAGTAAATAGGATCCAAATGGGTGAATTCTTTGAGTAATAAAATACACATTTTTATGTCTACTTTTTACTCTTCAGAAACCCTTTTTCCTGCTTCATTGTGCTCAGCTGTGTTCTGAAGTGTTAAAGTTAGTGAGTTATACCAGATAGGTGGGGACTCCATCACATGCCACGATACACCTGTCAAAGAACAATATTTCTTTGCTACTTTGGGTGAGAAATTGGATCAATAATAGTAATAATAGCTAACATGAATGTAATGTCTATGATGTGCCAGACACTCCCCTAAGGGTTTCAGATGTACTCATTTAATCTTCAGAACAACAGCATCTTAGCAATTATCTTACGGATGAGGAAATTGAGGCACAGAGAGTCTAAGTGACTTACCCAGGACCACACAGCTGGTAAGTGGGGCCCATCCCAGAGCCCATGTACGTAGCCTCTGCACCATACCACCATCAGAATGATATGAAATGTGCAGATACAAATCCCAGTGGTAGAATAGCCACTTAATTTTGCTCCTGTTCGAAAAACTTAACACTTATGAGAAGAGAATTTCCAAAGCATGCAGTTGAGAACTTAGGCAAACAATCTCTCAAGCTTATGCTGTATAGATCTCAGAGTTCCAGCAGGCTTTTCCTGCTTGAATAGATACTTATCAAATGTCTTCTTTTCCTTTTGGGTAATCTTTGGTGACTTGAGTAAGACGGTAAAAATGAAGTTCCATTTTAAAAGTTTATGCAGAGTTTGTTAAAAATAAAACAAAATTAGAACAAATTTAAAGCTTATGTATTTCAAAAATATTCAGTACAGTAGCAGAGTTTAGTTTAGCAGAGTGGAAACAGCAGATTTTCTTGGGAGAGATTCCTCGGGGTCAGGTTACTGATTGGGAATTAAAACACTTACGTGCTCAGTCCTGTTTCTGGAGGAGTCCTGTGTGCCCTTAAAGTCACTTATTTATTTTTGGGTATTTAATTTCCTTATTGATGTAACGTCCCCAATAGACCCGGCTGAAAACACGCAGAGGCCCCTGAGGGTACTGTTTCCTTTTTGCCCCCATCCTAAATAACCTCTTTTTTTTCCCAACCTCTTGTAACCCTTTATCTCCACTTCATGAGACTGTTTCAATTTTTTAACCACATTCTGCGAGGTGTTAGCCACAGTGCCAAAGCCTTAGATATGTATATAATATTTTGTTACTGTTTATTATTTTTGAGTAAATAAGGAAATAAGTGGAAATGATGATCTTTCTGCTTTTTCAGGCCATTTTATACACTCCAGGTGAAACCGCCTGTAGACCAGTGGTCCTTGACGTGCTCGTTCAGTGGGGTTTTATAGCTTGGGAACTTTTAACTGTGCACCACGTTTCTTTAAAGTCTTTTAAAATTACAGAATCCCATTTGAAAATGTTTTGTCACAAATCTGTTTCATGAAAATGTAACTAATGCCAATTCTACCCGATTATTCATTAGCTCTCTGAGTCCGTTTCCTTTCAAACAGGGGAGTGTGATACCTGCTTTGCAAAGCGGTCAAGAGTGTTAAACGAGATAACCTCTGAGAGATACTGTTGCACAGTTATCCCATTAGTGGCTTAGGCATGGTTCTTCTTAACTGTGGGCTAAAATCAAACATTCTGCATATTAATTTTCTTTACCGGTGTTTGAAATTAGCTAATAACCAGTCCAAGTCTTATCATGAGATAGATCAACAGAAAATAGCAGGTGGCACAGTTGAAAGTGAGTTCACTCCGTTTTAAAAAATTTTTCATTAAAATACTTAATAGGCAATCTTGGTACATCCCTTGGGTTCCTTTCACCTTATTTTCAGGATCTCATCACTTGTGAACATGTGTGCATGTGTATAGACGTCATCGATTTTATGTGGTGTTTCTATTGCCCATTTTTGGGTGTGGGATTCTGGTCCTCCTCACTGTGATGGTAGTTTCTGACGTACAGTGGCTGAACCATTGAGCGCACACGTATTGGCAGCCTGGTCCTGGAAGAGGGGGAAGTACCTGTCTTGCAGATGGAGAACCTGAAAGACAGGATGTTTCCCGTAGTTATTGTTTTTGTGTTAGCCCTTTTGAATGCGACATGTGCCATCAGGAGAACATCCTTGAGCAAATGAGCCGCAACTAATCCTAATCAAATAAAGTGACCACATAATATCTCTCCCTCCCAGAGGTAACACTGGGCTCAGTGAACTCAGTGTTAAAGTGAAGGGGTGGGATCACAAAATTCTTAAACCCTTTTTAGCACTTATGTGTGATCTCACTCAGCTCTCCTGGTTTATTTGTCCTCCCGCCTCTTAAAAGCATCACAAGCATTCATTTTGTTCCACCTATAGACATCAATTTGTTCCCTGTCGGTGACATACTTTTAGAAAAATATTTAAAATTTGGAGGGGAGAGCTGTTTCTTTCAGAGGGTTATGTTATTCGTTTGCTTTTCCTGAAAAATTGAGTTGGAGTGGTACAATTGGGTGCTTCCTTTATGACTGTATAGGTCAAATCCTCTAATAGCAAGTGTAACTGTTGTAGGTAAGTTTGATGCATGCACATGTACATTTAGCGAGCATCTCCCCATTTTGCTCTCTGCCTGCCCCTTGTCAGTCCCCAGGCCATTCCCCAGGGCTGGAGAGAAATGCACAATGATGCTAATGGGTCTCACTATAAATTCGTGACCCGTAATTTCAAAAGGACCAGTAGGGGGCTCCAGCACTCCTACACTACTCACTCTCTTGCTCTCCTAGATGAACATTTCACACTTTCTTCTCAAGCATTAACTGTCCCCTCCCTGCTTCACTCTCCCAGCCCCCTCCACTGATGAGAAAATAAAAGGCAACCAGAAGACGGTGTCTCACCTCTCCCCCTGCCTTGTCTACTGTGATACCTCCATCTCCCCAGGCTCTCTGCTGGACTTCAGTCATTAATGTGCCCTGTTATTACCTAAGGCTGAGCCTTCAGCTTGTCTGGTTCACACCTCCCTTGCCGACCTACAGCTATCTCTGTAGTGGTTGCCCCCTTTCTCCCCTGCATCGTGAATTACCCTTCTTCCCTGTTACTGGATCATTCCTATCAGCGTAGTCACATGTTGAATTGGCTCCCATCTTTGAAAGAAAAGAGAAAGGAAGAAATAAAGCTTCCTGGAGAGACCCCAACACTCCCTACAGCCACTGCCCCATTTCTCTGTTCTTTGCCGCAAGACACTTCCCAAGAGTTGCCCCCTCTCGCTTTCCTTCTACGCTTTCTTTTTTTTTTCTTAGTACTTTCTTTTTTTATTATTATTCTTTTTTTATTGAGTTATTGATAGGTTACAATCTTGTGAAATTTCAATTGTACATTAATATTTGTCAGTCATGTTGTAGGTGCACCACTTCACCCTTTATGCCCACCCCCCACCCCACCTTTCCCCTGGTATCCACTAAACCGTTCTTGGTCCATAGTTTTAAATTCCTCATATGAGTGGAGTCATACACAGGTTATCTTTCTCTCGCTGGCTTATTACACTTAACATAATTCTCTCAAGGTCCATCCATGTTATTGCAAATGGAATGATTTTGTTCTGTTTTGCAGCTGAGTAGTATTCCATTGTATATATGTACCACATCTTCTTTATCCATTCATCTGTCGATGGGCACTTAGGTTGCTTCCACGTCTTGGCTATTATAAACAGTGCTGCAATAAACATTGGGGTGCACAGGACTTTTGGGATTGCTGACTTCAGGCTCTTTGGATAAATACCCAGTAGTGGGATGGCTGGATCGTATGGTAGTTCTATTTTTAGTTTTTTGAGGAATCTCCATACTATTTTCCATAGTGGCTGCACCAATTTGCATTCCCACCAGCAGTGTATGAGGGTTCCTTTTTCTCTGCAACCTCTCCAACATTTGTTGCTATTAGTTTTAGATATTTTTGTCATTCTAACGGGTGTAAGGTGATATCTTAGTGTAGTTTTGATTTGCATTTCCCTGATTATCAGCGATGATGAGCATCTTTTCATGTGCCTATTGGCCATCAGTATATCTTCTTTGGAGAAATGTCTGTTCATGTCTCCAGCCCATTTTTTGATTGGGTTGTTTGATGTTTTGTGGTTGAGTTGCGAGAGTTCTTTATATATTAAGGATATTAAGCCTTTGTCAGATATATGACTTGCAAATATTTTTTCCCAGTTAGTGGGTTGTTTTTTTGTTTCAATCCTGTTTTCATTTGCCTTGAAGAAGCTCTTTAATCTGATGAAGTCCCATTTGTTTATTCTTTCTATTGTTTCCCTTCTCTGAGAAGGCATGGTGTCCGAAAAGATCCTTTTAATACTGATGTCAAAGAGTGTACTGCCTACGTTTTCTTCCAGAAGCCTTATGGTTTCAGGTCTCACCTTTAGGTCTTTAATCCATTTTGAGTTTATTTTGGTGAATGGTGAAAAAGAATGGTCAATTTTCATTCTTTTACATGTGGCTTTCGAGTTTTCCCAGCACCATTTGTTGAAAAGACTTTCTTTTTTCCATTGTATTCCCTCAGCTCCTTTGTCGAAGATAAGCTGTCCATAGATGTGTGGTTTTATTTCTGGGCTTTCAATTCTGTTCCATTGATCTGTGCACCTGTTTTTGTACCAGTACCATGCTGTTTTGATTACTGTAGCTTTGTAGTATGTTTTGAAGTCAGGGATTGTGATGCCTCCCGTTTTGTTCTTTTTTCTCAGGATTGCTTTAGAAATTCGGGGTCTTTTGTTGCCCCATATGAATTTTAGGATTCTTTGTTCTAATTCTGTAAAGAATGTCATTGGGATTCTGATTGGGATAGCGTTGAATCTGTAGATTGCTTTAGGTAGAATGGACATTTTAACAATGTTTATTCTTCCAATCCAAGTACATGGAATGTCTTTCCATCTCCTTATGTCGTCATCCAATTCTCTCAGAAAGGCCTTGTAATTTTCATTATATAGGTCCTTCACTTCCTTAGTTAAATTTACCCCAAGGTATTTTATTCTTTTTGTTGCGATTGTGAATGGTATTGTATTCTTGAGTTCTTTTTCTGTTGGTTCATTACTGGAGTATAGAAATGCTACTGATTTATGCAAATTGATTTAATACCCTGCAACTTTGCTGTAGTTGTTGATTACTTCTAACAGTTTTCCAATGGATTCTTTGGGGTTTTCTATATATAAGATCATGTCGTCTGCAAACAGCGAGAGTTTCACTTCTTCTCTCCCTATTTGGATTCCTTTTATTCCTTTTTCTTGCCTGATTGCTCTGGCCCGGACCTCCAGTACTATGTTAAATAAGAGTGGTGATAGAGGGCATCCTTGTCTCGTTCCTGTTTTCAGGGGGATGGGGTTCAGTTTTTGCCCATTGAGTATGATGTTGGCTATGGGTTTGTCGTATATGGCCTTTATTATGTTGAGGTAGTTTCCTTCTATGCCCATTTTGTTCAGAGTTTTTATCATAAATGGCTGTTGGATCTTGTCAAATGCCTTCTCTGCATCTATTGAGATGATCATGTGGTTTTTATTCCTCAGTTTGTTGATGTGGTGTATCACGTTGATTGATTTGCGGATGTTGAACCATCCCTGTGTCCCTGGTATGAATCCCACCTGATCCTGATGTATGATTCTTTTGATGAATTGCTGAATTCTGGTTGCCAAAATTTTGTTTAGAATTTTTGCATCTATGTTCATCAGTGATATTGGCCTGTAGTTCTCTTTTTTCATGGTGTCCTTGTCAGGTTTTGGTATCAGCGTGATGTTGGCCTCATAGAATGTGTTAGGAAGTGTTCCATCTTCCCTAATTTTTTGGAATAGCTTGAAAAAGATAGGTATTAAATCCTCTCTGAAAGTTTGGTAGAATTCCCCAGGAAAGCCATCTGGTCGTGGGGTTTTATTCTTTGGGATGTTTTTGATTGCTGTTTCAATCTCTTTCCTTGTGATTGGTCTGTTCAAATTGTCTGCCTCTTCTTGAGTGAGCTTTGGGAGATTGTAGGAGTCCAAGAATTTATCCATTTCCTCTAGGTTATCCATTCTGTTGGCATATAGTTTTTTGTAGTATTCTCTTATAATCTGTTGTATTTCTGCAGAGTCTGTTGTTATTTCTCCTCGCTCATTTCTGATTTTGTTTATTTGAGCTTTTTCCCTTTTTTTCTTTGTAAGTCTGGCTAGTGGTTTGTCAATTTTATTTATCTTCTCAAAAAACCAGCTCTTTGTCTCATTGATCCTTTCTACTGCCTTTTTCGTCTCAATAGTATTTATTTCTGCTCTGATTTTTATTATTTCTCTCCTTCTGCTGACTTTGGGCTTCATTTGTTCTTTTTTCTCTAGTTCAGTTAGGTGTGCTTTAAGGTTGCTTATTTGGGATTTTTCTTGTTTGTTAAGATGTGCCTGTATTGCGATGAATTTTCCTCTTAATACAGCTTTTGCTGTATCCCATATGAGTTGGTATGGCATGCTATCATTTTCATTTGTTTCCAGGTATTTTTTTATTTCTTCTTTAATTTCTTCAATGATCCATTGCTTGTTCAGTAGTGTGTTGCTGAGTCTCCACATCTTTGTGCCTTTCTCAGCTTTTTTCTTGTAATTAATTTCTAGCCTTATAGCACTATGATCTGAGAAGATGCTTGTTATTATTTCAATTTTTTTAAATTTGTAGAGGCTTGCCTTGTTTCCCAACATATGGTCTATCCTAGAGAATGTGCCATGTGCACTTGAGAAGAATGTGTATTCAACTCCTTCAGGGTGGAGTGATCTATATATGTCTATTAAGTCCAATTGTTTTAGTTTTTCATTCAGCTCCACTATTTCCTTGTTGATTTTCTGTCTGGATGATCTGTCCATTGATGTGAGTGGGGTGTTGAGGTCCCCTACTATTATTGTGTTGTTTTTAACATCTTCCTTTAGGTCGGTTAATAGTTGCTTTATGAATCTTGGTGCTCCTGTGTTGGGTGCATAGATATTTATAAGCGTTATTTCTTCTTGATGAAGTGTCCCTTTGATCATTATATATTGTCCCTCTGTGTCTCTCTTTACCTGTCTTATTTTGAAATCCACTTGGTCTGATATGAGAATTGCAACACCTGCCTTTTTTTCCTTGCTATTTGCTTGAAGTATTGTCCTCCACCCCTTCACCCTGAGTCTGTGTTTGTCCTTGGGGCTGAGGTGTGTTTCCTGGAGGCAACAAATTGTTGGATCTTGTTCTTTAATCCATTTTGCCACTCTGTGTCTTTTTATTGGAGAGTTCAATCCGTTCACATTGAGAGTGATTATTGATGCATGTGGACTTAATGCTGTCAATCTGTCGCTCATTATCTTGTTTTCCTGTGTTTCTTTTCCTCTGTGCTTCAGACTACCCATTTAATACTGCAATTTCTTATGCTGGGTTTCTTAGATTTTTCCTTATCTATGATTTGTCACTCTGTTCTGTACTTTATTTTAGTGTCTACCTTGAAGTTTGTATTTAGAATCTCGTGTATAATATAGTCTATTCTCTGGTGGTCTCTTACTTACTCGACCAATACTGATTTAGACCCTTTGCTCTTCCCCTCCTAAATAATTATTTTCATTTTTTATTCCAACTCGTCTTATTAACTTGTAGTTAGAGTGCTAAGATCGTCCTTGTTTTGGTAGTTTCCTTACCTTTACCCTAATGCTATAGTTGAATATTTGCTATCCTGTTCTGGTTCTATCCATCGGTCTCCCTAGTCTGTGGATTGTGTCCCCTTTCTCCCTTTTTTCTTTTTTCAGGTATGAGAGCCTTCTTGAGGATTTCTTGTAATGGAGGGCTTTTAGTTACAAATTCCCTTAACTTTTGTTTGTCTGGAAAAGATTTAATTTCTCCCTCATATCTGAAGGAAATTCTTGCTGGATAGAGTATTCTTGGCTGAAGGTTTTTATCCTTTAAAGCTTTGAATATATCACTCCATTCTCTCCTAGCTTGTAGGGTTTCTGTAGAGAAATCTGCTGACAGTCTGACAGGGGCTCCTTTATAGGTTATTCTCTTTTTTCTTCTTACTTCCCTGAGTATTCTTTCCTTATCATTCCTATTTGCCAACTTTACTATTATGTGCCTTGCACTGGGTCTTTTTACATTGACAAATCTAGGAGATCTAAAACCCTCCTCTACACACATTTCTCCGTTGATCCCTAGATTTGGGAAGTTCTCTTCAATAATTTCATTAAGCACACTTTCTGCTCCATTTTCCTTTTCCATATTCTCAGGAATTCCTATGATCCTTATGTTCTTACTCCTCATTGAATCCATTATCTCTCGGAGATTTTCCTCATTTTTTAAAATTCTTAGTTCTCTTTCTTCCTCTGTCTGGCGTCATTCAGCCTGTCTGTCCTCGATTATGCTGATTTGCTCCTCTAGGTTGTCTACACGGGCATTCAGGGAATCCGTATTCTGTTTTATCTGGTCCATTGTGTTTTTCATCTCAAGTAATTCTGTTTGATTCCTCTTTATGATTTCAATCTCTTTTGTGAGGTAACTCCAGAACTCGGCTTGTTTCTCCATCTTTCTCTCTACCTCATTGAGTTTTTTGATTATAGCTGCTCTGAATTCATTATCACTTAGTTTACCTAATTCCAAGTCCTCTGGACTTAATTCTGTGTTTTTATTGTTTTCCTTCTGGTCTGGGGCTTTTATAAATTGCTGGATGGTAGAGGAGCGGTTTTTTCGCATGGTGGTAGAATTCAGTTGCAGTTACAGCCTGTCACCACTAGATGGGGGTCGAGAGCGGCGTGTTAGCTCTCCGCCTTCGGGGCAAGATGGCTGCGCCCACTGGCTTTGCTGGGGGGGAGGGGCTGTTACTCACACGGGGGGTCTGGGTTCAGATCAGTTCTGTTCTCTGGTCTCCCAAGGCCCTTGATTTATGGGGTCCCTGCAGACACAAGCTTTCCCCCCCGTCAGCGGGTCTCCACTGAATCAGCGGCAGGAGTCCTGGATGATCCCCCGGTCGCGCGCCCCTGGCCCGCTCCTTCCCGACCCGCACCGCAGTGATCGCAGACTCTAGGGGAGGGAGCGATGTTCTCTCTACCGTTCCAGCACCTCCGAGGGTGTAAGCAAGGTTATGATCCCCGCCTTCTTGGTATTGTAGGTCTCTAATGAGCTGGCATTATGTTTATTCTCTGAAATTCAGTTCTTCCAATCTTTTGTTGTATTTTGGAGGGGAGAGAATCCCGGGTCAGCTCACCGCGCCATTTTGCTCCGCCCACTCCCTCCTTCTACGCTTTCTTGAAATCTCTCCATTAAGGCTTCCGACTCCATTTGACTCTGCCAAAACAGCTCTGACCAAGGTCACCAAGGATCCTTGCAAAGTCCCATCCACTGATGGGTCTCAGTGCTCATCTGACTCGTCTTGACAGCGGTACATGACATGGTTGCTCTTTCTTACCCTCCTCCCTTCATTTCCAAGACCGCACTCTTCCTGCTTCTCTTCTGTGGCAGGTCGCTCCTTGTTTCCCAGACCTTAATCACTGCAGTACCCCAGGGTGGGTGGGCCCTTGGACATCTCTTTCCATGCTTACCTCCTAGGTGAACCCAGTGGGTTCCATCCTGTGTCCTGGAATGTCTTTTTACTGATGACTAGCAAATTCGCGTCTCCAGCTTGGCTGTCTCCCCTAACCCACACACTCTCAGGTCCAGTGGTCTTTTTTGATTTCTCCCCTTGGATGACATTCTGAAATCCAAGTCCGCAGCCAAGCTCCTGATTTCCAGTGCCCCAAACCTGTTCCTCCTGCCGTCTTCCTCATCTCCAGGTGCTCCTGTCAAAAACTGTGGAGTCACCCTCGACCCCTCTCTGACTCAGGATCTGCGGCTTGCCATACCTTCCTAATAGATCCAGAATCCCACCGTCTCTCACAACCTCCACAGCTACCCCCTTCATCCAAGCCACTACTGTCTCTTGGATGGATGATTGCCCTTGCCTTCTCATGGCCTCCTTTCTTCCACCCAGAGCAGCCGGACAGAGCCTTTTAAATGTGGAGTCAAATCACTGTGTGCTCACAGCCCTCTTGTGCCTGTCTATTTCCCTGGGACTAAAAGCTGAAGTCTTTATTTACAATGGCTGCAAGACCCCGGTGATCTGGCCCTTTGCTATCTCCCCGACATTGTCATCATCTTCATCTCCCTGTCTGTCTGTCTGTCTGTCTGTCTTTTCCCCTCCCTCCCGCCTCTCTTCCTCCTACTCTTCCCATCCTCAGCATTCTCCCTCACACTCACTGTTCTGGCCACCCTGGCCTGCCTGTCTTTCCTTGAAGGAACTAAGCCTGTCCCCTGACTTCAGGGCCTTCACCAGCTGCTTCTGCCACCTGTTCACAGGGGTCACTTCCTCCATTCTGTTCAAATGTGACCTTATCAGCGAGCTCTTCTCTGAAAACCCCGTTAAATGTAGCCCCTTCCTACATACATGCCTCCTGACATAATTATTAGTATGTTATTAGCCCCCCTCTCCTCTGAGCACAGGGACTTTGTTCTGTCACTGCTGTGTCCTTAAGACCCAGAATGAGCCTGGCACATCTTGTAGGTGCTGAATGAATGAATGAAGGGGGTGTTGATTCATTGTATGAGTCTATTAAGTATGAAAGTCTTGGGATACTTAATAAAAGTTTTTAAGAATTCACGTGCAACTTTTTAAAACGCTACATCAAACATGGTAGATACATATACACACAAACTCTAAATCTTACCCAGTGTCCCCTGTTTCAACCTGTATTTCATGATGAGGCTGTTACTTTACCAACATTTAAGTATTAATTATGCAGCAGACGTTGTGCTAAGACTATCCAGTGTAATCCCCACAATTCAGCATATGTTATTATCCCATTTTACAAAAAAAGAAATGAGGGTTAATGAGTTTGAGGCCAACTGGTGACAGGAAGTGGCAGCCCAGGGGCTGGCTTGTGGTGTGCCAGACCCCAGAGCCTGACTCCAGAACATGTGGGCTGCCGGACTACAAGCCTCCTGGACATCCTTTCTAAGTGATGTGCTCTCTACACGGGGGCCGTTTATATACCTAGTTAGAAAAGCATTTAAAAAATAATATTTAGTTTTGGAAATCAAAGGTTAAATTTGGAAATTGTTAAGCAGTAATAAATTATAAACAAGATAGTTTTTAAAAATTTTGAGCCGAGTGATATGGCATGGCTCTCTGCCTAATGACCTAGGATAGCTGCTGTGCTCGGGTGCATACAAACACGTTCTCATCCCGTGGCAGTGAGCTGTTGCTATGGTGGCGAACGCTTTTGTGTCTGAGCACATGGATACGAATCACGCAGAGCCGGCTTGGGGTGTTCTGGGCTACTTGTTACTAGGACCTCTTCAGAGGAAAGTGAGAAATGAATCCGCAACTCCAGATTTTTATGGTGAACTTTGCAGTAGACTATTGCTGTTCAGAGAAACAGCCTCAGACTCAAGAACAGAAACCGTGAAGGCAGATAAAACCAGGAGGGAATTTCTAAGAACAAGAGAAGAGGCTATCGATGAAACCATGCCTAGACCTGCTTTTGTTCTGGTGCTCTAGAAGAGATGGGCCAAGTTAGAGTTGGGGACTCAAAGAGCCCCGCTTTCCAGTGCTTGCTTCTCTCTGCCACGTCCTACTGACTCTCCTGGTCCGCTGTTTGAGGCCAGAATCCCCTTCCTGAAGACCTGAAGGATTGGACAATAGCAACCTAGTATTTTTGTTAGCACGACAATTGATGGAATTGACATTTCCCTTGAAGTGTCCGAATGCCTGTGCAGTGAGCAGTAGCTGTTATCACACTTGCTCCCCATGGATGGAAGGTCCAGATTACAAACAGTATGCTGTCCTGGGTTTTTGTAGGAGCTGTTTTTTTTTTTTTTTACAGAATCAAGAAAGTAGTGATAGCTGGTAACCAATTGTATGAAGCTAAATCCTATTCATTAATTTAGATGTTGTGCTGAATATTGTCACTGAGGACATAAATGTGTTTTTTCATTACTACCATGAAACTTAAAATGTGACTCCACACTCAAGATAGTTTGGTGTCTAATCCACTCTGAAAAACGACTGTAGGCTAACCTCTTCTTAGAGGTTCTATTTGTTCTGTTGGGAAACTAATGTCAGAAATGTGAGTTGGAACTAATTAGAGGGACTGTACAGTGTTCTTCAATTCACTCATAACATGATAGCATGAAATATTTTGTTGATTTTATCTGATGTGGATGAAACTACCAAGCTTTTGTGTAATAGTTGCTAGTACCACCACCTTGTGCCATAGATTTTGATTTCTTGTTGACTTTATGCTTTGTGTTGGGATGGCATGATTCATTCCTTTGTTTTCGTTGTGAGTTTGAAAAATGCAGATCGTGTATTTCAAAGTATTGCAGTGTGTGTATAATTCAGAATTTCCCCCCAAGGATGTTGACTTCATTATTCAAAAATTTGCTGAGATAGAATTTTTCAAGTTTCAAAAAATAATTAAGGCTCTCTTTAGACAAGACTGCTTGTGAACAGAGAAATAAGATAGAAAGTGACATGGGTGAGCAATTAAGACTCCTCCTCAGGATTAGTCCATAAGGTGACGTGAAGTATTCTTATTGTGTTCTTTTATTTTCATGGGCTTTGTGTCATGACCTCTTCATTTTTTTCCCCATTCCAACAGCTGCTGGCTTTTAAATGGAATAATTTCTTTGGTATTTGCAATGTTTGAGAGATGCTTTGAACATACCCAGCCATTGTTCCCAAGCAACTGACTGG
The DNA here is from genome assembly GCF_021613505.1 of Equus quagga. Taxonomy (NCBI): domain Eukaryota; kingdom Metazoa; phylum Chordata; class Mammalia; order Perissodactyla; family Equidae; genus Equus; species Equus quagga. Next base: position 80,142,977 of record NC_060282.1, read on the forward strand.
GTCAAAATTGGGATTTGGCCCTCACGCTGTGAACTTAATAACCAACCCTTTTTTGCTTTAAAATATGAATTGTAATTTATTTCATTGTTCTTTGTTCTTTCTTCCTTCCTTTTTTTTTAAACAGGCTGCAGATACTTTGGCTGTGAGGCAAAAAAGAAGAATTTATGACATCACCAATGTCTTGGAGGGAATCGACCTGATTGAAAAAAAGTCAAAAAATAGTATCCAATGGAAGTAAGTTACAAACCAGTATTCTATTCTAAGACCTTTATTTTTCTTCCCAATGTTCTGGGAAATCTGACCTTTCTAAATCCTCTACTTCAGCCCTCCACTCTGGTCACACCAGCCCCTCACTTTTGCACAGACACACCTCTCTGGGCTCCTGTGTCTGGCACTCCAGTGTTGCGATGTTCCCTTGCTCTCCCTGCTGTTTAATTTACACTCTTATTTCCTCCCTCAAACTGCTCATTAGGCACACACTGCATACTGCTTTGTATTATTCATCCTTCTCTAATTGTTTACCTGCCCAATGAATGTGAACTCCCTGAGAGCAGGAACTATGTCTTATCTCTGGGAATATGTACCTTGTAAATAATAGTTGCTTGAAATACATGTTGTCGTTTGTTAACTGTTGTATGGTTGTATGTTTGAATGTGACAAATAAATACTTTCTTTTCTGCAAATTTGTCTCCTTTGGGCTTAGTTTTGTTAATGTTTTTAGCCTAAATCTGACCAAAATATTAAAAGACTGTAATTTATTTTGCTGGCCTCTCAGTCTACATGATGAAGCTTCCAGGTGTGACCATGTGGTTTTGACATCCTTTTGGTGCCTCGGTCACCAGCCTGACCCTCCAGATGACAAAAACCACTCTCGAACATATTGAGAATTTTTGCTCTTTGATTCTTCTTGCCAATAAATTTTCTAAGCAAACATGTTCGGAGGAATGGTGTTTAAATATTCTAAGGATTTTAATGCTTGATTTTTAGAAGAATGTAAATATCTGTGTCTTGAATATATTAGTAATTGAGTCAGTTTTGTTACTACAAAACGAAGTGACGTTAACCTGGGTCTGATAGTGGGGCTATTAATTCTATGTCTTTAAGAGGTGTAGGTGCTGGCTGTAATACGAAAGAAGTCATAGATAGATTAAGATATCTTAAAGCGGAAATTGAAGATCTAGAACTGAAGGAAAGAGAACTTGATCAGCAGAAGTTGTGGCTACAGCAGAGCATCAAAAATGTGATGGACGACTCCATTAATAATAGATATCCTTTTTAATAAGTTATGTGTATGGCTATAGAATGTGTATTTATATAACTTATTCTCCCAGTGTGATGATCAGTTACTTTTATTCTAGTGTTTTTAGAGAGTGAAGCTTTGCAAGTGAATATAACATTTTAATTTTATAATAATCTTCTAATAATTTATACTAACATTTTAAAAATTTTACCTTTTTAACTTATATGCTACATCTATTAACATCATTCCTGTGTTGTATGGAGAAAAACACATTTATTTACCTTTGGTCTACCCATCGATAGGATGCAACCTGCTAGCCACAGTGTGCCTCGGGAGTCTGTGAGAGTCGAAGTCATGGTTAAGTGCTGGCCACAGTGTGCCTCGGGAGTCTGTGAGAGTCGAGGTCATGGTTAAGTACACAGGCGGATTTAAGTCCTTATGTTCAGTGTTCTGAAGTGGTAAATAGCCAGCCACTCTCAAAGTTTTGAAAAATTAATTTTGGTTTGAAAATGAAATATCATGGGCCTGCAATCAATCCAGGATACTTTCTACCTAATGTTAACTGAAAGATAGTACCTTCTGGAGGGTGGGTTTCCAAGGCTTGGGTATCTATCATGTTATATTGGGAGGAAAAACATTAGTGATATACTCCATGTGTTTCTCGCGATCACTGTGTTCTCTTAGATATCTGTTATTCTCTCAATTTGCAGACTTACCTGTACTCTTATGGAACATCTTAACTACATTTATCTTGTACCACCTCTCATGAACTTTTGACTAATGTATACAATTAATTTTTCCTGTTGCCGTGTCTTTGGTGAGCAAGTCCACGACCTCATTTGTTATTTCCTTCCTATGGATCAGAGCTCCTGAAGAGTTTGATAACAATGGGGGTTTTCAAGCTGTGCTCTGTGGGGCCCCAGGATCCAAAAACCATTAACTAGTAGATCTTGGACTTTGCTGCGCTGCTTTCCAAGATTCTGTCCTCTCCCAGTTCCTCAAACCATGACCCCAGAAGATTCTTGATGTGGAGGCTTATATGGTCTTTCTGTACTCACCCCGATTGCATTCTTTTTCCCATCAATATCCTTTCCCCAGAAACCCCTGTCTCCGTGAGGAATGTTTTCCATCTCTCTCCCAAGGGTCCTCGGATGTCACAGAAATCAAAAGTGGCTTCTTCTCAGAGGAAAGGATGGAAGCTCCTCTTATGGACCTTTATTTGATTGTCTTTGCTTTTTCAGACTAAAGACTTCTGTTCTCTTGTATCTGACCATGTGTGACGGCCCCTTCATGCATTTGGTCTTGTGTTTATTTTGGCCTTCAGACTTATTATCTTAATTTAAATGCCTAGACCTTGATGTAAATGTCATTCCTTAACTCTTATGACAGAACGTTTTCCTATGTAACACATGAAGACATCTGTAATTGCTTTAATGGTAAGTACCGTTAGCACATTTTTTATGACATTCTTCTCTGACCTATTTAGGATAGAGTGATTCAGAACTCCCCACGCACTCACCCTAAGTCATTGCTTTCAGGCGGTGTTGACATTTTGTGTCACTCTACAGAGCTGTGTCTTGATAGGCTGCTTTCTTTTCTGTTCTGACAATAACTGCTTTCTGCAGCTTTCACTTCATTGCTTGCATCGGTAGGTATCAGCTGTGTGTGGGGAGGGGCAGCTAAGTCAGAGAGGGATAAAGCAACAATCTCAAAGTGACGGAATCACAGTCACTGACTGAACTTGAACTAGAACACTGTTCTCATTGGCACTGTTTATGAAACCATATGCAGCAAGTGTGCTGGTCACAAATGGAACCCAAAGAAAGCATGAGGACAGGGTGAGGTGAATCCATTTTGTAACCAGGAGAATTATCCTAACCCTATTCCATTCCCTACCCCCATGCCTCCCCTTGAAATGATGCTATAATGTATTAACTAAAACGGGAGGAGCTGTCTTCCCATAATTACATATAACACAAGTAAAATGAAATTTTACATGTGCATTTATATTTAATTATGCATGGCTAATAAAAGGACAGCCTGGTGTATTATGCACACACACACACAAAATCTGCCAACCACCTTGCCGAGTGGAATCTGATTTTCCATGTAAGACTGCGTTGGCAATATGTGTGGCCTTATTGCTCTGCTTTGCCTCCATATCTCCTGAGCTTTTGAAGAAAGTTTGGGGAAATATTCTTAATCTTCAGCTCTACAGAGACTACTGTAGAATTTGGCTTCAAAAGTAAGCTCACTTAAGCTCTAGATTTCAATGTATCATACCTAGTCTCTAGTATCCCCACTCATTTAAGTAGTTTAGATATTTCAAGTAAACAGTGTTATTTGAGGCTAAAAGTTTTCAAGAATCTCAGCCTTTCCACAAGATTGAATGAAAGCACAATTAACTTGAGCTGAGTTTGTTAATAAAAGAGCTAACACTGAGTATTCACCCTCTTCTAAGACCTACTAATATATTTATTTACTTCATTTAATCCTCAAAATGAACGTATACAGTAAGTATATTTCGCCCCTTTTACAGAATTGAGAACCGAAGCCCAGGGTCCCCTATTCTGGAATTCAAACCCAAGCATTCTGACTCTAGAGCGCACACTCTCGCCACTGTATGCCAGGAGCAGTGGTATTTTCTAAAATCTTAAAATCTTTATTTTTTTGACCAGGTGATACACTTTTGGCCATTCAAGCACCTTCTGGTACACAGCTGGAGGTACCTATTCCAGAAATGGTATGTAGGATAACTTCTGTTAAAATGCATCTGCTGTCTCAAGAGGGACAAATGCATTTTCTTTAGCTGAATATGAGTGATTGTGTGTAAACTCTTTCATGTCTGTTTGAACATATTGACATCTGAATTTGGATGTGTTCAGTACTTTAGTAAAATTATAGAAGTGGCTGAATGAATCATTTAACATTTTACTTTTTTTAAGATTTGCTTTTCTTTGAGCTGTGAGATATCAGAGAGTGAGTAATGATGTAGTCAATAATTTTAAAAAATCAGTCTCTATCACTAACATAACAATCCTAATGAAGGGAAAAGTTCAATTTAAATATCAACAATAATACATTGCTTTAAATTAGGTCTTTTTAAAAACATTTTCTGACTTACTGAGTCAAAGATAATTATTGAGTGTATGCTAATGTAAGTATCATGATTTTAGTTTTCGGATTCAAAGTTCCTAAAACAAACTGACTTGAAAGCTATAACAACCAAAAAAGGAAGTAGAAAAAGATTACTATTATCATCTACCTCCCTCTCCAGAGCTGTTGTAGTAGTTTGTATGTAGGCATTTATATTACTGGATTCTGAACCCTCAGGATGCAAATTACCTTTGAAACGGAGGAACTCTACACTTATATCTCTGTAGGAAAAATCAGTTGTCTTTGTGCCTACTGAAGGGAAAAAGTTTTGACTTGTGACATAGTTGCCATTTAAGACAGCACGTTGAGATGACCACACCCATGGCAGCTGACGCCAGCAATGGAGTCCATATATATGGAGAATGCACTGACTCGTACAATTACAGTAAAAGTGGATGGCTGCCAGAATTCTACAACTGAGAGTTTTTGACGATCAGTATTTGAGAAAAGCTTATTTTTAGGGGCAAGTGGTTTATAGCCCTCAATTCTACTCTTGGTCTCTACTCTTGCGTTCTGACCTAATGACTTTGTTTTGTGTGGTTTTAGTTACTCCCAAACATCTTTGCCTGTCCTATTTTTAATGTTTCAAGGTAGCAAGACATGTTGATATTCATTCATTTGTTTATACCCCATAACTTCAAAGGGTCAGAATGGACAAAAGAAATACCAGATCAATTTAAAGAGTCATTCAGGACCTATCCACGTGCTGCTTATAAATAAAGAGTCCAGTTCTTCTAAGCCCGTGGTTTTTCCGGTCCCCCCACCTGATGACCTCACACAGCCTTCCTCTCAGTCCTCGACTCCGGTGACTCCACAGAAATCCAGCACGGCGACTCAGAATCTGCCTGAGCAGCACGTGTCTGAAAGAAGCCAGAATCTTCAGCAGACACCAGCCACAGACTTATCTTCGGGTGGGTTCAGGACTTTGTTTTAAAAAGTAGAGAGGGGAAAATATGAATACTGCTGTAAACAACGTGGAGAGCTTTTCTCAGTTTGTCAGTTGTGATGTTATTATCTAATACCGGAGGCAAAATAGCAAGCTGAGCTCAATCAGAAATATTAATTTGGTGTCTCCTGTGTGCCCAGCTCTGGAATAGGTATTATGAGAAAAATTTAAAAACAGATCTTGTCTTTAGTTATAATACTACAGATTTGTTTCATAGGCTGTTTGTGTATATGTGTATATGTATGTATATAAATAAGTATATTCAGAAATATACAATCAGGCACAATGTAACGTGGTTAAGACTGTGTAGAACTATGAATACTGAGCAAAGGAAAGATATTTAATGAGCCAAAGTTTACAGTTTTCCTTAGGATTGCATTTTTGAAAGTAAGCCAGATTTGTTCCTCTCCCCCTTCCTTTTTACTGTTCATGTATGTCAGCTTTTTATCTGAGGTTTACATTGTGAGGTTATGTCTTAGTAACTCTAGGACATATTATTGAATGTGCTCTAGCTGCCTTTAAGAAAAACCAAACTAGTGTAGAATATTGTGACTCATGCTTCCTGTTTCTCCATATTCTCTGTTGCTATACTTTTTATTTGGAAAGCTTAGTTTTATAGAGTTGATAAGTGGTCTCAACTCCAATTATTTAGGACATCTTTCTTGCCTTCCTAAATTGTTTTATCTGTGAAGTGATAAATAGCTAAAACTCTAAAAACTGGGCCTCAGGAAGAGGGACCACACCTCCTCAATGTACAAACTTCCCTGGGCTCTCAGTCTTTCCCCTGGTTTCATAGATAGCTATTTAGCACCTCCTTAGTGATTCCAAATAAAGGAGCCATGGCAGATATTCTCAGTGATGCTGAATGAGGCTTAGTCAGGCCCATCTGGAGGTAGAATTGCAGATAACTCAAACCTCTCATGTAATAGTACATAATCCAATTTGTGTATTTTTACCTTTGGGATTATGTCTCATTGGGATGTGGCATAAGTCTACTACTCTGGGAGTATACAGTAGTTAAGAGTGGGGCTAAAAAAATCTAACTGGACACAGAATATTTATCAGCTTCAGTCACTTATATCCTCCCCTCCTTTCCTTCTCCTCTAAGTATTTCTATACTGTAGGCCATGGGGATGCACAAGGGAAAGCGTCAGCCTTAAAAAGCTTATAATCTAATTGTAATCTATTTGGGATGAATAAAGCAGGCAGGCTTTAGATAGTTTAGCTTAGACACAGTACATTGGCTTCCATAAAGCATTAAAAAATTCTGAGCATTTAGTTTCTCTACGTGGTTTTGTATTTGGAAACAGCGGGGAAAGTTATTTGGGGCCAGATTAGAGAGGACCTTGACTATCAGACTGAGTTAGGATCTTAGCCAATAAGCCAGTAAAGATTTTTGACCAGGGAAGTGGCACGACTAGGACCGTACGCTGGGGAGCACAGGAGTAGCATGATGAGGAGAGAAGATGCTTTCGGCCCTGGGATGCAGAGGTTAGAGGCAAAGGTGAAAATTTGTGCAGTTATGCCACTGTGAGAGAACATTAAGGCTAAAATAGGGTGATGACAACAGGATTGGAAAGAGAAATAAAGAACAGATTTGAGAAATACCTTTTAGGCAGAATAAGTAGCGTTTGATGTGTGAGACCTGGAGATAAATTCAACAGGAGGAATGGAAAGTGATGGGGAAGTCTTAAGGTCAGGGGACTGAGACAATCATGGTACCACTGACTTTGTAAAACCGAGTCAGTTTTGAGAGATGGTAATGAGTCTTTGGTCTACATCTTGAGTTTGGAAGTTTAATGCAGGGAGGGTAGGCGCTCATGAAAATGCTCTGTCCATAAAGTTCTAGTACTTTAATTTTGTACGTTTAATCAAACCGCTGTTGGAATATAACTGTGCTTAATATGTACTGTGTTTAAATATGTGCTGTGCTCAATATATGCTGTGTTTAAATATAAGTGCCTTTTACTGTTAAAATATATAAACAGAAATGTAACAAGACTTTATCCCATTTCTGTTTCCAATAGGATCTATTAGTGGAGATATCATTGATGAGTTAATGTCTTCTGATGGTAAGTAGTTTAAAATGTTATAAACGACCTTATACATTACTAATGCTTTTCTAGAATTTATAAGTGGCACATGCTTTAAAAGAAATGAAGAACCTCTATTTTTTACCTGCTTAACATACTTTGATAATTCATGAAAATTCTCCCTTGATAATGCTTTATAGTAAATCATAGGTATCCTTGAGAATTTTTTTTTTTTGCCTTCATTTCAAGGGAAAAGAATCCTTAAGGGGATACTTATCACTTTCACTGAATAAACTGCTAAGCTGTTGGCACACTAGTCCTTTTCACTCCTGAAGAATCTGGCCAGGAGTAAAATAATTTAAGTGAACAGGTCATCTGAAAACCAGTTGTATAAATACTTCCACCACGGCCAATTTCAGGCTGCCCATGTGAAGTCACCAAACTATTACGAACATTCGCCGTGTCATCATCTAATCTGAAATAATTCTTAAAAATCAATTAGCTACCGTATTCTAATTACTTTCATAATTACTCTGTGGGCTTCACCTTTCTGTTAAGTTCTTAAATTCAAAGTCCTGGCTCCTAACAAATACAGCTGAGACCTAGGAAGTGGCAGCTGTTAAATTAGCAAATGGTACAGTAAGCACTTGGAAATTTAGTCAACGTTTCTGTAGAAGCAGGAACATCAGGAAGTTTAATTCTAGCTCCTGCTTCTGTTCTCAAAGTGGGAGCTAATTCAGCAGATCAGAGAAAACACTTTGACCAGCTTTTGAATCATATATTTTAGTAACACGTTCAACCAATAAAAATTTTAACTTCTATTTCTCAAGCTAATACCTATGATGAATCTTTCAAAACATACACTAAATACAACTCATTAATTTCATCGTTATTTTCCTAAATTCCTGTGTACCATAGAAACATAGCTTGACGAGGACTGATGTATTTGAGAGTGTTTTCTGCTAAACACCATTACGCGTCTGCAGAAACCATCTTTAACAGGCAATTTGTGTTTTGCTTGCAGTGTTTCCGCTCCTCCGGCTCTCCCCCACCCCGGCAGATGACTACAACTTTAATCTAGACGATAATGAAGGAGTGTGCGATCTGTTTGATGTCCAGATACTAAATTATTAGATTCCACGGCAACTCGGGACTCTTATCTACCTCTAACTGTGTAACCTTTTAGACTTCTTAATAACCTAAGTATTTAAAATAATGAATGTAACACCTTTTTAGTTCACTGATTCTGAAGTGTTCTTCCCTAATACTTTCTCTTTTTTACTTCACAAAACTTCAACCATCAAACAAAGGGCTCTGCTTCATGATAAAAAGTGATTAAATAGCCACCAGCCCCCCACCACCCTTAAGTAATCACATTCTGGGATTTCAACTTTTCTTCTAATTCTGAATCCTTCTGTTTTTTTCCTCTTAGAAGAGGAGAGTTAAAGTAGACTTAAGGTCGTCAAAAACAGAAAGTTTGGCCAAGGGCTCATCACTTGTCTGTCTTACATTTTTACTGCCATGAAACTGTCCCCATTTCTGTGTCCTCCACGCCAGACATTCACTGCCACTTCTAAAGTGAAGGATGTAAACCAGGCTATGTTCCTGTTTCAGTGAACAGATTTTGTGAAGTGCCTTCTGTTTTAGCACTTTAAGTTTATCACATTTTGTTGACTTCTGACATTCCACTTTCCTAGATTATAGGAAAGATCTGTTTATGTAGTTTGTTTTTAAAATGTGCCAATGCCTGTACATTAACAAGATTTTTAAAAATAAAATTGTATAAAACATTTAATTTATTGGTCTTTTTGGGGAATTGGATGCATCATCAGTGTATTACAACTGAGCCATTAATCTTGTAGCTTCGTCAACATTAACTGGTTCGTTTTCCTGGCATTGCGGAGGAATCTGGAGGGAGAAAAGCATTATATTTAAAAATTTAGATAACAGTGGCTATCTAACAAAAATAGGTAACAACATCTACATTAAAAATGTAGAGGGGGCTAGCCCAGTGGCGTAGTGGTTAAGTTCACGTGCTTTCGCGGCCCAGGGTTCACAGGTTTGCATCCCAGGTATGGACCTAGCACCGCTCGTCAAGCCACACTGTGGAGGCATCCCACATAAAATAGAGAAAGACTGGCACAGATGTTAGTTCAGCGACAATCTTCCTCAAGCAAAAAGAGGAAGACTGGCAACAGATGTTAGCTCAGGGCCAATCTTCCTCACACAAAAAAATTTAGATACAAAAATGACATATATAATCCATTATCCAATTTAATTTCTCCTAGTCATACATTTGGAAGTAGAACAATAAATTCTCCTAGTTGGACTCAAAGGTTTAGAGTCTGAACATGAATGAATAGGCTCTGCATCCTTCAGAGCCAGGTATCCTAGAGAGCCAGGCACTAAAAACTACATGCAACTTACAGGCCTTGAAAATCTGGAGTTTAATTTATTAGCTATAACAAAAGGATATGATTTGTACTCACCAGCTGTTTCTGCAGAGGCTCAAGGGAAAGGCATCTCGAGAAATGTGCAAGTTCCTTTTGTATATCTACAAAAGCTTTATTCATTCTGTTCACTTTTTCATCATTCACAATGTTTATCTTTTAAAAAAGAAAAAGAGCATTAATCCATCATCTTATAACCATTAGTGATAAAACATATTCTACCTTAATTCAACCTTGATAAACCAAAAGATGTAAAAACTCCTTTATCCCCCCTACCAATCTGTGGGGATAATTCACACTAAAATTCTTAGACTCCTAGTGGGAAATTTCACATACAAGGTTCTGTTTCCTGTTTGTCCTGCTGCTCCTAAACCATTTCTCCTTCAGAACGCTCAGCTCCTTTGCACCTCAGGCATCAGGACATTCTGACATCCCTTTCCTCATACTGTCCCCTGCCAACACCATCATACTTGCTCCTCATGAGAGATCTCAAACCTTGGCTCACTGACCTCAGGCCTGGCGTCACTGCTTAGCAGTTTCAACAGAAATCTAATCCTACTGCCTCTTAACCCTTCAGGTCTCATCTCATCTCCAAAGATCCTTTCCACCACACACCTCAGCCATCCACTCCCACGGGTTACGTTAGGCTGCTTCATTACCTGTAACTAACTGCTCCGTCTGTCCTTCTAGTTCACTTAGTTTATTGACAATTCTCAAATCTCACTGAAACCTTTTGCCACCAATTTCACTGTTTTTCACATCTTCACTTTTTCCTTTAAAAGCCGCACAGATTCCATGGCCATCATTTCATCAATCACTTCTTTACACTCTCTTAACCTTCCTTCTCTCCCCTCCCTTAATCGAACTCGCCTGGCAGCCTAGTCAAACTCAACTTGCATCAGCCTTTTCTGAACCTAAAACTGAAGCTGTAGAAAATCATAACTGGCCCACTGGCTTCACTTGAAATTCATGACCACAAACTTCAATTTACCATTTCTATAGTGCTTGGTGACCTTACAACCTCCCCCTAGTAAGTTAGGCTACTTTCTGAGAAGATTATTTGATCCTTTCTCCAACCAGGCTGCCTACCCACAGATCTCCCTCTCTTAGAGCTTTTTCATTAGCATCCACAAAGCTTCTAGTATTTACTATGGAAGCAATCTTCCCCAAAGACGCCAAGCTCTTCCCTTGCCTGGGGCCTCCGCACTTGCTATTCTCTCTGCCTAGAACATGCTGCTCCCAGCACTTCCCAGGTCTTTGCATTTCCAGCTCCTTATCATTCAGATCTTGGCTTCACTGTTGACTTTGAAGACAATTCTATGTAAAACTGTCACTCCCAAACCCGGCTCATGTCACCCCTTTATTTCCTTTATAGCATTTGCAAAGTCATAAAAGCTGAACTCAGCTAGGTCCTGAAAACTGAACAATAAACTGTTACATTTCTGTGGACTGCTATGATAATTACTAGGTCCTGGAGAGCTGACTCCACCTATGACTTAAACTGGGAAACATTTTCTTAAAGAATCTGCTTAATTGTGATCAAGAAATTTCCCATTTCCTAAATGTTTTGAAATAAAAACAAAGGAGATAATGGGGCTGGCCCCGTGGCCGAGTGGTTAAGTTCGTGCGCTCCGCTGCAGGCGGCCCAGGGTTTCGTCGGTTCGAATCCTGGGCGCGGACATGGCACTGCTCGTCAGACCACGCTGAGGCAGCGTCCCACATGCCACAACTAGAGGAACCCACAACGAAGAATACACAACTATGTACCGGGGGGCTTTGGGGAGAAAAAGGAAAAAATAAAATCTTTAAAAAAAATAAAAAAAAAAAAAAAACAAAGGAGATAAAGAAACTCCTCTCTTTTCAAATGTTGCATTTTAAGAAACAAAATATTTTATCTTCATTTCACAGATTTCTGTCTCAGTTTTACATATCTTCAGAGAAATAAGAATGGGTGCTGACTGACATTCCAGGTCTTGGCTGTGTTAAGAGGTTCTTAAATATATTTGAGTTCAGAGCTAAGAACTGTTTTCCATAGCATGTTTTTTTATGATTCCTATGCTCTGACATAACTATTAAACTGTTATTTGGAGTCTCACATATTTGCAGTTAAAATGCTTTTTACTTTTCATACATTTGGATTCAAGAAAGGGAGGCTTTTCGTCTTTTTTTTTTTTTAAACAAACATATAAAATCATCTTCCCTTTGTAGGAAAGGCTAAGAACCTGTTTTAAAGAATAGCATCAGCTTTTCAGTAGCTTTACTATCATGCTTTGCTTGTAAACAATAAAGTTAGAGTACTTTAATACTCACCTTCTTAAGATTAGTGGTAACAGGTTTTGCTTTATTTTTAACCTTGAAGTTTTTTTGGCTGGCTATGTGAAATACATTCCTGGACTTCTGCCCTCTTAGTTTGTTCTTGGCCATTGTCTAGGAAAGAAAGAAAAGGAGCTCAATTAGGCTGCCCACCTTTATGAACTATAAATCAACTTAAGTTTTGAAAATAAAGGTACCAGTTAAATCTACAAATCCCATCTTACTTCTAATTATTTCTAAGGTTGCTGCATGCATTGCATTATTTCCACATCTTCTGCCTCTTCTAGATTTCCTGCTGTTTATTGCAGTGTGTATCTAACCCTCCTCTGCATCTCCAGCACTCAGCCCACAGCGGGTACCCAGTCACTTTTGCTGCTTGAGCTCATCAAGTAATCAATCCACACAATTTCTTTTCCAGCTCTGTCAGCATCCGACCATGTTAACTGTCAGCAACTATCCCTCTGCTAATGACATACGACTGTACCATTCTGGTTCCGAGCAGACTCCAGGACGGACTCTGTCTCCTTCCTTCTTTTTCATTCCCTGTTACTTGCCCCACTTTCTCTCCCGTGTGCATGCACCTCCTCTAAATCAGTCCTTAGTCCTGCACTTCCTACCTCCCCCTCTCTGTTAAATTACTTTCACAACTTCCATATCACCTCTATGTGAATGGCTCTTGCCTTCAAACTTCAGATGTCCTCTTCATTCTATAGCTAAACACACACTAAGCTTGTAAATTCTACCTTAGAAACATCTCTCAAATCTATATTTAACAATGCATGTGAGGAACAGTTTAAAAAATATTAACCGTTAAGATTTATTGAGCTTTGACTATGTGAACAAACACTGTGCTAACATTTTACGTACTTTAACTAATTTACTGAGAGGTATTTTATCTCCACTTTACAGATCAAAAAAACGAATGCAAAGAGAAGTGAATTTGCCCAGTGTGACAATGTTAGTAATCAGGTAATGCCAGGATTCAAAGCTAGGCAGACTAGACCCAGAGCTCACATTACGTGATGATACAGCCTCTCATTCATGAGTAAAAATGCAATACAAAAACATGATGTCCGGGTCACTGCGATAGTCCCTAGGACTATTTGGTTAGACCATGGGTTAGGGCCAAATATGCACATGGACCAAATAAAGTCAGGCACTTGTCTTTGTAAATAAAGTTTCATTAGGACACAGCTACCTATACATATTGAATTATTTTCTATGGCTGCTTTCCTGCTACAACTGTGGCCCGCAAAGCCTAGATTTCCTATCTAGCCCTTCCCAGAAAGATCGCCAACCCCTGACTTAAAAGTCATCGGCATTCCAGGCTGTGCTGCATAGCGCTGTGTGAAGAGCCTTCCCGAGGCTGAAGACCTCCAGCGGCTCTTCAATGCCTAAGGAGCAACACGCTTTGTCCCGGCATCCCGCATAAACCTGTCAATGTATCTGCTCCCTCCCTATCCACCCCAGCCTCGTCTACTATTTGTTTTCGGAGACACTTTGTACATTCGGCCTTTCTTTCCTTCGCTCACATTGTATCTCTTGACCGAAACCTATATCCTCCTGCAACGTCTAGCCTCAGGAAACTACTTAACAGCCAGCAACGCTTTTGAACCCCAACAATACTTCCACTTAAAAAACGAACACAGTAGAAAATCCACGATTACAGAAGACGTAGAAAATACACATAATAAATCCCCTCAAATGCAGTAATCCAAAGTCCTTCCAATAGTACCCCAAATGCTATCAGCCCTCTGTGCACAAGTCAACCACGGTGCACCAACTGCGGTGCGGCGCGGATGCGCACACCCGTGAAACGCGCAGGCGCGAGACGCACGTGACGGCGCCGGGACGGGCAGCGCACGGCGGGGACGCTGCGGAAGGCTCGGGGAGCGGAACCGAGCAGGGGGAGAGGGGATTCGGACACCACAGACCGACCACGGACCTGCCGAGGGTCGGAGGCCCTGCAGGGACTGGGCTCCGGCCGGCCTGCACGCGCCGCCGCCGGAGCCACCCGAGCACCAGGCCCGGGCACGAGGCCGTCCGCCCCGCCCCGCGCGCTACACTCCGGCCCTCCGGAGGACGTCCTTACGTACTCCTCACCGGACCCGCGGACCCTCGGCCGCCCCTCCGGCTCCCGGGGACGCCGTCCGCACGCAGCCGGCCAGGAAGTTCCGGAAGGAGGGAGCCAGTCAGGAGTCCTCCCACGGGCCGCAGTCCCGCCCGCCGGGCAAGCCACGCCCACAGGCGGAGCCGCATCCATTGAGGTCAGGCCCCAGACGGAGAAGCCACGCCCACCGAGCGAGCCACGCCCACGGAGCTGAGTCGCCTCCATTGAGTTCAGGTCTACACGGAGATAAGCCCCGCCCACAGAGAGGAGTCGCTCCATTGAGCATGGGCCTACAGGGAGATAGGCCCCGCCCACCGATAGAGCCACGCCCACCGAGCGGAGATGCCATTGAGGTCGAGAGGTAGACAGAGAAAAGCCACGCCCACTGGCAGTAGCCCCGCCCACGGAGCGGAGTCGCCTCCAACGAGCGCGGGTCCCAGGCGGAGGTAAGCCACGCCCACCTGCCGTAGCCCCACCCACAAAACGTAGTCCCTCCGCGAGGAGGTTCCCATCCACCGAGCGTAGTCCCGCCCACGGGGCCAACCCTCGACCGCAGAGCCCGTCTCCCGACCACGGCTAAGCCCCGCCCACAGAGCTAAGCTCCGCCCACCACGGGAAAGCCCCGCCCCGTTGGCATCGCTTGCTCGGCTCGGGGTTGCGGGCGTCCGCAAGGCTCCCGCGAACTGGAGGCTCGGTTTCCCGGGGCGGGCGCGGGCACGGAGCCCCCGCGGTGTCGGAGCCGTCGGGGCCGTGGAGGCCGTGGCGAGAGTGCCGGGCCCTCCGCCCCGCTCCGGCAGGTGGTCGCGAGCCCGCGGCTGGACGGCATCCCGGGCGGTGACGAAAGGGACATTTGTCAGGAGCGGGGGTTGCACGGCTCTTCTCCCTGTGCTTTCCTTGCTTCAGAGAGGGAGCTTCTCACAGCGCGGCAGAGGCACGAGAAATAAGAGAGGTCGTAAAACAAGTATTGGGGAGCTTAGAAAAACTTGGAAGAAACGTTTTTGCCTTCCGGTTGTGTGTCTGTGTGCATGTTTCCCAGTAAGACGTTCTGGGTTGAGTTTTCTAGAAAACTGACTCAATTCGTGCAGGGGGATGATGTCTCCATTAAAGTGACAGTGTTCACATGTTTTTCTACTTATTTTGTTGAGGTCATTGGAAAAGTCAGATTTTAAACAAATGTAGACGGTCTGACACTTATATATCATCATTTTGTAACACTCCGCTCTAAGCATCGAAATAAGGCCGTAACACCGCTCCCCTTTTGCAAGCGAGGATGCTGCTAAACCTCAGAGTTTAAGCCGTCTGCGGGTATCCACACAACGGATAATTGACAAAGCCAAACTAGAATCGTCGGTCTGGCCCCCGGTCACGCGCTCTTTCGCCAGGTCAGCCCCTTGCCTGCTTCTGGAAGGATGAGCCGCTTTTACAGGAAATCGTCTTATTATGTTTATGTCCGTCACAAAAAATTATGGGATATATTAAGGAAAGGGGAATGATTACTTGTCAATGTATTTTTATTCAATTTTGTATTTTTTCTAAAGAGTGACTTTTAAAAAACACCTGAGAATGCTGGTTTAAAATGCC
Organism: Equus quagga; assembly: GCF_021613505.1. Taxonomy (NCBI): domain Eukaryota; kingdom Metazoa; phylum Chordata; class Mammalia; order Perissodactyla; family Equidae; genus Equus; species Equus quagga. The sequence continues at coordinate 80,158,806 of NC_060282.1, forward strand.
CGTAATGTGTGCAGGCAATCCCAAAACAAAACCAAAGCTACAGAAAACCATTCGATTCTTCCCCAAGGCCGGTTATCCACGAATACGGAGGCAAATGAGACAGGTATAATTATGGTTCCTCAAATTTGAAGTTACTGATGTTATATGCCGAAGTCAAAAAAATAGCTGGAGTGACATTATAGTGTTTATGAAATATATGGGCCTACTGTTTATTTTGAAATGGTGAGCTAGAGATGCATGCACCAAAGAAACGGTATGTTTATACCGGCAAGAGCAGAGGCTCTTATGATGTCTGAGTGAGGAGGCAAGGATTTCCATTTTACCTCTGTCCCCAACCACAGTGTGACCTGGAAAAGTTGCTTCGTTTCACTGGGCCTCCCTTTCCCATAGGTAGATGGCCATCAGAGAATATACCCACTTCAGAGAACATTCATTATTTCCAGCGTCCCTTTGTTTTTTTTTTTAAAGATTGACACCTGAGCTAACATCTCTTGCCGATCTTCTTTCTTTCTTTTTTCTTCTTCTCCTCCCCAAAGTCCCCCAGTACGTAGTTGTATATTCTAGTTGTAGGTCCTTCTGGCTCTGCTATGTGGGACACCGCCTCGGGTGGCCTGATGAGCGGTGCCATGTCCCCGCCCAGGATCTGAACCCATGAAACCCTGGGCCGCAGAAGCAGAGTGGGTGAACTTGACCACTCGGCCACAGGCCAGTCCCTTAGCACCGATTTCTGGGGAACCCCTGTCCTCCCATTAAGTGGTCCTGGTTGGGTGACTAATTACCGTCCTCTCTAAAGATTTTCTGCCTAGAGCTAGTGGAGAGTGCTGTCTTTTGCACTTAGTGTCTTTGTGCTGGGCTGATGTGAAACCCAGACTACTAGCAGCCATCTTCTCCAGCAACTTGCAGGAAGCTTGTCTGCTGTGGGAGAATGCGGGGAGCACGACACAAAAGAAAACAGAGCTGAACAACAGAACACAGGACCCTGATGCTGTCGTTTGAGTCCTTGGATTCAGCCATAGGCGGAAGAGAGACCCATTCCTGGACTTCTCAGTTACCCGAGCTAAAACAGTGTGGGGTTTTTTGGCTTAAACTATCTTGGGTCTTTTTCTTTTTAAAACCACTCCTAGCTGAAAGAGTCTTAATTCTACTCCTGTCCAACCGACTTCACAGGATTATTGTGCAAAGTTAAGAAAATACAAAACATGAAAGCATAAGGGATTACTAAGACAAAAGAAAGAAGCATGGTAATTTTCTAAAACCCGTTTACCTGTGAACTAAATTAATCATATATATACAAAGAACTATATATATATCTAAATAAAAAATAGCTTTGAGTTTACTAATCTTTAAAAATGCATACAAATATCATATGTCCAGGTTTTCTAACAATCTTAAAGAGGAATAAATCATAAATGGAAAAAACATCTTTTGGAAACCTTAGTTTCCTTGTCGAGACTCAGCAACGGAGAGTTCTTTATACAGACATGCTCCTCACAGAACTGTCTTGGAAGCAATTCAACCAGTAAAGAAAGATCATTAGGGAGAAGAAGAAAATGAGAGCACACATAGATAATTACAAACCATCTATAACAAAACTCACAGCCCTCTGCTGGAACAAAGCCAGCCTTGTATAGACGATTCTTCATAATAAACTTGCTTCCTCTATTCAGCTTTATTCTCCCCACCACTCAGTTTCACTCAGTGGAAACAGTTTGAACACAGGCTCCGTGGGAGCTCAAAGGAGTACAAGACCATTTCTTCTTCTTAAAGAGAGCACGGTCACCTGGCCAGACAGATGCATGCACACGAAATGATTATTCTTGACAGAAAGTACTAAACACTATGATAAATGCACCAACATGTGCTAGTAATGGAAGGAAATAATTCTGAATTCTGGAAACATTCATGTTAAAGTTCTCATCTGATTGTCTTAGAGCAGAAATCGACAAACTGCAGCTCAAAGGCCGGATCCGGCCCACTGCTTATTTTTGTAGGGCCCATGAGCAAAAATGGTTTTACATTTGAAAATGACAAAACACTCAAAATAAGAACAACATGCTGTGACGCATGAACATTCTACTGAATTCGTATTTCAGCGTCCATAAGCACACTTTTGCTGGACACGGCCACGCTCATTTCCGTGTTATCTGGGGCAGCTTTCACGCTACAATGGCAGAGTTGAGTAGTTGCAACAGGGACCACGTAGCCTGCAAAGCCTGAAATATTTCCTGTCTGGCCCTTTACCAGTTGTACAACTTTAGAAAAACGTGACTAAGCCATCTTAGGAGAAGAGCAGCATGGTGGCGTAATTGGTCGACTTATTAATGTTTTATCCGCAAAGCAATAGGAGGCTTGAAAGAATGGAAGGCGCTTTTCCTTCCAGCTTTCTCAGACTGCTAAACCTTTATGTAATGAGTTTGGCTTTCCTTGTCTGTGATGGTTATCAAGGATTTTCATGTTTCTGGACTGAAAATGGAAGTTTGCAGATACCTAGAAGACATTCCTACCTGCATCTTCTTAGGGAATGGAAAAGGGAAATAGCAGAATTCTAGGGGAGAAGATGAGCTTCCGGAGACTGAAGAAGTGGCTGGGAAGAGGGTGGTTAGGGGTTTTCTGCCCGTGCTTGATTGAGACGTAGGTCCCTGTGGCACACAGCACCATGGAGCAGTAGCATAACCTCCCTCACCAACAGGTGTCCTGGAAAGGATGGAGCTTTCCGCCTTCAAATGAAACCTGGACTCGGATATTGAGCACCTCAGCAGCGGCTGTGATGGACTGAAGACTAGAGAAAGTTTCCATTTCCTGGGTCCTGGGTAAGCCACCTGCTTCCCATGTGCTTGAGACTGAGATGAAACTTTTATGCCAAATTAAACAGTGAAAGTTTGGAGCCAGATTTAAATCAATTTAAATATTTAAGTTTTATGATGTTTCTGATATGCTTACACTCAAACATTTAAGAGTTATATGCTTCTTACACTCAAGCATTTGTTGGGCAAAAATGGAGCTATAAACCTTGTAGAAATAGAGTATGACATAAGCAAGCCACAGACCCAGAAATGGACATGCTATGTTTTCAGGAGGGGAGCAGTCCAATATGGCTGCAGGAGTGGGGATGTGGAGATGCCCTACAAATGAGGCTGGTAAGATGAGCTAATGAAGGGCCTTGACAACCAGGAATGGTTTATTTGATTTTGATTTTGAAGTAGTTTTAAGCTTACTGAAAAATTACAAGAATAATACAAGCTTTTTTTCTGAACCATTTGAGAGTAAGTTACTGACAGGAGGCCCCCTTGACCCCATATACTTTAGTGTGTACTTCCTACAAATAAGGATATTCTCCTACATAATAACACAGCCATCAAAAATCAGGAAATTAACATGGATACATTACTACTATCTAATCCACAGTCGCCATTCAAACTCCATCGACTATCCCTATGATGTCTTTTATAGTAAAAAGATCCTATTCAGGATAAAGTGTTGCATTTTGTTATGTCTCTTTAGTCAACTCTTATCTGGAAGAGCAGCTCAATCTTGTGTAGGCTTTCCTGGATTGACTCTTTTGAAAATAACGGTCCAATTATTTCCTAGAATGTTCTTAGTTGCGGTTTTTCTCTTATTTCCTCATCATTAGATTCAAGACATACTTTTTGGGGGGTGGAAATACCAGAGAAGTGATGCTGGGATCTCACTGCATCCCATGAGGTGCTGTATGATTTTGATTTGTCCCGTTATGGGGGACATCAACTTTGATCACTGGATTAATATGCTATCTGCCAGATTTCTCCACTATAAAGGTACCCTTTTTCCCCTTTCAATCAGTAAGTGTATTGTGAGGAGCTGTTTGGGACTATGTAAGTATCCCATTCCTCATCAAACTTTTATATGCTAGTTTTGGTACACATTGATGTTTCCTGGCTGAATTAATTATTACTATGGTGATTGCCAAATTGTAATTTTTATATTTCCATTGTTCCTTCTGTAGTCATCAGTTGACATTCCATTGTAAGTGAAAGCTCTCTCTTCTATTCTTTTATTTACTCTTTTATTTATTTATATCAGTATGGGCTCATGGGTTGCTATTTTGTTCAGTGGATTATAGTCTTTTATCGTAACTTATTTTGAGGCTCACATTGTCCCAAATTTGGCCACTGAGGGTATCCTTTTGACCTGTCCCTGTCATTCTTTGACCACCTCCTTGCTTTCTGGCACAGCAAAGCATTCCAGGCTCATTGGACCTATGCTTCCCAAGTTCTAGAATTAGTCATTTCTCCAAGGACCCCTGGCACCCTTTAGTGGAAAATGATATTCAGAAGACAAGATCTGGGATGTTGATGCTGCCAGGCCTTCTCATATATGACAGTGGTCCCGTAAAATTAGTACCATAAAGCCTGGGTGTGTAGTAGGCTACATCATCTGGGTTTGTGTGAGTACACTCTATGATGTTCGCACAAGGACGAAATCACCTAACAAGGTTTTTCTCGGCATGTATCCCCATCATTAAGTGATGCAAGACTGTATGTACATACTATTTGTTGTCTTTCTACCTATTTATGTACATTCATACAGCTCACCAACTGTATTTATTCCTATATGTACAAAACATGAGTTCATGCCAGAATCTCCAATTCCAATTGAATACTATAAGGTTTATTTTAGTTTTCTATCTTTCCATATTTATTAATTCCTTCCCCATCAGTAAGAAACCTGGCTCCTGTGATTCTAAATAATCGTACTCATTTGATTGATCTGTTTGTGAACAACCTTCCTTCACTGTGGCCACCTCCCCCACCCCCACCCCATGCAGGCTCCTTCCTCGCCCGCACTCGGCTCAAACCATCCATTCTGGCTGCTGCCACCTGCAGAAATGGTTTCCACACCCTGCTCAGGCTCTGACCCTACCTAGAATGCTGCCGTGTCCCTTCCCCTATTAAGACCTACTGTCTTTTAGATTGAATTATGAAGGAAGGGAGGAAGGGAGGGAGGAAGGAGGAGAAAAAAGATGGAGACAAGCAGATAGCAGAGTTTGGGATCTTATTCTATAGGCAGTGAAGGGCTCCCCTTCCTTTCACACCCCCTGATACACACACACTCACACACACACACGCACACATCCCAGAGTTGTATGGCTTGTTGTAGGGCACTCATTTAGTTTGGCAGCATGAAAGTAGATTGGAAGAAACGATGGTTGCAGGCAGGGAGGCAGCAGTCCAGGAAATAAATGACAAGGCCTAATGAGGAGATGGAGAGCCTGGGATGACCATGCACTTGCTGCAGCTCCTCTGGGTACCCAGTGCATGAAGGACAGTCAATAAAAGTGATATGCAGGATCTGGCCTGGTGGCGTAGTGTTTTAGTTCGCACACTCTGCTTCGGCAGCCTGGGGTTCACAGGTTTGCATCCGGGTTGCCGACATAGCACTGCTTGTCAAGCCACGCTGTAGCGGCGTCCCACATAAAATAGGGGAAGATAGGCACAGATGTTAGCTCAGGGCCAGTCTTCTTCACAAAAAAAAAGATATACATTCTGCATTTCCATATAGTTTGTTTGTGGGTCAAATAAATAGTAAAGCTACTGCCCAGTGAAATCTGCATTTCTTGTCAGGAACCAATTAGATCATGAGAATTTTCATAATTGGTTATGGAAATGGATGGTCTTTTTTCCTTTAACCCCTCAGGGACAGAAGCATTAATTTTTAGACTAAGAATAAACATCTGTAACATATTCTATATAATAAAGTAGAGCAGAACAGACAGGACCCTCCACCTTTCTATCTAGGTCAAATTCCTGGAAATATTGGAGGGTAAGGACTAGTAAAAGAAAAGAGATGATTAACCCTTTGTAGTGCAGGAGAAATGACTCGCTTCTGCAGATTAGGATAAAGCCGCAGGAGGCAGGTCACAGGCTTGAGTTTCACTATGTACTTTCTAAGACTCAAATATCATATTACCTGCATGTGTTTGTGTCTCAGTTAGTCAGTGCACTCTCTAGGGGCTGGGTCCATCACTCCATCACCTTTGTGTCCCCATCCAGGATTCCATAATTCCAGTGCACGGGAGATGTGGCATAAACATTTGCTGAATGAAATAAAATTCCCTGAAGTGCAAAAAGCAGAGAAGGAATTGTAGCCAATCCACTAAAAATGACTTTAGAGCTCTGTAATCGTTAGCACGACTAAAAAATCCCTAGAAGAACACTTCTTTTTATTAATCTTCTTGTAGCACTGTTCCTTGGCAGTGAGTTGTCGACAAATATGTTTTTAATTTGATTAAGCTGATTTTATCCAGAGGAATCTCTTGGCCAAATGCCTAGAAATCCCGAGCCTGCACTAATGACGGTCATAAAGGAGGGCTTGCACAGAAACATTTGAAGGTGAAGGACAGTCAAATGCATATCACAGAGGCAATAAAAATATTCAAAGGGCACGCAAAGTCCTTTCACATTTTTTATGATGCTTGGTTAAAATGCAAGTAATGGTTAAAAATTACAGGAATTGTGAAATATTTAGCAGGTGGGTGTTAAAACTGAGAAAACTGGCAAAAGCAAGGAAGGCAGTGTGCTGTTAAGTTACAGCTCGACGGTCCACGTTTCAACAGTGCTTAAAAGCAAAAAAAGAAAGGACGCTGTGCTTTATAATTATCCAGTTTGGTTGATACTGTAAACACTCAAACTGTGTAAAGTTCAACAATGATTTTGTTTTCCAGTTGAAATTATTATGTTCAGAGTCTACACAGGCTAAAGTAAACAGTTTTGGATTCTTTTCTTTGTTGTGTTGAGATCCAACTAAGAATTATGTCCAACTAAGAATATGCACATATATTATGATAAATACAACAAAAAATACTGAAGACTCTAGAGTATTTCACCAACATTTGGCTCCTTAAACACTCTTTTTCTTTTTGGATTAGAAAAGTCATGAAGAGTCATTGTAGAAATTTGGAAAATTCAGAAAAGTGGAGAAGAAAAGGAACAACCAGCAGGTGTTGCATTCTGATCGAACTCAACATCATCTTTCTTTCATCTGGATAATCGTAACAGCTTTCTGACTGGTTCCCCCGCTTTCAGCTCTACTTATCCCAGCAGCCGGGGGATCCTGCTTTTAAAATGTTCGTCAGCTCAAAAGCTCCAGTCTTCCCCACGTCACCCGGAATAAAAGCCAAAGTACTGACAGTGACTGTGAAACCCCATGTGCACCCTCCAACCCCCTACTGCTTTCTTACTGTTCTGTAATCATGCCAGGTGTGCTCTTGCTTCTCGACCCTTCTGCCTGGAGCTCTCTGGTCCTAAACATGTGCAATGCTCCTCCCTCAGCCCTTTCTAGTCTTCTCTCAAATGTCGTCTTCTCAGTGAGGGCTTCCATAACTGCCTCTGTAAACCACATGTCTTGCTACATCCCTGCCCCCCATCTCTGCTATCCCATTGTCCCCATGCAGCGTACCGTATAGTTTCCTTATTTTGTGTGTTATCTGTCTTTTGCTGCTAGAATGTAAGTTCCATCAAGGCAGAGGTTTTTATCTGGTTTTGCTCGCTGCTATATTTGTTTTCTAATACATAATAAATCACCCTAATGTTTAGTTACTCAAAACAGCAATCATCATTTATTATCTCATGATTTCAGTGGGTATGGAATTCAGGAGGGGCTTGGCCTGATGGTCCTGGGCCAGGGTCTTTCACGAGGTTTCAGTTAGATGATGGCTGGGGCTGCAGTGAGTTGAAGGCTTGACCGGGGCTGGGGGATCTGCTTGCAAAGCATCTCCCTTGCATGCCTGCAGGTTGGTGCTGGCCACTGAGCATCCTTGTGACGTGGAAGCTGGCTACTCCCAGACTGAGTGATCCAAGAGAGCAAGGGAGAAACTGCAATGTCTTTTATGACCTGGACTCAGAGGTCACACACTGGGGCCCGCCCCATGGTTGAGTGGTTAAGTTCACGCACTCTGCTTTGGCAGCCCAGGGTTCACCAGTTCAGATCCTGGTCACAGACCTATGTACTGCTCATTAGTCCATGCTGTGGCAACATCCCACATAGGAGAACTAGAAGGACCCACAGCTAGGATATACAACTACGTACCGGGGCTTTGGGGAGGAAAAAAAAGAGGAAGATTGGCAACAGATGTTAGCTCAGGGCCAATCTTCCTCGCCAAAAAGCATTAAGAAAAGAGTATTATAAAAAAAAAAAGTCACACACTATGGCTTCCACTGTATTTTATTAATCACACATGCTAGTCCTTTTCAGTGAGGAAAGAGACTACAGATGGAGTTGAATACCAGCAGGCAAGGGGCACTGAAGACTATCTCAGAAGCTGGCTAGTGCAGCTGTGATGACCCATGTGCCTGAAAGAGTGCCTGGTGCATAAAGAGAACCCAATAAATATTTCTGAAAAATGAATAAATTCCACCACTCAGATTTTTAAAAATAAATTTCTTGCACCCTTTTTTTCCTAAGTAAATATACTGTGTTGTTTATTAAAAATTGGAATTTCTGTTTAGATAAAAATTTATGATCTATAAATATAAACAAAAATACTTGTTAAAAAGTATATTTAAAAACATGATATTTGATGTCTTTCTAAAATTACATCTTTTTGTGTGTGTTTGTATGAGGAAGATTGGCCCTGAGCTAACATCTGTTGCCAATTCTCCTCTTTTTGCTTGAGGAAGATAGTTGCTGAGCTAACATCTGTGCCCATCTTCCTCTATTTTATGTGGGCCACCTCCACAGCATGGCTGACGAGAGGTGCTAGGTCCACACCCGAGATCCAAACCTGCAAACCCTGGGCTGCCAAAGGGGAGCACGTGAACCACGCTACCAGGCTGGTCCCCAACGTTACATCTTTTTTATATAAAATAAGTTATTTCAATCTCTTATCATTAGCATTTCTGTAGTTTTTAGATTTTTTTCTGTTATAAATACATCATGATGAACATCCTTGCACATGAATCTTTGAGTGGATCTCCTAATATTTTCTTGGGGAGCATGCCTAGGAGTAAGATGTAAGGGTATGAACACTTAAAATACTTGATTTAAATTACCAAATTGTTTCCAGAAAGATCAGAAAATGTAAGATATCTTACATTTCTACCAACAGTCTATGAGACTGCTTATTTCATCAAATCTTTATTAATATGGAGTGTTGATACTTTTTAAGAAGCTGGAATTTTGATTAGGAAGAAATAGCATAAAGACCTTTCAAAAACTGTACGTCTTTAGAATTTTGTTTTAGTTTTTTTGTTCAGTTTTTTGTGTTTAGTTTTGTTTGCTTATAGTATAGTTTTCATTTTTTTGTCATATTAACTAATTGTTTAGGAGTTAAAGTAGACAAAATTTAGAGGTGAGAGGAGAAAGAGAAAAGCAGGAATCAATATGATTATTAAATTTCTGATTTGTGCAACTGGGTGGGTGGTGGTGCCACTTCATGAGATAGAGAAAACGGTGGAAGGGAAATTGGGATGAGGAGAAAAAAATAATTCCATTTTAGATCCTTACATTGCAGCAATGGGATACAATTCGGTGGATCTGGAGCTGTGCTGCCCAATATAGCAGCCACCAGCCATACATGGCCATCAATCACTTGTCATGGGGCAAGACTGAATGGAGATATTCTGTAAGAGTATGATATACACCAGATTTAGAAGACTTGGTAAGAAAAAAACAATGTAAAAGATATAATTGTGTCAGTTAAGTTTCAACCAGGAGACAGAAATCATACAATATTTTGAACAGGGTAAATTTACGGTAAAGAATTATTATTATAACAGGGAATAAGATGTTAAAGAAGCTCTAAAGGATGCCCTTAGGCTAAGGGAGAGTTTCCAAGGAGGGATGAAGTGGAAGTTGGCCTCCTCTTTAAGGCTGGGATTCAGACCGCTGGAGAAGGTGTGGCTGCAGCCCAGTGGATGGCAGAGAAGTTCAGGGGGTGGCCCAGGTCAGAGCTGGTCCACAGTTGCATACAAGCAGGAGACACCCTTCCAGGGTACAGTGGGCTAGTCTGGCATGCAGCTGTGCAGAGGGACTCAGCATCAGGAACCGACTCTCTGGGGGCGTGATGCACAACCTAGAGTGCAGTGTCCGTGTCAGGAGCACCATGGGAGACACTATCCATGGTGCAGGCCGCCCGAGGCTGCTGGGCAGCTGTGTGGAGGGAGTGGGGCATCCGCTTGCTGGGAGGATGGCACAAGAGCTGGGGCGTGCAGTGGCTGCTGCGGGAAGCGCAATGAGGTGGCCACTGGGCTGGGGTGGGGCTGTGAGCTGGCTGAGGGACTGCACACTCTTGCGGCGAGGTTGGGCATGTCCACCCACACACGTCCCCGCTAGCAGCCCAGCAGGAGCAAGAAGAAGATGAAAAATGCAGCACATGAGAACCGGGAAACCAGTCTCCCTCCTGCAGTGTCTGTCGACTGAATAAAGGTTAGCACTGTGCTGGCTGCACAGAAGAGATTTGCAAAGCTCCATTTTCATGGAGCAGGTAATGCATGGTGAGTTTAGAGCTGAGAGATAAATTGATCACTGGCATGCTCCTTAATATTTTTATTGTTGATTTATATTGAAATAGTGATATTTTGGATATATTGAGTTAAAAAAGATATATCGTTAAAACAAATTTCACTTTTTTGTAGACTTTTTAAAATTGAGCTCATAAGAGTCTCCATCGTTGTGAAATTTCAGTTGTACGTTATTTCTGGTCCATCACCATATACGTGCTCCCCTTCACCCCTGTGCCCACCCCCTCACCCCTTCCCCTGGTAACCACTGAACTGTTGTCTTTGTCCATGTGTTTGTTTATATTCCACGTGTGAGTGAAATCATCTGGTGTTTGTCTTTCTCAGTCGGGCTTATTTCTCTTAACATAATTCCCTCCAGGTCCATCCATGTTGTTGCAAATGGGATGACTTTGTCTTTTTTATGGCTGAGTAGTATTCCATTGTGTGTATATATATATATATATATATATATATATATATATATATACACACACCACATCTTCTTTATCCAGTCATCAGTCGATGGGCACTAGGGTTGCTTCCATGTCTTGGCTGTTGTGAATAATGCTGCAATGAACATAGGGGTGCATATGTTACTTTGGATTGTTGATTTTAAGTTGTTTGGGTATCACTTTTCTTTTTTTACTTTTTTTTAAGGTAATTAGTTGAAAATTTAAAGTTACATATATGGCTTGCATTTGTGACTCACATTAGGTTTCTCTTGGATAGTGCTGGAAGAGATGTCTAAGCTGGGTAGATTACGTCCATAGAAATTGATGGAATTACCTAGTAGAAGGTCCCAAACCCCTGAGATTTGAAGGTTGGTGTGATGGTTCATTTTATGTGTCAACTTCACTGGACCATGGAATGCTCAGATACCTGGTCAAACATTATCCTGGGTGTTTCCGTAAGGGTGTTTTCGAGTGAAATTAGCATTTAAATCAGTAGACCGAATGAAGCACGATGCCCTCCTTAATGTGGGTGGGTCTCATTCACTCACTTGAAGGCCTGAATAGAATAAAAAGGCTTACCTTCTCCTGAGGAAGACAGAACTCCTTCTGCCTGACTGCCTTTGAACTGGGGCATTAGCTTTTTCCTGCCATCAGACTCAAACTGAAACATTGGCTCTTCCTGGATCTTGAGCCTGCCAGCCTTCAGACTGGCACTACACCATTGGCTCTCTGGAGTCTCCAGCTTGCCAACTCATCCTGCAGATCTTGGAACCTATCAATTTCCATAATCATGGGAGCCAAATCCTTATAATAAATCTCTTTTATATATGTAGAGAGAGAATACATAAATATATATATAAATTTATAAATACACAAACACACACACAGTGTGTGGTTCTGTTTCTCTGGAGAAACCTTACTATTACAATTGTATATAGAAAGAAGAACCCAATGGGTACTGGGGAGGATGGGTGGGTAGCAAGTGGGAGCTGTACACATGTTCAGGGAGGGACTTTCCCTCTGACAGAAGGAAATTCTAGAACATGTTGGTATACCGATGGCAATGATAAAGACGGAGTAGAGTTGGTGATGTGGGTTATACAGGATACAATGGTCTGTGTTTGGAGGGAGTGGGAGGGTTTGCTGGTGTGCAGGGCTAGCGCATCCAGCCCTCAGTGGTGAAATGGTGGTATCTGGGTAGAGAATTTCCTAGAGTGAGGCTATATCAAGTCTTGCTTGGTGGTGAGATGGGGATATGGGTATTACTCTTGAGAGAACAGATTGTCCTTTCCTAGAGGACAGAAGAGGGTAGATAAATCTTATAAGTGCTGATGACAGAAGGCCTGTTAGCAACCCTAATTATTCTGTCATTATATTTCAAAGAGTTGACAGCAATAAAGTGACATTGACTTATTCATTCCAAGCCAATGAACAATTAACTAAATTCTTTGACAGCTGAATTATTGTGGCCTAAATTATCTGGACTTTTCAACACTGATCTGATGCCTATACAGCTTCATTTTCTTTTAAATAATCTTAGCTCCCTCCTTTTCTCTTTCGCACTTTATCTACTTTTATAATATGCTCAGATAAGAAATAAAACACTATAAAATAGAGTGTGGATAAATTTCTATTAGAAAAGAGTATGAGATTAAACAAAAGAACAAAAATGTAGATGGTAGGCTTTTAGTGATGTGTTCTTGTCTGACAATACAGGACAAAATGTTTGGCTGTAGTTGATAAGAGTTATAATCTGAAAAGTGACTTGTGAGGTGACTCATTGAAGTTACCCTTTCAATTCTGGTCTGAGAGTTCTTGTTATAGGTCACTTGAACACGTCCTCTAGTCTCTTTGGACCTCAATGCAATCTCCCAAAGAGATTGCATTATGCAATTCTAATCTTAGAATAACCTTAGGAATGGGAAATTCCCAGCTCCATAAAAATCAACACTCTCCACAAGATATGGGGTGATAAGATGTTCCTGTGGTTAATAAGTCCCAGCCGCACAAAGCACAGGACTTGATGAAGGCAACAGGCACAAACTGGGGAGCACCTTGGACTTGGGACTCTGCAGACTGGAGCTCTGTCCCCGGCTGTGTGGCTTGCCTCTCTGGGTCACTGAGGAATCTTGCTCATGTCAGTTTCCTACTCAGTAAAAGTCAGATGACAATAGTCACTTGGGTTTACATTCAGAGTTTCTACAAAGGATCCCTGAAAAAATGTTCTCTCAGAGAAAGAGTCTGTGTATATCCCTAATAAAATAACATTAATTCATACTTTGATATTTCCTTAATAGGTTACTCTATCTCATTAAATATTTTTATGGCTAGATTATAACTTACAAGTGCTGCTCATAACATCCAGTGTCTGATTCATTGAAGAGGAGAGCTGACTTAAGCAGGCTTTGTTGCAAAGGAAGCTTGACCTGGATCTAAAGGGTTCGAGAGTGAAGTGCAGGTGATGACCCCATCCTCGGTCAGGATTCCTGGGTTCTCTGGTCAGTGGTAACCTTCCTTTTCTTGTTTACACTTGATGGCTGGCAACCCAGAGACGGAGGCTCTTTGTCAAGGAGAAAACCCACACACAGTTATAAAAGGTTAATAGCATTTGGGTTCATCGATTTGAGGAAGTAGAAGGTCTTCATCGCCTCACGTTTTTTTTGAAAAAATTTAAAACCTACAAAAACATTGTGAGAATAATGTGAAGAGCACCCAAACATCCTCAGCTAGATTCACTGGTAATTGATGGAGACATCTGAGAGCTTCAGACATTAAAGGACTTCAGCCCTGTCGCCTTAGCATTCATGTCCTAGCATATTCCCAGTATCGTCATCACACCTATGAAAATTAACATCAATTCAGTAATATCGCCCAAATGCTTTCTGTATTTACATTTCTCCAACGGTCCCCCAAGCATCTATTACAGCTGTTTCTTTTTTCCCCAATCTAGGATCTAATGGAGTGTCCCACATTGCGTTTGGTAGTTATGTATCTTTTGTCTCTCAATCGTAGACTGTGTGAATAGCTTATTCCCCAATTACCTCTCACTTAGAAGGTTAGCACCCATTATTGATCCTTGCCTGAACCAGCTATTACATTGGCCTTGAAAAAATAGTTCTTTTAAAATTCTGTCGTTCATCTGTATTTAGTAGCTGGCATTCTCTCATAAAGAAGCATTCTCTCTCTTTCTCTCTCCCTCTGTAACACTGTGGACTCATGGATATTTTAGGGGGAGGAGGTTATAATCTATTACTATCATTATTCTTTTTGACACCCAAATTGTCCCAAATTTGACAGTGGGACCTCCTACAAGCCAGCTCCTGTGTGTGGGGGGGGTGGTGTGTGTATTTTACATGACCTCATTACTTTTTTGTGGGTTTATTTTGTTCTTTTTTTAAAAAAAAAAAAAACTTTTTTAGAGTAATTTTAGATTGACAGCAAAACTGAGAGGAAGGTACAGAGAGTTCTCATAGATTCATAGATCCTTCTCTCCCACACATGCATAGCCTCCCCCATTATCAACATCCTCTAACAGACAGTACATTTGTTATAAATGATGAACCTACGTTGACACATCATCATCACCCAAAGCCCATAGTTTATCTTAGGGTTCTCTTGGTATTTTGCATTCTATGAGTTTGAACAAATGTATGATGACATGTACCCAGCATTGCAATATCATATAGAGAATTTTTACTGCACTAAAATCATCTGTGCTCTGCCTGTTCAGCTGCCCCTCCCGGCCCCCCAGCCCCCACCACAGATCTTTTTCCTGGGAATCCAGCAACTTTCTTTTGTTTTTAGATTCCTTCAGGGATCAGGCCTAAGACTCTAGCAACTTTCTTTGGTTTTCAGAGAAAATTTCAGAAACAGATCCCAGTCATTTAAATATTCTGAGGGCAACCCTCCTTCAGGGACCTGGCCAGGTTTATGGTTAACAACTTTGGGCCTCTTCCTGCGCATTTTTAACTAAGTGGGCCAAACAGACCGAAAGCAGTCTGGAGTTGCTATGGCCATTATGGTGAACATTCAATCTCCCCAAAGTAGCTTTTCTTAAAACCAGATTGGAAGACTGCAGCTCTAAAATTAAGTGAAAAGAACACTATATTTATTCTAATTGGTACCCAGAGGCTTCTAAACTCACACAAAACTCTAAAATTGCCTCACTACAAGATACCCTGTCTAAATTAACCGAAACAATGAAATGGCTTCTGAAGCCTCATGTTCCCCTCTTCTTCTTTGTCTCAGGCGCCATCTTGTTGTCTTCCCTGACTCCTTTGTCTCAGCGTCCACCCCAGCAGCCGTCTTGTGCCCAGGCTCCACCCCCAAGGCCATCTTCCTCTTTCCCTTCTGCACCCCCCACCTTCTCTGTATCCTCCCCTTCCCTAATCTCATCCTCTTGTCAAACTTCCTTTCTCCTCGGAAGCTACCCTCACCCCTTCATCTTCTGAACCTGTCAGAACCTGCCCTTTGAAGGTGAAGCCCTCTGAGGATCCAAACAAACCTCAGATCTCGTATGCTCCCTGGACTAAAGCTGAATGGTGAGCTATTGTTAAGGATTTTCCAAAGGCAACCGAGGGCCTCCATAGGTTTGCTGATGAGTTTAATATATTCATATCTACCAGCCGAGGTTTTCAGATTTATATCAGTTGGTTCACATGTTTGTTGGGGAAGGCCAGGCCCAACATGAGATGAAACTTGCCCGAAGGATTTAGAAAAGCAAACGCTAACTTTTGGCAAGAGGCTAGAACACTTGCTGGAAAGCTCCACCAAGCCATCCCAGGAGACTTTCCCAAGCCTGTCAATTGGAACAAAACTCAGGCTTGCACGCAAAAGCCTGATGAACCTGTTCAACATTATTTGAATGGACTTCAGATCGCTTTCTCAGAAAACTCGGGCTTCCCCGTGGAAGCCATCCACTCAGGTAGCTTTTAATTCTAGGTTTGTTAATGAGATGAACCAGGATCTTTCCCTCTTAGTGAAGAGGACCTGGATGGAGTAGGAGACCATGACCACTCCAGATTTGGTCAGTTTGGCAAATTAGCTCACTCACTCCCTAGAGGACTTACCTAGGAAAAAGATCACAAAAATCCTAAATTTCCAACTCCAACAAATGCAGGCCTCTGGATGGAACCAGAAACCTCTCCGTCTCTCCTCTTTCTGTAAAAAGCCAGGGCATTGGAAAAGCGACTTCTGCAAGCTCAACAACTCCATGGGTTTTAGCCCCCAACCCTTCCTTTCAATGCCCTCCCCATCCCCAATGACAGCGCTCCAAGGAACCACAGGGGCTTTTCCCAATACTTTCCCTTAATCAACTTGGGGAAACCACTCTCCAGACTGGGAACAAGTCTTCCCCTGCACTTACTGACAGCAGTGCTATGCTCTCGGTGCTCAGCCCCACTGTTATTAGTACTGAAATAGCTCAGACAGTGGGCTCTCAGACAGACCCCCACAGACCCCATCTCTAAATGTATTCCTCTTTCTTTGGGCCCTCTGGGGGGCACTCACCCTTCTCCCTAGTTCCTCCCCTCTCATTCATCTGTTAGGCCAAGATTTTCTGGAGAAAGGGGAAAAAATTCTAGAATTTGATAGCAGCAAATCAGAATGGTCAACTAGATGAATTAAATGACCCTTCAACATCTTTCATTTGCTCCGTGGCTGATGACATTAAAACTAAGTTTAAGGACACTACCAGCCACTTATCCCTGTTAGATGAGCAGCCACCCTCCTTATGGGCAAAGTCTGCAACCGACATCGGCAGAATCCACAGTGCACCTCCTATCAAGATTCAAGGAGATCCTTCAAAACCTGTCCCTCAGATTAATCAATGCCCTATAAATAAAGAAGCCCTCCAGGGCATTGGCAAATAATAGAAAACTATAAATCCCAAGGCCTCAATATCCCCTGTGTGAGTTCCTGTAATACTCCTACTTTACCCATAAGAAACCCCAGTGACCGAGGACGAAGATTCCTCCAGGAGCTCTGAGCGATGAATAACATCCTCATCCCCTAGGCACCCAGTTGTTCCTGACCCCCATGTGCTGCTGGCATCTATCCCACGAGAAAGTAAATTCTTTCCTGTGATTGACCTGTGTGGCATGTGCTTTAGTGTCCCAGTTGATAAGGACACCCAGTACCTCTTCGTTTCGCTTGGGAAGGAAAACAGTCCACCTGGGCAGAGAAACCTCAGGGCTTTGCTGAAAGTCCTTCCTTCTCACAAGTCCTGAAGGCTGATGTGGATTATGCAGTTTCCCAGAGGTCCTATTTTGTTGCATTGTGTAGCCCATTTGCTTCTTTGTTCTCCATCTCAGGCCTCCTCACATGGAGACAGCATCCACTTATTCAGATTTATAGTCCTAAAGGGACAGCAGGTCACCACGGAGAAATTGCAGTTTGTCCAAACCCAGGTTTGGTATTTGGGGCACCTGATTTCAGAACGAGGCCTACTCCTAGACCCAGACAGGCTTCATGGTGTCCTGAGCCTCCCCAAACCCAAAACTAGGTGTCAGCCACGAGGTTTTCTCGGCTGGCTGGCTACTGCCAAACTGGATTTCAGATTTTTCTCTTATGGCCAAATCCTTGTATGTCTTACTAAAAACCAGTAGCCCTGACCTGATCTTGTGGGGAGAACGGGACAACATAGCCTTTAAACTTCAAAGAAGAGCTTAATAAATCCCCCCTGCCCTTGGGCATCAAAACTACCAGCTTCCCTTTTTTCTTTTTGTGTATGAGAAGGAAGGGAGTGCCCTTGGGCTACTGAAGAAAAAACACAGGGACCACCATTACCCACAGGATGTTATAGCCAGCAACTGGACCCTTTAGTGCAAGGACCCTCCTTGCCTTAGAGCCAGACCTGCCTCCACTGTTTGGTTAAGGCCACCAAGGAAATAGTTGTGGGGTCCCCTTTAACCATTTTGGGCTCCATGCAGGGGAAGCCCTCCTAAATTCTCACCACACATGATGTCTTTCAGCCACCCATCTCGCCTCTTACGAGATCCTCTTACCACTCCCCATGTAACTTTCTTGCTGCAATAACCTTAACCCTGCTGCCCTTCTCCCCTCTGCTACCAACAAAGTTCTTCATGACCAGTGACCCCTGACAGACCCCCTTCTGACTCCTGTGATGACCTACAGGAGACTCTTCTGATTAACGCCAATGTCTCATGGTTCACATTTAAAGGGGGACAGTGTAAATATTGTACTGGATATGCGATATCAATGCCTTTTGATGGAATCGAGGTGGCACCTTTGCCCTTGGCTACTCCAGCCCAATAAGCTGAATTATGTGCACTTACGCAGGCCTGCACCCTAGGCCAGGGTAAGACTGCCACGTTTATACTGACAGTAGGTACGCTTCTGGAATGGCCTGTGACTTTGGGATGTTGTGAAAGCAACATGGGTTCCTTACTTCCTGCAGAGATAAAATCAAAAATGGTCCTTATGTTCAGAAACTATTGCACGCGATACCCTCACCTGCTGCTTTAGCTATTAGTAAGATCCCAGAGCATTCTAAACCTGACTCTCTGGGGGCTAAAGGAAATCCCCTTCGTGATGCTTCTGCAAAGACTGCTGCTCTTAAAGGGGCAAATAGCAGTCAAATCTCTGTCATGGTCCAAGGGGATGCTTCTTCTAATGATAGCTTGGAAAAACTGGCTGGAGAAGCCCAATGATTGGCCTCAGACAAGGAAAAGCAAGATTGGAAATTCAGCTATTGTTGGTTTGACCAAAAGAGAAAGCTCTGGTTTGGGCCAAAGAAAAACCTAGTTCTATTGGAGGCTGCAAAGTTCCTGTTAGTAAGCACTGCACATGCCGTGAGCCACTGTCTGCAGATGAAATGGTAACCTTTATGCACCAATCCTGGTGGGGAGATAGGAATAAAGATGCAAAAAGTGCCTATTTTGCTTGCCCTAAATGCCCAAAATACAATTCAGAAAAACCTGTTCACACCGCTCTTGGACATTATTAAATTGCCTAATGGACCATTCAAGGTTGGGCAAGGGGATTTTATACAACTCCTGTGTCTCGTGGCTATAAATATGCCTCAGTCATGGTCTGTATCTGTTCTCGCCGGACTGAAGCTCTCCCTTGCAGACAGGCTACTGCTTCTTCTGTGGCTAATATTCTGTTAGAAAAGATTTTCTTGAACTTCAGTAACTGGGAAGCTCATTTCATGGTCAAGTACTTCAACAGGTCCGTGCTGTTTGGACAATCCTGCCACATTTTTGCTGTGCTGATCATCCCCAATCCTCCAGGCTGGTCAAATGTCCTAATGGCATTACTAAGACTCAATTAGGAAAGTTCGTAGAAACCCTCCAGATAACCTGGCCCAAGCTCTGCCTCCTGAATCTCAGGAACTCGTAAACTCTCAGCCTTGAGATAATCACAGGTCGCCCAGTGCACTTGGCTCCTGCTTCTCTCCACCTTCAGTTGATAAAGGAAGACTTCAGTATCATCAAGGCCTAATTGCTTCTGTTGGAAATAACCATGCTTTGGTAGAGTAACTTTTTCACAGTGCGCTCCCAGAAGACAAAGACCCCAAACACCACACTCTACAACCTGGAGATTTTGTTTACTGGAAAAGACACCTCCAAAAGGACACTCCCCAGTCTCATTGGAAGGGTCCCTATCAGGTATTGCTAACCCTTGTGTCACCAAACTCCGGGGAGTGGACTCCTGGACCCACGTGTGGCATTTAAGGAAGATACCACACCCCACGTACCTGCAATCCATCAGGTGATCTGAAGACAAAACTCACCAGGATTTGAAGCGCCCAATGCCTGAGGCAGACAGCTATCCCAAGATGACTGGACCCGTCCTGTATGTGCTCTTCCACTGTTGTTTCTTAATTTTCTCCCTCTCTTTCCTGAAAAGACAGTGCTCTTGTCCATATTTCCCAATCGCTTGCTAAATATGAAGGAAACCCCTCTGATTTCTGGATTTGCCATGAGAAACCTCTGTCTGTCCAAGATGGTAATGACCCCTTCATTTACCCTATAAGTAATTTTGCTGGGATTCCCGATGCTCTTGTTTGTGTAAATTGCTCTGCTGGCCCATTTTATGGGGTTAGGGTGCTAAGCCCCCTAAAGTCTTTCCTTGCTTTAATTTGACCCAGCCTTGGGAGAGTCAAAACAAGATCTTTTGAATATTTGTATGAAGAATTTTGTGGGACTGTCAATGTAAGTTGAATCATTTGTATATTTCTTAACATGTCCATGTATTTAGGTTGTGTGTATGTTGGTATGTAACAATATAGTGTCTGAGCCTTGTTTATATAACGCTAATGCCTCTATGCATTCTATAGATGTTATCACATATGCAGGAGCCTTATGTACACTCCCTGGTTATGTCTTCTTCTGTGGAGGTTTCAGTAATGACCTTTATGCCTGGGAACTCATCACCTTGACCGCGCGAGAGTCCAGGGACAGTGTGCCCTTGCCGTATTCACTGTCCTGTTCTCTCTGCATAACCAAACACAGACCTCTCATTGGTCTTTACCATTGAATCTCCGTAGTTGCTCTGAATGAGAATTCCCAGGAGGTGTACATGACTCTGGGTTTTGCCTCCATGGGAGGAGCTTTCTTCCCATGAATCAGAGTGTGTTCTAGGGAACAAATGATCAGGAATCTCTCCCTGACTCTAGACGAGTTGACCAACTCCACAGCCAAAGCAATTTCAGCTCAGCAGCAGTCACTTAACTCATTGGCCAAGGTAGTCTTGGATAATCGTGCAGGCCTTGATTACCTACTCGCTGAGCAAGGAGGTGTCCATGCCATGGTGAACACCTTCTGGTGCACATGGATGAATGCCTCTGGGGAAGTAGAAACTCGATTACATAAGATTAGAGCAAGCACATGGGCTAAAAGCAATTTCTTCTAACAAACCACCATCTTTTGATTTGTTCATCTCGTGACTTCAGGTCTGGGCTCCTGGTTTAGAACCATCCTGCAAACTGGTTTATAGTATTGCTCTTCATCTTACTCTATATGCTTATTGTAAAATTTTGTACTTACAGCCTGTCAAACTCCTGTAAAAATGATGTGCCAAGTAAGGTGATGCTGGCTCAGCACTTTGAGATGAACTCCAACGCCTACAACCCTGGATAAATAGAGACATTCAATGTGAAATGCCTTACAATTCTCCCTCCTAACCTTCCTTGTTACTCAAGTGTGACCTAAATGGTTTCCAACAGCTATGCACTGTCCCTCCAACGTGGTACATAACAACCACGAAAGGTCTTTCCTGGCACTGAGGGAAAAATCACTCTGTGCAGAAAATCTGACTGTTGACCAGCAATGCTTTCAAAGAAAGATCTTGATCAAAAGGGAAAATGTGGAAATTAATCAAAGAAACCTTAACTAAATTAGAGTCAGGAAGGCCTGTAGGAGAAGCTCTCATGCCCTATTACATGTCATCAATTACTCTGTACAGGAAGAGACATATGCTGGCATCTCTGACAGGAAGTTCAATTACATTACTACTGAAGGAACATTTCTCTCCCCACCCAGCAACAGCCCAGCCAATGAGAAATGCCACAGTTCAGCCAATGAGTAGCCATTGCAGCCTTCAACTGTTGCTTTCCCCCAGTGGACTTTTGTTGAGAACATCCTCCTCCCCACTCCCCCCCCGTTTTTTTCTATAAAAGCAACTCCCCTCCTTTGTTCTCTGGATTTGCTTATGATTTGCCATAGCATGCACATCCCAAATTGCAATTTTTTGCTTCTTCCCAAATAAACTCGTTTTGAGGGTAAAATAAGTGATGAATTTGTTTTAGAGTTGACGGTACCAAGTAGTGTGATAGCTGGATCATATGGTAAGAGTATGTTTAGTTTTGTAAGAAACTGCCAAACTGTCTTCTAAAGTGGCTGTGCCATTTTGCATTCCTACCTGCAATAGTGAGGGTTCTTGTTGCTCCCCAGCCTTGCCAGCCTTTGTTGTTGTCAGTGTTCTGGATCTTTACCAGTTCTAATAGGTGTGTGATGCTATCTCATTGTCTTAATTTGCATTTCCCTCATAACACATCATGTGGAGCCTGTTTTATATGCTTATTTGCAATCTGTACATCTTCTTTAGTGAGGTGTCTATTAAGTAAGGTCTTTGGCTCATTTCGTAATCAGGTTGCTTGTTTTATAATTGTTGAGTATTAAGAGGGTTTTTTTTGCGTATTTTGGATAACTATTGTCTTTTGTGATGAAAGTGAATATAGCTCAAACCTTATTCTTAAAAATTTGGCTCCTATTATGTTGGCATAAATGAACCCAATTGTGCCAGAGAATATGGAAGAGAAATCCTGGGCTTTCCACTAGATGCAAGAGGAGCATAACGTTTACTGTATTTAATGCTGTATAAAAACCTTTTTCCCCTGTTGCCTTCTAACCTCATTAAGAACTGTAGAAGCAGAAGGAGGTACAGGCGTCACTGTGGGGTATTTAGTTCCGGTCTAAAGAAGAATAGGTCAAATTGATCCTTATTTAGTGGTCCCTAGACAATGCCGTGTTTACCCAAAGAGGTACGTCCTGGGACATGCAACTACCACATTACACAGCTGCTGTCTTGACGGCAAGAGAAAATCAAAGATGATACTTGAACAGCTACACTTAAGCCTTTTACGGAAGTCTCATGCCCGTTAAGCAGCTCTTTGCATTAGTTTGTCATTGCACAGCTCAATCTGAAATTTTGCACTGACCCAACTCAAACCCTTAGGGCAGCTGGAACAGTAACTGTAATCCTGGGGAGTCACACAGTTCTATTTTTCACTCCGGGCCCTGAGCACCTACCACTCCAGGACAGAAAGTCAAGGCTGTGCAGTCAGTTCAGCCTTCAGTCCCAGGGCAGCAAGCCTGCCAAGCATGCAGGAGAACATGGCTTGAACACCGTCCTCCCTGCCGGGTCCAAAAGGCAGAAGAATTTCCGCACGAGGTATCAGTAATTAGGTTTAGTTCCCTCAGTCCCCAAGCCACAGGCCTGCAGAGTGAGAGGCGGAGGCCAGGAACAGGAGGAATGGGCTGTGGGGCCCGCTTCTGGGGTGGATCTCTGAGATCTCTGTTCCTCTTGGAGAGCGACCTCCTGCCCCTCTTAGCTGTGTGACCTGGGGCAGCCACTTAGCTTCTCTTAAGCCTCATTTCCTCTCCTCCCAATTCTGGGGCACTTGTCCTATCTTCTTCAAAGGAGTTCTGTGAGAGTCTAATGCAACAATGTGGGTAAACGTCTTAGCTAAGCCCCTGGCCCAGGGTAAGCCCTTAATAAAGAACAGCTAAATTATTTGCTGTGGCTAGCACCATTGTCGTTCCTGCTCTGTATTTGGAATCACCGCCACCACGGGCAGCACCGACCCCCACATCTCCACCAGGGTCCCCAGTCCCGGCCGCCTGCTGCGGGCCGAGGGACTCGTTGGCTCCCAGGACAGGCCTCTAGGTGCCGCTTTCCTCTCCAGGGTGACTGCTGCTCAGAGGGCAGGAAATCCCCTGGAAAGTGTTCCCTCCTCGTCCCCTCCTCCCGCGCTCCCTCCTCGCCTCGCTGTGGAGCCCAGGCTCTCGTCCCGGAGTTCAGACCGAGAGGGACTTGCGCCGGGACGCCGCCCGCCCCGCCCCTGGGGCACCGGGCCCGGGCGCGGGGGCCACCACTGCCGCCCGCGTCCCCGCCCCGGGCCGGCCCCCGCCCGCCCGCCCGCCTGCCTCTGTCCGCCCGGCCGCATCTTCCTCCGCCTCCCGCCCCGAGGACCATGTCCAGGCTGAGCTGGGGGTACGGCGAGCACAACGGTGAGCGCCCGCCGCCTCGGGGGGCTGGGTGGGGAGCTGGCCCGTGCCCGCCGGGAGAGCCTGCGCTTCCTCTAAGCCGGGAGCACTGCGCGGGCCGCCGGCTCCGGCGAGTGTAGACCGGGAAGGCGCGGTTCGGAGGGTCCCGTTGACAGTGGGGTGAGAGTTGGGGTGTGCAAGCCCTGCAGAGATGCCCCAGACCCCGAAATCGTCCCGCCTGCCCGGTCACTTTCATTGGAAAAGCCCAGGACCTTTGCTAGTTAGCACTCCTCGGTTAAAGGCGCGGAGATTGGAAGTCTGGTGACATACTTGCAGGAATTGAGGACAAGTTCACTTTCAGTCTTTTAAGCTCATTGTTCACTCAGGGGAAGCAAATCGTGGGAAATATTTGAAAATACGTTTAAGAAATTTTAATAACTTGGATTGCGACACTGAAGATGTAAGTTGTCTTCCTGGCAACCAGAATACTCCCGATTTCTTAATAGCTACTGCTGTAAAATACTCGCACGGCGGTTTGCGTTTGGCTGACCCGTACTGTTGGCTGTAGGAAGACTTCAGGCTCTTTCTGGGAAATGAAGTTATACTTTGCGCCACGTCTCCACTCTTTCTTCCTCTCCTTCCACAAGCATCCTTGTAGAGGTTAAGTATTAGCAAAAGATTACTGAAATTTTAACACCTTGGAAAAAATGTATTCATAGGAATGACAATGGTAATTAGATTGTACTTTTCTTCTCGTATATCCTCAATTATCAAAAGTAAACCATTTTTCTGGTTTTTACATTAAGCTGAACTGGTTATTTGAAGTAACTGCAAAGGGACACCAAGAAAGCCTTGTAGTGAATCACTGTCAAAATTAGGTCTGTGAATGGTAACAGTAATAATAATATTTTCCTTGGATTAACATGCCTATTACCGAACAGTACTGTGAAGTCAGATTTTATGGAAAGCTTACTTTGACCAAGAGACAGAAAAATTTCATTTCTAATTGTAGCCGTTTTGAGGTTATGATTAACCTGCCAGTTTAAAAATGGCAACAGATGAAATTTAGAGCATTAATAATGAAAGGTATAATTTAGGTGGGTTTCTTCTTGACTGAGACCATAATTATAATCTTACATTTTGCTAATTTCCAATTTATGTTTGGGGGAAAAAAATCCCACAAAACAAATTTCTTTTAATTTTTCTCTCTGCTGAAATTATTATTATTATTATTTAATAGTTACTGGGTGTCAACAGTGCCCTCACTATGGTTTGGAAGAAGGGTATTTTTCAATCAATGAGTGTTGATTGCTCTTTAATGTAGTAGAAAATATTGGCTCCAGTGAAGCTCGCCTTCAGAAATGTTAACAATCCACCTCAGAAAAGCCATTATTAACAAGGAGGGATTCCGTATTTCTGCTGAGAATTGTAGGGCCGTTCCCTTCTTTTAGATGCAATAGCTTCCTGAGGACCACACCTTTAAGTAGATAAACTTTGGCAAAATCCCATTGGAAAGTGTTGTAACCCGACTGGACAAGTTGTGTTACTTGTTTTCTGTTTAGACTGGCAAAAGCAGTGAATGAGCAGATGAAAGGGATCTTAAACTGGGAACAGTAGTGATGCTAAAATGAAACATCAAGACAGGAGGCACTGGAAGGGGGCACCATCTGCACAAATAACTTACAACTTCTTCCACCCACCTTTGACAATTTTATTGGTTTAGTTTAGGAAATGTGACTGCCTTTGAAAACTCCGTATCACTATGGATATCCAAAAGTTCCGGAATCAATGGAAGAGCCACCATTTATCTGTACTTAAGAACTATGTTTAAATGGGTTAAAAGTTGGATGTTTTGCAAAATTTTACAAAGGGGGCTCCTCTTTCAGAGGCAGGGAAATGAACCTACCATCAGATTACATTAACAGACAATATTGAGTAATTGGTACAAAGTAGTATTATTTTTATTTTATTTTGGCTTGCCTCTGCTTTTAAAAATAGTTCTGGTTATAAAGGACTGGAACTAGGGGAGTAAAGGAATTAGGAGGAGAAAGATACTTTCCTGATTGGAAAAAAGTCAACATGTTGCAACATATGCATTGCATGTTTGACATCGAATTCTCTCTAGATTGTCATACTTGGTGGCAATGAAATGGAAAACATTTTTCACATTAAAAAAAGGACTAGAGAGGTAAATGAGAGTACTTAATAAATAAGGAAATGTAATGCCTTTGCTCTAGTAAGTTGTAAGCAAAGACTTTTGATGTTCAAGTTGCTTTGAAGTCAAAAGTGTGAGATTCACGGGAGAACAACTTTTAAGGTATGTGTGTGGTTATGTATTGTACCTGACGCCTATGGGGAGGAAAGAATTTGTGCTTTCTCCTTTGCCAAAATCAAGAGTAATAAGCAGCATTAGGTTTAGAGACTGAAGCTGTTGATTATTGTGATATATTTGCATTGCTTGAAATTTTATCCTAAATCTTATCTTTTAAAGATGTTTGTTGTTGTTAGTGACAAATGTTTGTTTAATTGTCATACCATATTATTTTAATAAGTACTTGAGTTTTAGAGAAATCCAGTTAGTTGGGTAGTGAAGGAGGGAAAAGCTTAGTCAGTAGCCCGGGGCTCCACTTACCTGGTGGTTGCTGTGTAAATTGGGGGCAAAGTTGAGGAGCTAATAAGAGCCTCTAACCTATAAAGTGACTCATGACTGCAGGATGGCTTGGAGCTTACCTGAAGCTGCAACCCTGCTGTGGATTTTGAGAGGCGGAACTTGAATAGAGTCTCCCAGCACAATGAAGAGAACCGACAAGCGAATTACCAGCTTATTAGCTCGCATCCATTTACGAATCATGTCTGGTTTGGGAACTTGATGCAATTTTATCTTTTTGGGTAGAGGATCAGGATGACAGGTGTCCCTTGTGTTGGAATTCAAATGTAGCAAAATAACCACAGGAGGACCTTCTGGGATGTGGGAAGAAAGAAAGAGTTACCCGACTCCGCTGCAGATAATCAACAATATTACATTTCCTGACATGGTGCAGCCATTTTATTTGGATGAGCCTATATGAGAAAAATCTATATATCTCTTTAGTATGCCTGTTGTGCATCCAAGGGAACTGAGTTGAGGCCTGGGCAACAGCCAAAGATACCACTGAGTGATGGAAGAAAGCAGTAGGGATAGCGTCTGTAAGAAGTACATCCTTTCTCTCTACACAGCGTTCTCAGCTCCAGAAATTCTGCCAGCCCTTAAATTTGTTGACCTCTGGAGCTAGCACAGCTCCTTCTTGGAGCTGAGACTGAATCTCACTCTCTTCGAAGATGAATTGTGCCGTTGTTTTTAGTTTGGTGAAGGATACCTTTGGAAAGTTCTTTATAAAACTTACATGCTCTTTTGTCTACAAGGATTAGTTTAATTCTAAAAATGAATTAAGGCAAACCAGGAGGTTTCTATACCTATAATAAGTTACTAGTCTTGTAAAAAAAACCAATTAGATGCTAGGGTCCTGAGGATGAAGGATGACGGAAAAAGATTTATTTTATTAATCTTTGTCTTTTCTTCAATGTCAAGCACAGTGCACTGCACTCAACAGATATTTGTTGAATCAAATAACTTATTTAATCCTTTTCTTTTGGTCTTATTTATTTAAGGTCCTGTTCATTGGAATGAATTTTTCCCTATTGCCGATGGGGATCAGCAATCTCCAATAGAGATTAAAACCAAGGAAGTGAAATATGACTCTTCGCTCCGACCTCTGACTATCAAGTATGACCCCAGCTCAGCTAAAATCATCAGTAATAGTGGCCACTCCTTCAGTGTTGGCTTTGATGACACGGAGAACAAATCAGGTTGGCTATTTCTTTTTTTGGTGAGGGTGAGGGGCTTGGACGAGTGGACTGCACTTTCTTATCTTTGGTATTTGAAACACCTGTGCCTTGTATGTTCCTTATTGGTACTTTGCTAGAACTTGTAATAGAAGTTTTGTTTGATTAGTTCATAGGATAGTGTCTTTCACACTGTCAGTAAATAATGGACCTACCAAATAAAATTTTAATACCTGTTATTTTATCAACTAAATGAAGTAGAGAAGAGCATTTCCTTAATATGAACATTTAATCCTTCTTCAAGCATGCCCACTGCCCAAGGAATATACAGTATCAAGTTTAAAAGTAAGATGAAAGGGAAGATTAGAAAGAATCATATTTTGGAGCACTTTAAGCCTTCTGACAAATTATTTTTATTTTAATTTAATATATGTTCTGTGTTTGCTCTATTAATGATATAGTTAAATTTAAAAAATTCTTAATTGGAAGAAAGTTTTCACTTATTCATTAAGCTTGGATTTATTTTAGTAATAATTTTCTGTATTTATGTAATGCTATATTGTTAGCAAAAACTATAAACTCTTGAAAGTTTTTCCTCATATTTGTCAAATTCATAAAAGTGATATATTTTCATCAGAACATTGTAAAAAAATGCATAAAAAAGATTAACATATAGTATTTTAAACTTTTTGGGGGAGGAGAGACCTCACTTTTGATGTATATTCACTTGTCTTTCCTTCAAGCCCTCAGTTTTGTGAATCTGTGTTAATAGATATGGTTGATGTAATGGGTGCGTTGGAAAAGTAGTCCAAAGCTTCTAAGGACAAAGTTTATTCCACCCATAACTGTAGTTTGATACTGTTTATAATAGCTCAAATGTAAAAAAAAAAAAAGGCTACATTCCTAGTTTTAGAATAAGAAATGATTAGATTACCTTCACTTAAAACTTTCAGCTTTTTCTTTATAAATGTAGGCACCTGTAGTTATAACAATTCCTACTCTAATATGCTCTGTGATGATCCAGGTCTCTCTTTCTCCCCCTAACCCCCTTCCCTGGCTCTCCTTCTCCACCTTCTCTCTCTCTCCTTTTCCCTTTAAGTCAGGTTAACTGGTGGAATGGCTTTGTCTTTTCCAGATTTGACATTCGTCTGAGATTGGTAGGGTGTGCCCCCTCCCGTCAATGAAGAGCTCATCCTATCTAGATCACGATGAAATTACCAGGGTTGATTGAAAATGTCTGTGAAGTACTTTGTACCCATCCCAGATAGAAGCTACATAACATAGGTCATGATTCTCATTCTTTTTTTCTGAAGAAAAATGAAAAGAGAATGTTTCATGGTGATTTGGGTGTAAACCACTATAGGCAAACATCATAAGTTGCTGCTGATTTTTCTTTTTCTTTGGTAAACTATAAAAACCACAAACATACTTTCTGAGCAAACTACTTTAACTTGAATAATACAGTTTCCATTTTGTAAAGAAGACATTCTTGACCAAAATTAACTCTGAATCCTACCAGTCAACAAACCACAGGCACGAAACCTTCCTCGTGGTCCTGGAGGGCTTGTTTGGCTGGACAGCTGCCTACCCTGTCCTTAAACAGTGCTTTGGAATTTTAATAGTCCTTTAAAAGTCCTTTAGAAAGGGAGCAGGTGGGTGTGAAATTCTTGAGGAAGAGTTCCTATTGGCCATAGTAAAGTGGAAATAGGAATCTCATGAGGAAAGACCACGGTTTCTCCTCTTAGCTGCTGGTCTCTCTGGACTCAGATAGGATCTCGCCTCTCTGGGAACCCCACCTGACTGGCCCCCTCACCCTCCTGTGACATCCCAGGCTTGTCCTACCACAGAACTTTCCACACTGCCTTGTAATTGCCAGGTGGTTCTCTTTCCACTGACTTAAATGCTCCCTGTGGGCAAGGCTTATGTCTTACTCATCTACCCAGCATGGTGCCTGGCACACAGTAGGTACTCAATAAATGTGTGATTAAGGTAAAAACATTCTTGGAGGACATGGAAAATACCGTGAAATGGCATTAGGGTACAGCATGCCTTATTATGCATAGGTTAAGTCCCAATAAAATTACACACCACCAGAAATCAATTAATATTTACCAGTTGACACCTAAATAGTTTAAACATTGGTGGATTACTCATTTTTGAGCATTTAGTTTTTAAAGGCTGTGTACTAATTTTTATATTTTAATAAATGAGAGAGTTCCAGGCATTTAGTAAGCACTCAGTAACTAACTATTAATAACTAATAATAATAATAAAACATAAAGAAATAATAATGGTCTGTGTCCTCTCTCTGGGTGAGACATGTTGTGCTGAAAATTTAAAAAAACATCGAAAGGAAGGAAGCTGGTTTCTTGCTAAGAAAGGACTCGTAGGAATATTGGTGCCTTTATGGATTGAATGATTATTCTTTAATTTTTATCTCTAGAAATTGTCAATTTCCCAGTTACAATCTAGTTATCTAGTTCTAATTGTCCAGTTCTAGGTAACTCCCTGAAATCATCCAAATTCACAAGATCTTAAATTATACATTAAAAAAGGAAAAAACAGAAAACGATATGGGGGAAGAATACCTTAGATGTGTGATTACCCCCGGGAGCCAAGATCTCCAGGACACCGAACTGGTAATCTGTGACAATTATGTATTATGAAACTTTATTGTCATTATGTTTCCTTCACTAGACTATAAGTTCCTTGAGGATAGGGATGGCCTTGCTCACCATTGCATACTTATCATTGGACGCAATTGCTGACCCCTAGTAAGCTCGTAAGAATTGTTGAATGAATGAGTGATCAGAGTGTACCTTGGTGTGTGTATGCTCAGAGCAAAAGAAGACACCCTTGGCAAGGGCTGTCTTGGCTTTCATAAAGAATTCAGGCCCCAGTGACTAGGAACATCCATGTCTTCTCTCTCTCATTTATAACCTTGGCAGACGTGTGCTCTTCGGTTCCTCCTTTCCTAGATTTCAAGCACAACACAGATGTCCTGTTCGTTAGCTTTCCTTCAGAGAGCAGTGCATTAGGCTGACTGTCGTTAGACTCGCTAGTCCTGAGAATATGCTCTTCCCCCATTCCCAGGTCACTTTGGTATCAACCCTACAAACTGAAGTCTTGGAGGAGTGCCCCTCCAGGCCAGGTCTCTTTCTTATTTCATATTACTAACATTAATGGTCCAGGCGCTGTCATAGGCACTGGGCATATGGAGGAACAAGACAGTTTCTACCTTAAAGGAGTTCGTATCCTAGTGGGATAGACAGTAATTGCATGAACAGACAAAGGTGTTGATTTTTAAGTTGATTTTTTTTCTGATTTTGTTGCCAGCCTTGCTTATCATTCAAGGCAGTTGACTACAGTGTAGTTTCAGAAAATGAGTTGGGTTAGGACATTACTAACAGTTTTAAAAAGTCAAATTCACTGGAGTAACACATACATTTCTAGTTTCACAGTTTTGTTGGTCTTTACAGCATCTAACAAATGACAAAGACCCTTTTACTAAGATATTAAATTTTTCCCAAACTTTTATGGCATTTTACTCTAGTTTCTTAATCTCTATAGATCTCTTATATGAGTGTATTATTTGGAATAGGTTTATAATAAAATCCTTATTGAAAGGATAAATGGATATATAGGTATGCCAAGTATGATTTTGGGGAAATGATTACTCATTTTGAGACATAAGATGGAGGTTATAGTATTTATTTACTCATCTAGGTTGGAAAGTAAAATAAACAATTTGACGCTTGAAAACACTGAATCGTTCTCATTACAGATAATTTTTGCTGCCATTATTCATGTTACACCATAGTTTGACTGTTTTATTATGAACTGTCTCAAAGTCAGTGATAAATCAACCTTGATATTTTGACTCACTTTCCCCACCCATCCGTGTTTCTTTGGAAGAGAGCTTCTCCAAGAGAATTGTCTTCACAAGTAGATGTTTGCTGTTTGTAGTCCCTGTTTGGATGTTTTAGTTGAAACACTCACATGTGGAGTCCAGATATGCAGAGCTGTGCTAATCGGGCTGTAAATCATGGATTCAGAGTAGTCTTTCTAGAGATCAACCATTGTTCTGGGACGTTTCCGTAACAATGTGTGGTTTTTGGTATCACTTTCTTTCTCCTGAGCTGTCTTGTTTGCATCTTCTCCCAAAGTCAATTCCACATTGATTACTCAAATTCTCTAATCTGCTTTTTATCTGTAAAGGAATGACTTTATGGTTCAGCCAGGTCTTGTTATGCAACAGCAAAAAAAAAAGGACAATAGAGTTGTTGATTGCAAATCTTTTCGTTTGGAATACCATTGCATCCATTCTGGATGGAGTCACTTAGGGAAATGTGTCTTTTAAATTAATTTATCTGTGAATTATCTTTGAAACTGTTTGTTTAAAGACAAATCAAATATCTTATTCATTCGTTCATCAAGTATTTATCGTGCATCTCCTCTGTGATGGTTACTATGCTAGGTAATGGGTACAGTAGGGACCCGAGCAGGCAGAGTCTGTGCCCTCATGAACATTGTCCAGTGGGAGAAGAAATAGTAGAATTACTCTATTGGTAACAGAGTAGCAGAAGAGCGAGCCCTGCAGTCTGAAGTAAGTGGTTCTCTCTTCGCTTTTACTTTTCCTGGGCTTTGAAAATAGCTATCTTTATTTATTGTAAAGAAATCTGAATCCAAATAAATCTAAAGAAAGCCCCAACCATTCACCCTTCCAAAAAAATTTTATTACATGGGCTCATAATTTTTTTCTGTTGGCAGTTTTGAGAATTTTACAAGGTAAGGAGCATCCAATTTAATCTCCTAATTAAAAATAGACAGACAAACAAACACAGGTATGGACAAGAAAGCTGAAGCTCCCAGAAGGCTTAAGTGAGTTTTGAAAGATCACCAAGCTTAGTGGCTGAGCTGGGGCTATTCCCAGGTCCGTGATTCCAGCCGCTACACCGGCTCTTACTCACTGATGCTCAGCTTCAGCTGAGTCAAACTCAGCAGGGGGCAATGAGTTCAGTTGTCCTGGTCAATACAGACAGCAGTCTGGATTATTCCTTCTCCTACCTTAGGGCAGCTCAAAGAAGGATGTGCCTTAGGCAAATGTGTTATCTCTTCCTTTTTCTCTTGCTGTTTCCATGTGATACCTCTTCACATCTTTTGCTTCTTATATAAGTTGATTATTCTTGACAAATTTTGAGACATATATAGCACATATATACGTGTATATATATATATATATATAATCTCTAAGCAGGTAGGTAATTTCAATAAAACTGTTGTTATGGCTGCACCTCACCAATCTGACACTTAATCCTATTGGATATTGACGGGAATTTAGTAATGAGTGTGGTGTATTCAACATCCAGTGCTTCCTTATCCTCCCATATCCTTTAAGCGTGCTCGATAAAGATTCATTGGGAGGAGGCAGTAGAGGACTATGTTTTCTATAAGAAGCTTTTCTATATACTTAAGAGTCTATTGCAATCATTTTAGAGATTGTGTTTGTTGAGGCAGAGTCCTAAAATATACTCTGCCAAAGTGACAAAGATATGATGGATTTTTAAAAAAGGGTTAGTTTGTCCTGTAGTTCACATTTCCCCAGATAGAATTCAAGTACAGAAGATGTGCTTACTTTGCCAGTTTTTGTAGTAATATTAACAGCAATGAAGTAGAAGTCCTAGCTGACAATGTGCAGCATGCTGACTGTGTGCCAGGCAATGAGTGTTTTGTGTTCAATTTTTCCTCTGTTTTCACAACAGCAGTAGGAGGAGGTAGTGTTACTATCTTGAGGTTCTAGACATGCAAGCTGAAGCTTCAAAGTTAGAATTGGTGCAGGATTGTACAGTTTGTAAAGAGAGCGTGTGCCCAGGTCTTCTAAATGCTGAATCCTAGTCTCTAACCGTAATGCTAGACTGCTTGACCAAGTTCAAGATGGACCTCATTGCATATTACATCCTTATTTGTGGAGGCTGACATTCGCCATTAAATGGTGCAATTCCTAACCTTTAAGAACTCCTAATTTCTTTGACTTTCCAGTTAGTGCGTCTGGTATGATTTCCCAGATGTTCCATGAAAATCTGTATTGTGGGCTCTCTAACATTTTCAGTGCTTATTTTCACTCCTCAAGTACCTAAAAGATGTATTCCTGTTAACAAACTGAATGACACATTTGTATAAAGTTTCTTGGAGGACGTGGACATGTTGAGTAATTAGGGAGATGTTGTGGGTTGTGGCACCGTGTGTAAATATTTTTTTCTTGCTAACAATTTTGATGTTTAGTTCTGCGTGGGGGTCCTCTCACTGGAAGCTACAGGCTACGGCAGTTCCATCTTCACTGGGGGTCCGCGGACGATCATGGCTCTGAGCACGTGGTGGACGGAGTGAGATATGCCGCAGAGGTAAGCCGTCAGACAGGTTCATGATTCAGAGTTTTCCTATGTGGTGGCATTTAAGGGGCACAGAAGACAATTTCCTTGGCCCCAAATATCTCCCAAGCCAATTAGATGTCTCTGTATCTGAAGTTGCTTTATTTCATCACGATGAGAGTGTATCAATATGAGAGCTACGAATGCAGCCCTTCTGAGTCTTAAACCAACTCTGAGAGCTTAGAGCTTAATTATTATTAAGCTCTTATTATTAGAGCTATCTATCTATTATTAGAGCTTCATAATAGGGTTATTGTGTCTATTTTAGAAATGAGTAAACTGGAGACTTGGAGAGATTAAGTAACTTATCCAGCTAGGAGGCAGTTGAGATGGGTTGAAACCCAAATTACAAACTCTTTCTACAATATCTGTTGTGTTTCCTAAAGGCCAGTGGGAAGGAAGAGAATGAAACATTTGTTTTAGGCCCAACTTGTATGTATTTGGTCCAGACACAAATATATATGGACTGTACTAATATCATGTAAAGTCCATATTATAGAGGTGATGGTAAATGGCAAAGTTTCTCTTAGGGAAGAAAAATAAAGACTCAAACTCTCCTAAACTCTACATTACCTCTACAGTTACAGGTATGAAATGGAATCTCTGTTAATTGCTCAGGTCATTGGTAAAGCATAGCACAATACAGCATTCGTTGACTTGTCTCTTTTTGATTGGGAAGTTATGCCTTTTCCTTATAATTATATTCATTAATAATACTCTACTTTTTCTAATCCCCTGGTTAAAGGATAGACTTCAAGTTTTAATACAATTAAATATTGCTAACACCCAACTTTACCATGAGATGAAAGTGAATTATTGTGTGACTCAGCCAAAACTATTTGAGTGAAAATAATTTGGCTTGTGGGTCATCTAGGCAAGACAGAGCAATGTTAGCAGACAAGTATAGTTTTTCTTCATTTTCTCGTGGTTACTGAGCTGTGGATTTAGATGCTGCTTCATAGCCCTGCTGTTGAGAGAAATCCAGCAAATGGAACTTCTTTCCAGTTTTATTCTTCCATTACCATATACATCAGTTCTTTGAAGCTATCAACCAAAATGCCCACTTCGCCTACTAAAGCACTTTTGTCTGAGGCCAAGTGCTTAGAGCATGGGACCCACTCTGTTCTGAGGGTGGAGGAATGAAATATACATCCAGAGTATCCCGTGGCAGTGGACAAAAGATGCCAAGATGTAGAAAGTGGGACTCCTGGATCTGTATGGTGTCTCTGTTTATATAATCTGAATACTTTTCATGTTTGCTTTCTAAATTTTTTGTGTGTTCTAAACTTAACATATTGTTGTAAGTCTCAGAAGCTTTGTGGGGATTAAGAGCCGGCTTTGGATCCCTGCCTTGTAAATTTCCTAAGCAACTCAGGAAAACTGGTCACGATTCTCTATGGTTACACCTTCCACTTTCGTACTTCTTCCACTTCCCGCCTTTGTAGATTTTCCGTCTCAAAGTGGATAAAGCCTTAGCTGGAATTTCATACTGTTCTTTAATAGGTATTTAAAGCTATTTCTTATTTAATTTGTCCATGCATTCATTCATTTACTCTGAGAATTCATTGAGATCCTGTGTCCCCAGTCTTTGCCCAGCCTACTCATGTTCATCCTGAGGGGAGTGCTGGAAGAAAGGAGGGTTGGGCCTGGGGTTGCTTCCTTGTGGAAGAGGCCTTTAACCCAAAATCTGAAGGATGAGTGGGAGTGAGCCAGGCGAAGGGGAGAGACACCTGCATAAATCACGTGTGAGGACTTGGCGTGGGAAAAGACCATCACATGTTTGTAGAACAGACTGGCCAGTGTGATCAGAGCATGGACAACAAAGGGGAGGGTTGTTAGAGCTGAAGTTGGAGAGCCTGGAGGGGCCAGATCTCACTAAGGTGACTCACGGTAAGGATTGTGAACTTCAAGCTAAGTGCAGTGGGAAGTCACTGACTGGCTTTGAGTTGGGAAGTGACCATATTTACTTTTTAAAAATATCTTAGATGGATGCTGGTTTAAAATCTATTAAAGGTAATAGATGATAGTGCAATTGGAGGACTGGCTGGAGGTGCAGCGGCTGTGGGATTGGTTGACTGATTGGGTCTGAGGCTGAGGGAGGGGTGGAGTTAGTGTTTCTGGTTTGAGACAGGAAATGTCGATGGAGAAAGAGGAAGTCTGGGTCAGACCAGAGGGTTAGTGGGGTGTTAGAAGTAAACAAACACATAAGTAAGAGGAATGTGGTGGGTTCTCTGATGGGAACCATACCATGGGATCTGGCAGAGCCAGTGGTCAGGAAAGGCCTCTTTGAGATGGTATGGGAATTGAGACTGAATGACCAGGAGAAGCACCAGGACAGAATCTGGAGTGAGCTTTCCAGTAAGTAGGAACAGCAACTACAAATGTTCTCAGGTGGGAAGGAGGTTGGCGTGTTCAAGCAGAGGAAGAAGTTGGTTTCTGGGGTTGGAATTAACGGTAGAGGAGAAGTTACAAGCTGTGTCCCAGAGAGGCAGGCAGGGCCCACTCCACGTCGGGCTTGGTGGGGCTGGGTGAGCAGTTTGGAGTTTATCCCTAATGTAACGGGACAAAGACAGCGGGAGGTTTTGAGCAGCAGAATGACATGTCCTGCTTTATATTTTGTAAAATAGAACTGGCTGCTTTGTGGAGAAGAGGCAGGGCAAATGTTGATGCAGGGAGACAAATATGGAGGTTATGGAGGAGTTCAAGTGAGCAATGATGGGGGTGGTGGAGGGGAAGACCGCTAGGCAGATCCAGGATGTGTTTGGGAGGTAAGATCAGTGGGGCTTGCCAATGAAAAGGAGGTCAAGATTAAAAGAAGGGAAAGGAGGAGTCTAGAAGCAGCCCTGAAATTTTGGCTTGATCAACTGCAAAGATGGTTCTGCCATTTACTGAGATGGGGAAGTCCACGGGGAGCAGGTTGCAGAGAGGAATTCACCTTCTGATTTGGACGTGGTACGTTTGAGATGCCTATTAGATGCTCTAGGCGCATGTTCAAGGAGGCCGTTGGATACACACCTGGAGTTTCAAGAAGAGGTCAGGGCTGGAGATGGAGGTATGTGGGAGTCACTTGCATTTGGTATCAGATTCAAAAGAATTCTTCTGTGCTCAGTGGTAGAAATGATTCTAAAGTGTTGTAGTTTTTCCAGCCACTTTTGTACCTAACTTCATGACTATCATCAAGTTGTATCCTCTTAAAAATAAAAAGAGGAAAAGAAAGGAAAAAACAACATATAAAAACTTAATTTGGGGCCTAGTCTGAGGATTTGTGACATTACAGAGAGAGATTAAAGTGATCTCAATCATGAACAACTTCATCTCAAGAGTTATGCATTTACAAAAAGTAGGCTAACCGTCCGCTCCATAGTTGGAACTCTGATTACAGTTTATGAAGAATATATAATAGCGTATTAAATATGTAGTTGATAGTAAAACTATGATTTCAACATTAATGGTGATGTTGGCTTACTAAGCTTATTTACATATTAATAGTATGCAGTTTAAAGAATACTAAGGTTGAATAATACTATTATTTAGAAATCATTTTCCAGTAGGGAAGAATCTTATCATTCCCATTTTTGCAATGGCTACGACTTCTTGTTGCTCAGCTCAAGTCGCTGCAGCTGACATCGTCTGTCAGGAAATGTGTGTTTGCTATTTGTTTGTTTGAATTTTAACTCAAGTGACATCATTTCCTGTGATGGTATCGCTGCCAGTTAAGCAAGGTGTGTGGGAGAGAGAACGACTTGTTTAAAAAAAGGATTTTTCTTGCTCTAGTTTCCCAGAATATTTCAAATAGTTGCCATTTTTTAA
This sequence comes from Equus quagga, assembly GCF_021613505.1. Lineage (NCBI taxonomy): Eukaryota > Metazoa > Chordata > Mammalia > Perissodactyla > Equidae > Equus > Equus quagga. The sequence continues at coordinate 80,196,524 of NC_060282.1, forward strand.
CCAGTAGAAGATATTGATTCACCTCTCTTTAGTTACAAATTCATTTTCTAGTCAGTTGTGGTTGTGAAGCTGAAGAAGTCCTTTCATGTCTTTCTATCTTTCTGGGGTCATCTCTTCCCAAGTGAACTGACGCATTGGCGCAGAGCCATTGAAAACAACTTTAGCATTCTTTTTAGCCCCTCCCTTACAGTGGAATGTCATCTATCTCATGTGACCCCAATGAATTTTGTTTCATCATCCAGTGTTTTTAGGTTTTGTTCCTCCCCCAGCTATCTCACACCGACTCAGAACATGGCGCCCCAGGAAGCCACTTTTATACTTTCTGTCTGGACATCCCACAGTCTTCCTTGACTGTTTATGGATGGTGCACTAGTTTATGGTTTTATAGTTCACTGTTTATGGTAATTTTTTTTAAAGATGTTTTTATTTTTCCTTTTTCTCCCCAAAGCCCCCCAGTACGTAGTTACATATTCTTTGTTGTGGTCCTTCTAGTTGTGGCATGTGGGACGCCGCCTCAGCGTGGTCTGATGAGCAGCGTCATGTCTGTGCCCAGGATTCGAACCAACGAAACACTGGGCCGCCTGCAGCAGAGCGCGCGAACTTAACCACTCGGCCACGGGGCCAGCCCCAGTAATTTTTATTTATCCAGAAATCCCCCCATATTAGTTGCCTGTAAGATGTGAAGTTATATTTAAAGGTTGGGATAAAAACATGTATTTGAATATACTAAATTCTCTCTGTCACAGTCAGCCAGAAGGGTGATTTGTGCATGAAAACCTTCATAAGAGTTTCCTCTCTGAAATGCCAAAAGGATTCCTTTGAAGGAGATCTTATCTGAAGTCCATCCCTCATATAGGGTCCTTGGACAACATGGTCTAGTCATGATCTTGGCCAGATCATTTGGGTGTGTCCCGTTTCCCTTGGCTTATGTCATCTCAGTTTGTCCGTCCCTTAACCAGGAATGAAGATCCTCCAAGAGTGGTTTTCTGCCTTATTGTTATTCTACAATCTTTCGCACTTGTTGGCGTGTTTGGGATTCTGCACTGTTAACAGTGGCAGAACATTTAGGACAACTGTGAGCTTGCAGAAGGCCACTTGTGAGCGGGTGGAGTTGTGAAGTAGGCAGGTGCTGTTTTCTAGGGTTCCAGGTTCTCCAACTCCTTCCCTCTCTCCTTCTTTCCTTTTTCCCCTCCTCGGTAGCACCAGCTCCCTCTCATTTTCTTCCTCAGACGCCTCTGGTTCCTAGACCCTGAAGCCTCTTTTTCCACATTAAAACTTGGTCTCAGCAAAGGATCTGAACATATTTATAGAAGGTAGTAAACTTGTGAAAACTGCTTAAAATAGTTACTCTTAAGGAGAATGTGCCTTTTCGAGCAATAAAAAGTCTTAAATGACAGTGAGGAACATCTGACCGGGCAGTTTCAGGAACAATTGGTGCTGTCCTTAACATTAGGGTTGTCCCTGAAAACCTGCTGTGGGGCAGTAGATTATCCCCCCGCCTGTGAGACTGAGCTCGTTCGCTGGACTCTGCCACCAGCTCGGCTCTGATCTAAGGCTGCTCAGTTGCAGTCCCGTCAGTGGAAGACGTAGAGGGGCCCCAAGTGGCTTGGGAGCAATGGCTGGAGGTTGTTCAGGCTAGAGGGGCTTGGCCAGATGCTCCAGATCTTTCTAAATGGTGATGTGGACCTTAATGCATAGTGCACCGCAGACTAGCTAAGTGACCATGGCCCTTCACTTCTTGTGCTTTAGTTTTTGGACAAAAGCAGATATGAGGGTTCTGTCGAAGGTTCTTGTGAAGAATACATTATACATGTAAGTACACAGCACCAGAACAGCTGTATAAACATTTTATTTGCGTTTATGTTTTTAAGAATGTTTAAAAAAACATTGTTTGAATTATATTGTGCACTTCCCTTTCAGCTCCATGTTGTTCACTGGAATTCAGACAAATACCCCAGCTTTGTGGAGGCAGCTCATGAGCCCGATGGACTAGCTGTCTTGGGCGTATTTTTACAGGTGAGAATCCACAGATTTCGTTTAAGATAATCTGCCATGTTGGATAAAGGGTTTCAGTCATGGAACAGACAGTCTACCATTTTTTCATAGTCAACTAGTTCTAGGTTTTGTGTTTTCCTTTTGAAATGAATATTAAAAATGTGTATGTTAGTTTATGGTTCATCTAAAGGCCCAGAACTACCCTAGGAGCATTGTCTTATGATTCTTCTCATTGTCCATTGATTGTTATTATGTGAATAGCAACAACAGCCACAAGAACAGCAGAAGGAAGAGCTGAGATCCCGAGAAGAAAATCTTTGTTCTAGGCTCTTCCTGATTACACAATATTTAGGGATACAGGACAGAGTAAAGGTCAGATTCCTCATTCTTGAAGCACTAGTTCTACCACAATGGTTTGTGGTTCCAAAAGCACTGACCATTTCTTCTCATCTTGTTGTATTTTCCTTTGTCTGGTGTTCGCATGTACTCAGACAAGCATCCTTGTCATAATACCTGTGGATGGGTTGAGCCGCTCAGCTCCCACTGTGACCGCATTCTTGCAGGGCGTGCGCTTCTCTTATGCCGCTGACTCCGTGTGCCATGTTGTAACTCATAGGAGCTGGGACCGGGGGGAGTGGCAAGGCTGGCAGCAGGTCCTTTCCTTTGGCCACCAAGTCCGGTGGTGGCAGTGGGACCCAAGTGGGACAAGAAATTATACTTCAATCGTGAAGGACATAAAAGCTTCAGGTAGATTCAGGACACCTGCAATGATGAAAAGAGGTACATATATTTTTCTGAAGAATTCTGCTGGTGATGACACGTTGCCTTGATTCGGGACCTCAAATCACTTTAGGCCGAAAGTGGGAGATGTTTTTCTCTAATGTTTTGATGTCACAATACTCAGTTTGGATCTCGGTTTAGAAGTCACATCTGATTTAATAATGCAGGTATTAAGTAACATTTTCCTAAGCAAGATTTCTCTTAAACATTCCTAAAGTTAAAGAAATATGAAGCTGTTACTACTAGTTTTGGCATCAGAGTTACAGTTCGACCAAGGAGCCCTGTAATAGTATCTTCTTATTCAGATTCTTTGGACCTGATAAGGCCAGCAGGGAAAAGAGAGCTTCATTATAGAACAATCACTGTTTGTTCTGGGACAGCTCAGGTGTTTCAAAAAAAGAATTTAAAAATAGTGACCAAAATGGAGTGATTCAGACCTGATTTGCTACTGTAACCATTTCTTTCGAAATTTCATGTTTTCAGGTTGGTGAACATAATTCCCAACTGCAAAAGATTACTGACACTTTGGATTCCATTAAAGAAAAGGTAAAATTAATTACTATTTACTAATGACTAATATATTCCTGGTTTTTTCCTGCATTCTCTTATTTTCTTTTAACAGTATACATCTTAGACATTGCGTATGCTCCTGCTTTGAAGCAAGTTGGGAACATGCTTGACCAATAGAGCAGAAGTAACTATTACCACTTATCTCTGGAAAACATGAAGAAGTCTTGAATTATCCAAAATCATCGCTAATAAATCCACTTACACCTAATTAGTTTCTGGTATTGGACTTTTAGAGAATAAGCCTTTAGTTGGAACACATTTGAAAGACCACTTATATTAAAACAAATCTTGTGCTTCTTAAATAAATCTTGGCAATGTGCTCCTTCATCTAAAATTTTTAGATTAAGGCAGACAATTTTTTTTTTAAGATACAAAAGGCAGTTGCTAAAGTATTCCATGAACTAAAGAATTCCAGTGAAATAATATTTCGTTGGATATAGTTTTGGGTTTTTTCTTTTTTGAGGTCTGTGTTTAGCTTTCCCATTGTCATCTGTGGGATTCTCTTTTCTTCCCCAGGGTAAACAAACTCTCTTCACGAATTTTGACCCCTTATCTCTGCTTCCTCCATCCTGGGACTACTGGACTTACCCAGGTTCCCTGACAGTCCCACCTCTGCTTGAGAGCGTCACATGGATCATTTTAAAACAGCCTATAAATATCAGCTCTCAACAGGTACGTCATTTCTTCCTGGTTGATCCTGACTCACCAGAGGAAACTGGGCTGAGTCTTTTTATTCGTTTATTCCAACGACGCTGCCCTTAGTTTCTGCTGCGTAATGAAGCTTGTGTTTTCCCTTCATTAATCAGATGGGTGGTTGAAGCACATGGGATTTACGTCCCTGGTTGAAGCACATGGGATTTACGTCCCTTTCTTATCTGACCCTCACGATTAGATGATTTCTTTCCCACTTCTCAAGAGTGTCACGTGCACACAGACTGATGGAAACGAAGTGCGCCTTTGAAGGCGGTACTCCTCTGTTTTGGTTTTCTTGTTTGGTCTGAGATATAAACAGAGTGGGATACCATCGGGAGAATCAGGAGACAGGCTGCTTTTGAAAGACGACCTTCTCCTTTCTGACCTCAGTCCCTAGACCTGAATCTGGCAGATTCCACATTCAGAAAGTGAACAGTGGGAACCATGACAGGTGCTGAGAAATGTGTGTGCCCGCCAAGTTTAAGAAATCGATCCGGTCTTTTGGCTTTTGTTGACAAAACTTTGGTGAGGCTGCATGAGGGGCTTCAAGCATTTACTAGGACCCCATGGGGTGGCCCCCTCTGCTCTACTTGTAAAGACATTTCCTCACTCCTTTTTCTGATAAGTGCTTGTTGAGCCCCCATGGTGGCCCAGCAGTCCTCAGGTCAGGGTGCCTGGATGCCCAGAAACCCTGCTCTGAGCCGGAACCGTGTGACCACCAACCTGACAGCTAAATGCTCTGTGCCCTGGGATGCTGTGCTTGGTTTCGTTTTGTTTTCCTTTTTGAATTCGGTGCTACAAAATCTTAGCCAGAACACAGTCTAGTAATTTTTGCAGCTGATAGACTACTTCTGTTCCAAGCTGGCCCACCTGCCTGGCTGTTTATTTTTTTCCCCCAATCAGAGAGTCATGCTGGGTCACTTTAACCAGGGTCGTGTCAGGTAGCATTTTCCCATGGTGTGTTGAACACGTCCAACTTCTGCTGACCTTGTCTTTAGGATGAGAGCCAAATAATAACCTGGAGCATACATACTAAAACATTTTATGAAAGTCTGGATAGAAATCCAGAGCCTGACTGACTATGAAGTCCCTGTGGATTTTTCCATCACAAATAAGGTGAGCTGTGTCATGAGAAAAATGACCTGTTGCTGATTCAGTGGCCTTGTTAATGGAGTTCATTTTTCTCCCCTTCATGTGCTAAACTGTTTACTTTTACATTCCTTTGTTAAATTTGGACAGGTTAATAGTAAGAGTTAATAAATTATAATATCAAGCTAGTTAATAATAAGAGATCATGTTTCCCTCATATTTCAGAGATATCTTTACTCCTTAAAGCCACTTGGAAAATAGCTTTTTTTTAATCCACCTGTGATTTGGGAGAGAATATATAAAAATATATAATTTAGCAACTTAAGCTGCATAAAGTTAACCTAATCAAAAACAACCACCTGCAAGTTTAGGAATTATGACTGCCTAGCCGTGCATTCACTACTGAATCTTATTTGAGGCTAATGAATTAATAATACTATTAATGTGTTTTAGAGTATACAAAATAGCTGCATTTTAGAGCTTTTGTGTAATTGGCAATTCACTTTGAAGCATTCGCTTAAATCTACTGCAGCCAGAATACTTTCGGACATTTTCATTTGAAGATGGAGATGATAATCTGAACAATAATCTGAATTATTATAATATGACATTATGGTGCTTTTAAGAGTTACAAAAGGGAGCAAAAGATATTTGAAAAATCCAGTCCCAGTCTAACCATAAGAAAAACATCAGACAAAGCCCAACGGAGGGACATTCTACAAAAACCTGATCAGTACTCCTCAAACTTGTCAAGATCTTCAAAAACTAAGTTTGAGAAACTGTCACAATCAAAAAATGGCCAGGCAGGTATGACTGCTAAGTGTAATGACATTGCCTGCATGGAATTCTGGAACAGAAAAAGACATTAGGTAAAAACAAGGGAAATCTGCATAAAAGATGGACTTTAGTTAACGATAATGTGTTAATATTGGTTCATTAACTTTGAAAACTGTACCATAATGCGAGATGCTAATAATAGCGAAAACTGAGTGTGGGGTTGACGGAACCATTTGTACTATCTTTGCAATAATTCTGTAAATCTAAAACTGTTTTAAAATAAAAAGTTTATTTAAAGAATTTGAAACACAAAATGTTTTGAATACGAATCAAATTATTCAGTTGCTTAGCTCTTTTATATAAAGTTAAGTGAAAATGTCTTTTGTGTATACCACCGACTTAAGAGTTGCTTTCCAAAAGAGGATCTTCGTCTCAGCTTTGGCAGCTCTTTATTTTTGAAGTCGCTGGGAAACATTGTTTAGATTCATGTTTCAATTCCACCATATACTGTCACTAGCTGTGAAGATTAAATCCTCTTTTTAGTAAGTTGGTGCCAAATTTTTTTCTAGGTTTTTCTGCTACTATTTCTTGCCAAGTCACTGTTTGACCTAAATGGCAAATCAGATGGTTTTCATTTCCTTTTTCCCGATTCAAGTCCATTTTTCTGCCTCAGCGTCAGTTACTGAAATGCTGGATTTCACTGCCAGGCCAGTAAACAGATGGACTGTTTTCTGATACTTTTGATGACAGATCTGTCATTTTCTTTGGAAGGCTGACTTTTCCTGCCAAGTCTCTTTGGTTTGTTCTAAATTATCTAAACTGGCTTACTCATCTGCTGAAATTTGGTGTGCAAGAATACTTGACTTTAATTCTATGCTTATTTTTTTAAAAAATCTCTTTTTCATTTGTTGTATTTGCATACAATAAAATTCATGAATTTTACTGTGCAGCTGATGATTTGAGTTGTCATATATTATCATACGAAAAGCCACTACAATCAAGAAATAGAATGGATTCCTTCTGAAAAAGCTTCCTGGGGCCCCTTTGCACCCCATCCATTTCCTCACCGATGGCCCCAGGCAACCACTGAGGTGCTGTCACAAGAATTTTGTCTTTTCTAGAATTTCATTTAAATAGAATCTTACAGTACATAGGCTTTTGTGTTTCGCTTCTTTTGCTTAGCATAATGTTTTTAAGATTCACTTATTTTGTTTATTTTTATTACTGAGTAATATTGTATGGTATGGATATACCACATTACTTTTTAATATTTACCAATTGGTGGACGTTTAGGTTGCTTCCAGGTTTTGGCTATTGTGAATAACAGCTACCCGTATTTGGATGTTAGGGATAATGGGCATACACACTTTGTTGTAAACACATATTGTCATGCCTTGTGGTAACCCCTAGTACTAGATCATGTGGTACATTCATGTTTAACTTTGTAAGGTACTACTGTTTGGTTGTCTAATGTAGATGTACCATCTTCCGTGCTCAAACAGCAATGTTTGATATTTCTAGTTGCTTCACATCCTTGTCAGCACTTGGTATTATCAGTCTTTTTAACTTTAGCTGTTCTAGTGGCTATATGTGATTTTTAATTTGCATCCATCTGATGGCTAGTGATGCTGAGCATTTTTTCATATGCTTATTGGCTATGCCTATATCTTCTTTTGTGAAGTATCTGTTCAAATAATTTGCACATTTTTAAATTGGTTAATCTCTCTTCTCATTATTGAGTTGTAAGAGTTCTTTATATAATCTAGATGAAAGCCCTTTTCACTTTCTTTTTTTTTTTTTTTTTGAGGAAGATTAGCCCTGAGCTAACTGCTGCCAATCCTCCTCTTTTTGCTGAGGAAGACTGGCCCTGAGCTAACATCCATGCCCATCTTCCTCTATTTCATATGTGGGACGCCTACCACAGCATGGCGTGCCAAGCAGTTCCATGTCTGTACCCGGGATCCGAACTGGCGAACCCTGGGGCCGCCAAAGCGGAACGTGGGCACTTAACCACTGCGCCACCAGGTGGGACCCGAAAGCGCTTTTTTCAATAAAGATTTTGCAAAAGTTTTCTCCCAGTCTATGGTTTGCCTTTGTTTGTTTGTCTTTTGAAGAGCAAAAGTCTTAATCTTGATGCAGTCCATTTTATCAATTTATCTTTTATAGTTTGTGCTTTTAATGTACTGTTTAAGCAATCTTTGCCTAACTATATGCCACAAAATATTTTTTCCTACTTTAAGTGATAGTTTTAGCTCTTACATTTAAGTCTTGGATTACTTATGAGTTAACTTTTGTGTATATTGTGCCCTATTCTGCTTTCCTTTCTTTCTAATTTTTCAATTATAAGTACATTTGATTTTTTAATATCATCTAACAGGTCCCCGTGGCTCTATTACTTTTAAATCTTTTTTTTAATCTCTGTTCTTTGCTGTGGGTGATTTCTGTTGATCCATATTAGAGTTCATATGCGCTTTCATCTGTCATGTTGATTTGACTATTGAGTCTATCCAGTGAATTTTTTGTTTTAGAAATTATGTTTTTTAGTTCTAAAATTTCTATTTGGTTCTCTTTTGTTCTTTCTGTTTCTTTGCTGAGACTTCCTATTACTCTGCCGAGATTTCTCATGCATTAAAAAAGATGCTTTGTTTAACTTCATATCATCCTCAGGTCGTTAAAGTAGCCGCTTGAAAATCCTTGTGAGCTCCAAATTTGTCATCTTGGGTCCAGCTCTGTTGATTTCTCTTCCTTTGAGAATGTTGTTGCATTTTCTTGATTCTTTGTACGTTAAGGAACTTTTTATTGTATTCTAGATATTATGAACAATAAGTTGTGGAGATTCTGGATTCCGTTATTTTTCTCTGATGAGTATTGTTTTTTGTGTTAGTAAGTAATTTTCTTTGCTGGCCTTGAACTGCAAGTTTTCTTTCCTGTGCAGCAGCTCTGGTCTCAGCAGAGCCATGCATGGTGCTTGGGGATCCTCTCTCTGACTCTTTCCTTGCAAGACAGGTGCACCCTATTTCAACCGTGTGCAGACTCCGCTCAGCTCCAGGTGAAAAACTAGCTGGACAGGAGCTCATGTGTAGAACTTTCATCTCTCCTGCAAGTTGCCATGAACCCCCCACCTGAATCCCTCTGCTTCTGTTCACTCTCCAGGACCTGCAGCTAGTTGTTTCTTGTATTATGTCTGGTTTTAGAGTTGGTTTCTGCAGGGAGATTGTCTGCAAGGTCTTAGTCCAACATATCTGGAAGCAAACGCCAATGTTCTTTTTTAATAGTAAAATTTCTTATTTTGTAATTAATGATCTAGGAATATTTTCTTTAGCTTTTGCATCTTTAGACTATATGTGAAATGAGGAAAGAATTCATTCACTTGAACATTAATTTTGATTTAATATATAAAACTCTGTATAATTAGCTTTGAAATTAAAGTTCTAAACTGTAGGAGACAGTACAAGTCAATTCTGGAATTGTTTAATAATTGCCAGCTCTTGCAAGGCAGGATGCAAGAGATACAAAGAAGTGTTAAAAATGGCCCTTGTCCTCAAGTAGTTTATAATCTAATAGTGAGGATAAAATAAATGCATAAAAAACTGTATTACAGTGCTTGGTACTGTAACAGAATATAAGATGTACGGGAAATTCAGAAGATGAGAGACTATTTTTCAGTGGAGAAATCAGGAAAAGATTTCATGAAAGAGCTGACAGTGGGGTTAGTTAAAAAGTGGCAGCTGGTTGGGAATAGTAGAGGAAAGGGAGGAATTTCAGGAAGGAATGGAATAACTAAAGGCAAGAAAGAGACATGCAGAAAATATGTGGGCCACTTTGTACCTGTGGTTCTCAAACTTCAGTGTATTCAAGAATCACCTGGGGAAGCTTATCAAAATGTGAGTCCTTGGGCCTTATCAGAAATTCTCGTTCAGAAGGTCTGGGGTAGGGTCCAGGACCTGAATTTTTAAGATCCACCTCATAGCCTTTTCATTCAGATGCTCTGGGACCACCTTCACAGAGCTGGCTGAGAGTGGGCCCTGTGTGTGGAAGCAACGGAAGAGCAGCTAGAAAGAGGAGCTGGCGCTGAGTGGTCCAGAGGCTGGGGAGTCCTGCTGGCAAGTTTGTTTGGGGTCTAGATAGGGTTAGAAATGTGGTGTATTTTAGAGATATACCCTGAAATGTTTACACCCAAAATGAAGTGATATTTTGAATTAGCTTCAAAATAATCCAGTTTGGGTGGGATGGGTGTTGGAGAGAAAGAATGGGTGAGAGTATGGATGAAACAAAATTGACCATATGTCAGTGGTCGTTGAAGTTGGGTGACGGTGATTTATTATTCTGCTCTTTCTACCTTTGTGTGTGTGTCAAAGTTTCCATAATAAAAGGAGATTAGGGGAAAATGGCAAAAAAAAAAAAAAAAAAAGAAAGAAAAGAAAAAAGTTAGAGATGCAATGTAATGCCGTGGTTAGTACATGGCTTATTTGCCAGATGGCTTATTTGATGAACCTTCCTAGTTATCCCTCAAGTTCCTCATCTTTAAAATGGAGATAATAGTGTGTCTTTGACAGGGTTGTTTGGAGGATTAAATGAGATAATGGAATGTCAACACTTAGCACATACCTGGTCCACCATAATCCATAAGAGAGAGCTTATTTTTATTATTACTCAACTTTGCAGGCAATGGAGTGCTGGTAAAGACATTTGAGCCCTAGAGTGACATAACCAAAGCTGTTTCCAAAATGTTAGAAAAGAGTATTTCTGCTTACTGAGGTTACTACAATGAAATAAAAATTTCAGTGTTAGAGCCAAAGAAAATAGCAAAACAGGTCTTACCCACCGCTTCCTCCAGGCTGATCTGAGGAGACTCCTGCCAGGAGCCAGGTGGATGCTGAGTCAGCCTTGGTGACAGAGGGGCACGTTGTCTGCCTGAATGAAGCCTGGGGCTCAGTGAGGGGATGAAACCAGTAGGAAGCTAGGGGTGTGCATTTTGAGGCCAACGCCGTGGTAGAGGACACCAGAGCCAAGAGAGGCAGATCTGAGCCAGGACGGCGGGTGCAGGATTTCCCTAGCTCGGCTAAGTGACTGGGACGGAGACCCAGAGCCAAAACGGGAAGGGGTTTGATGAAATAGCAGGATGGGTTCAGGGGCTCTTACCAAAATGAGCTGGCTGCTCAGAGAAAGATGGAGAGTAGGTTCCAGTTCCAGACCAATGAGGCTAAGGTGTTGAGAGGTAGGGAGCCATGATCAGCTTGCGGAGGAGCCAAAAGCGGGCTGGGGAGATAAGTAAAGCCAAGATCTTCAGGGGAATCGGGGTTCTTGTGTAGCCACCTGGAGTGGCCACTCCAGAAAGACCTGGATTACCATGATCTGCAGAAGGCTGGGCGCCTTCCTTGTGGCTCCAGAGGTTGGATTTTATCAGCCTCTACTGCTTGGGAATTAGTTAAGTCTCATCTGGCTTTAGCTGTAGTGATCTGGTCTACTGAAACATGAGTAATAGCAAGTTGTAAATAGTTGTTTCATCTTTCCCATATCTATACCCTTTTAAAAGATACCTCAGAATATCACTTGTGGAAATACATGGCTGCTTGTATATGACACCCAAACTTATTTCCATAGAGCATGGTTATAAATAAACCATTGCCTGTCTATTGTGAAGGACCCCCATCACCTCTGCTTCCCATCCTGGACAGCTAACTGATGATGACGGAAACAATAATTGTCTATACTCAAAGAAAACAGCAAAACAAACACCAAAAACTTACTTGTGTTAATTGCCAATGTATTACATTTTTGAGACAGTAGAATTATTCAAATAATTTACCTAATCTTCATTTTACTACTGTAGAATTGTGCTAAATCTTAATAAATATTATTAAATCACCAAGGAATTGTTAAATAATTTATAAAACATGCGTATAATAGAAAGCTTTTCAGCAGTTAAAATTAGTGACATATGTTTATACCTATTGACATGCAAAGATATCTGCGATATACATTAAGTGAAAAAATAAGGTTTCAAAAAAGTGTGAGCTTCAGTGAAAAAAAAGCACAAGCTCATTTTTTAATAAAACATGTCTGTGTGTGTGCGCGCGCATGCGTGTGCACCAGTGCACGCATGAGTGTGTGTGTCTACATAGAAAAACACCTGGAATGATATACTCCATTATGTTAACAGGAGGATAGATCTTGTGATGTGATTACCAGTAAGTTTTATTTTCTTCTTGATGCTTTGTGTATTATATGAAGTATGTAAGATGTGTTTTTTTAAGTATAAGAAAATTAAGCTCTTTTAGTGAGAAATATGCCTATACTTCTCAAATTGTATTTAAACATTATCAGAGGTTGAAGGGCCCTAGGCTTTTTGCCATAGTTAGTTCTTTAAAAGGCATAAGTTTGGTGAACACAAGCAAAATTATCTAGTTAAAGGAAAACGATACTTGTAAGATCAAAGTTCTACAGGGTGAACACCGCACGGTTCCCATGATTGGGAATGTTGGGGCCATATTATCCTGCAGTGCTTGTAAGCGGTCAGTGTTCCAAGAGCTGGAAGACACCTGTTGAGGTCCACCAGTCCAGTGCTTCACTTTATCGCTGAGGAAACTGAAGACTAGAGACAATAAGCGATTTGGCCAAGGTCACAAAGCTGGTTAGTGGCAGAACCAGGCCTGGGACCCAGCTCTGAAGGCCCCACAGTGCCCTTGCCACTGTGCCTTTCTGCCGTTGTACGTGACATTCTCCGATTTCTAGAAATGTACTCTTTAAACCACATTCTAAATGTTTCCTCTTATTACTTTGAGCTTCAAATAAAGAATGATCATATACTTGATTTTTGAACCCAGACTTATTTGTCTAGTGGCGAGAATTTAGCAAAAGAGGCGCTTTATTATGTATGACCCATAACTTAGATAGTTTTCATTGCCACACTGTTAGTTCCTGGTAGAGGGGAGGTTACGCATTTCTCAACTTTCTATTCAGGGCAGTTCCTTAACAGTGGTGTGATGTTCTGTGCTGAAACTAACTCTCCTCTTTGCTTCAACAGCTGGCCAAATTCCGCACCCTCCTGTGTACAGCGGAGGGCGAAACAGCAGCTTTTTTGTTGAGCAATCACCGTCCACCACAGCCTCTGAAGGGCAGAAAAGTGAGAGCATCTTTTCATTAAAAGTTGTCGCTGGTAGCCCACCCCAGACACATCTGCAGAGAGAAAACAAGTCACGACAAAACCCACAAATCCTTGCTAACACCTCTTTCCTAGGATTCTAATTCACGGGTGCCATTTTGCTCTCAGCTTCAGCACAAGAAGAAAATCAGATCTCTTTCATCAAACTAACTTGACTGACCTATCTCAGATTTGCTGTCATGGGTATTCAAGCAGTAAACACTGTTTGGTATGTATTAAAACCCATGAAATGCGTCTGCTTGAACCAGCGTGAAAACATGGCCAGCACTGCAAACCTCAGAATCTATTAAAAATTTTCCCTTGCCATTGAGACTGAATCAGTCACATCCCTCTGTGAAGTTGGGTGAAAAACTTAAATTCATTTCCAGAATGATAGGATTGTAATACTTTTTTCTATACAAGTGATTTTGCCTAATGGCTTGATATCATTCCAATTCTTAAAATATTTTTATAGATAATACTTAATTATCTATAGATAGTATATTTCCTTTTAAAGTGAATTTTTGTTTTGATTTCGTTGCTGATTCTCATTGCGTGATACCTTTGATAAAATGAACAATGTGAGAGTTATGGGGGGTTGGGACATAGGTACTTAAAGCGTCTACTCCACAACTCAAAAATAACCCATATGACTTTGGTGAGGAATTCCTCAGGATATAAACAGCTATTTAAACTTGAATGAACTGTGCCATATATCACATTCACTCGGTAATATTCATGATAAACTGGCTAATGACTGATCAGATGCAATGCTTGCCAATTTATGGCATCACCATGGTTTGAAACTAACAGATTACAAGGTACCCAAGCCACAGAGCTGCCCAGGGGATGGTGAGCGGTGGCTGGCTTTTGCCCTGTGTTTTGCCGACAGAGCAGGGAGCAATCCTTTGCTGCCCATTGCTCTGTCACCTGATGGGAAAAATTACTTGAGTCTCATATAAATGGGCATCAGTCCACAAACCCTTCCACCCATTTCCATCCAAAGCCCATCTCCCCCTTTAGACGTGTCCTCAGTCTCTTAAGTAATTTTGTAAGTTGGCTCTTTAGATTAGTTTTAACCTATTTTCTCTTGTATATTTTTGTTTGTTTGTTTTGGTGAAGGAGGGTGGGGAAGTTCCTTTTTCTGGTACAGAGTGACACTAAGCAGTAACTTGATGACCGCATTTAAGGCTTGAACACATGCTACACTTGTGTTCTGAGAGAAGTTTAACTGAGTTTCCTTGATTTTGATTATTTCCTTCAGATACATCTCTTCCTCTGGATGTAGATTTTACTAATTGAGATTATTCTGTGATAGACTTCTTGCTAGGATAGCTCAGTGTCAGTGACCTGCGTAATAATGACTTATATGGCTGCATAAGATGAGCGCCTGAAGGCTGAGCTGATACCTTGCTGATTTTTGTTTTCTCCTCACAGTATCCAGCTTGAGGGCTGGCAGGAGATTGACATATAGTTATATTTAATGAGTTGAATACTTTTTAAAGTTTTATTTATCTTTGGTAATTATCTTGCTATTTGCGATCAAATGCACTATAAGTCAATGTAACAAGTAAGATATAAGTTATCTCTTGAAAATTGTTTCTTCTTAAAGGGATACTTATTAAATCTACCTGTGTAACTGGGAGCTCTAATGGTTTTAATACCAATGTTGAATGGGAAGGTATTTCTTTTGTTTGGAAAGATACGTTATGAAATATCATAGTCTGAGAAAGAAGTCTGTTTTCTCAGAGACAGTAAGTTGCTATATGTGGAGGGGGTGTAGGATGGGGATTCCCATTACTGTGTGTATGAGAATTACCACTTCGTGACTTACAATTTATGCTACAATATTGCGTCAGTTCTATGCTGCACATTGGACTTTCGTAGACTAAAAAAAGTGTACCAGCACTGATTTCCTTAAAGATTGTCTGCTAATTAATTTATCTCTTAGAGGCAAAAGGTCTAAGTGTGTCAAAGTTATCTTTCGAAAAGATCAAATGGTTATAAATACTAGTATAGATCTCTTTTGTTTTTCCATAACATGTATTGGGTTTATGTTTGTTAAACATTTTGAATTTTAACTTAAAGTGGATTCAACCACAATAAAGAAAATGAGACACACTTTGAACTTTATCAGGGACTTGTATGTACAAGACACAGAATGAGATCACAGTTTTACATCTTTTATTGAGAAGATAATCTCAAACTCACAGGAAAATTGCAAACACAGTACAAAAACCATTTTTTTCCTGAATTATTTGAGAGTAGGTTGCCAGTCTGCTGCTGTATCATCCCACAAGCTTTAGTGTCTATTTCCTACCAGCTAGGACATTGTCTTGCACACCGCAATACAGCTAACACAACTGTGAGATTGACATCACTTCATTGGTACCACCGAATCTATTCGAGAATAACTGGTTCATTCAGTTGTCGTGTTTCCTTCTGTTGGGAACCATTCCTCAGTCTGTCTTTGGTTTTCATGATCTTCACACTTTTAAAGATTAGAGGTGAGTTATTTTATAGAATGTCCCTCAATTTGGGTTTGTTTGATGTTTCCTTATGATTAAATTCAGATTATGCATCATTGGCAGGAATATCACAAAAGCAATGCTCAATGCTGTGTTCTTCTTCTTCTTCTTCTTTTTTTGGTGAGGAAGATTGGCCCTGAGCTAACATCTGTGCCAATCTTCCTCTATTTTGTATGTGGGATGCTGCCGCAGCATGGCTCATTGAGCGGTGTGTAGGTCCGTGCCCAGGATCCAAACCTGTGAACCCTGTGCCACTGAAGTGGAGCATGTAGACTTAACCACTATGCCCCCAGGCTGGCCCCAACTGTGCTCTTCTCATTGCATCCTGTCAGGATAGAATCCTACCAGACAACCAATTTGGATTTGTCCTCTTATGGAGAACGTTCATTTCCATCCCTTGATTAAGATGGTGTCTGCTATGCTTCTCCATCGCAAAGTCACTCTTTTATCCTTTGAAATTAACAAATACTTGTTTGGGGATGTGCTTGAGACGATGTAAATGTCCTATTCCTCATTAAATCTCTAATTTATTCATTTATTCCTGATATAGACTTAGTGATTCTTATTTTATTCGGTGGGCTGTAATCTGTTATCATTATCATCTCATTTATCTATTCTCATGTGCCCATTTTTCTTGATTTGGCCAATAGGACACCTTCAAGCCGACTTCCGTGTCTTTTTTGACTTGTCCCTACTTCCTTACTTTCTGACAGCAATATGATTTTCCTGGCTCATCTCATTCTTTCCCTTCCCCAGCCCAGGAATCTACCATTTCTCTAAGGAGCCTTGCTTTCTTTTAGTGGAGAATAGTATTAAGAAAACCAAGATCTGGGTACTAAATGATCTCATTGCTATTGGAGTCTTGCTACTCCTAGATCCTTTCCATGGACAGAGGTTGGGAATGTGTACACACACACATACACACATGCACACATACACACACAAACATAATTTGTTCATGTTCAACATCTATATTTCTATGTTTATCTATATTAAAAATCATGATGACACACTCACATCTCTGATTTCAGTCCAACACTACAGGGTTCATTCTAGTTCTCCACTTTCATATTTGTAATTTCCTTCCCCAGCAGTGAGAAACCGGGCTTCCATTATCCTCCACATATGTCCTTATTTGGCCAGTTCTTCTGTATGTATCCAGTATCCCATCTCCACCTCTGACCTCTCACCCCCACCTTGCATGGATGCCCTTCTCACTCAGCTTGGGCTGCGGTGTCCTGCACTGGGCTGCCTTGTCCCCCCAAGGGAAGGGAAGGGAAGGAAAGGGAAGAGAAGGGAAGGACAATAGCAAGGTTACATTGTGAAAGACTCACTGGGCTGTTCACAGGGAAGTTCTTTATTTCCAACACAAGGTTATTGAAAATATAATACCTGTACCTATACACATTTTATCATAAGAGGCTGTGGAATGGAATATTTTGTAAAAGCCTTTTAATACCTTCTGAGTGGGGCTGCAGAAAATGTAGGCCAAGGGATAGTGGTCTCATTTCAGGGGCTGGAAAGGCACCCTGACCCTTGGATAAGTACTTCAACTTGCTCTTGTTTCAAATTCTACTGAAGAAGATTAAATTTTTTATCTTAAGGTTTCAAGACTTATTGAAATGCAAACTCCTCTCAAAGGATAATTTTTGAAGTCACCACCAGTCATTTACACTTTGATCTTTGTACAACAGCTTTTGACGGGAATAAAGACTGTGGCAGAAGGAATGTTAACATGGTAGAAATGAGTCAAAGTTCTGAGTGTTAGGATAGTTGAGATGAACTGGAGCTACTTCACAATTTTGCCTGCACTCTTCATTCTTACCTGCACCCTAACACCTTGCACCATGACTGATGTGTGGCAAATACTCAATGTTAGTGAATAGAACACATTAGTTCTTGTGTTATTGCATTAGCTCCCTTAGATGGACATCTCTATGAATTAGATGGATGGAAACTATTTCCAATTAACTTTATTAGAGGATGCCACAGAGGTTTGCAAGAAACTTATGGAATGTGACCCTGATGAATTAGGATTCATTGCGATCACTCTTTCTGACGCATAGCTTGTCAATAATGGAAGCACCAAATACTGTATTATTTGCAACAGAAATTAAATTTTTGCTGCCATACACTAACTCAAAAATTTTGATATTTTCATTAACTTGACTTGATAAACTTTATGTGAATTAAACCTTGTCTTTAAAAAAGTTTATTGAATTGAATTACTTGGAGATTTCTCTAATGTGGCTAGAAACTCACCTTTACCTTCCTAGAGAGGAATTATAACAAGCAGAGATCCCCAACCCCCTGTCATGGGCTGAGGAGTCTTCCTGCCTGAAGATCGTCAGCATGTCCTTGCTTCACCACTCCCACCAGTACAAGTCACTTGGTGGGAGCAAGTGGGTGCTTTAAACTTCTTTGTTTCAAATGAGTTTGTCTTCAGTACAAGCTCCTCTGGGTGGAGAGCATGGTCAGTTTATCTTAGCTGTGCTCATGGAGTAAGAGTTTGGAAACTCTGGGTTTGTGTCTCATTGAGCTCAGATGAATCATAACGTAGCCCCAAGTTCCTTATGGAAGCTATGATGTAGAGAAAAAAATGTTTTGCAAAAGATTTGTATGTTAACTGGGACTTCTGGAAATAACTACCGTGATGGAGGCGGGACTACATCTATGGTTGGCTGGGGCCAGAGGGAGCTGGAGGTATAGGGAGACTCTCTTAGGGCCCCAGGTACAAACACATAATTAAATGCTATTGGCATCTAAAAAATATAGCACAGTATAAGTCAGGTTCCAGCGGGAAAACAGAAACCACTCAGTATTTTAAACAGAGGGCATTAAATGCTTGGGATTGATTAGACAAGTGATGGAAAATGTTGAAAAACCAAACAGGACAGTGAGGCAAGCAAGAGATTGGCAAGAGCTGGAAGCTCTCATCTTCCTTAGGAGGAGGCAATATTCCTTGGAGCCCAGTATCTGTGGCCATGCAGATGAAGTTGCAAGTAAAGTAGGCCTGACTAGCAGGATCTGGTTATTTTTTAGAGAAACACAGCCATTCCCTGAGATGTGGCTTGAGGTAGAAAGAGGGGGAGAAATGCCCTCGGTTCTCCCTTTCTTCCATCCTTCAAACCCCTATTGGTACCCATTAGTGGAACCTGGCCAGAAACCAGATAACATGGAACCATGAGAGGTCATCCCCTCTGTTATACAGAGCAAATCAGTGGAAAAGTCCAGGATGGATCTGAGGAAAAATGGGTTTAAAACCAGTCAAGGCACCGAGGGTTGGGGACCTTCATTGTGCAGGTCAAGCAAATGAGTATGATGCCAGGCTGGAAGTCTCCAGAGATGGAAGACCATGTTGAACTTCTCTCCCACTCTGGAAATTTAATTTGACCACGATTTATCAGGCATCTTATATATTTGCTAAGTGTTGTGCTAGATTCTAGAGATATAAAGAAGATTAAGACATTGTTCCTTCTCTTAAGTAGCTCAAGATGTAAGAAAAGTATCAAAACAAATTCATAGTACAAAATTATTAAGTAATTTGAGCTGTCTATAGAGTGCTAAGGGAACGTGGGAAAGATGGAGAGATTCAGTCTGGAGAAATTAACAGAGGCATAAAGATTTGCAAGTGTGATATTTCTGGAAATTGGGTTCTCTGGTTCCCTATGGAGTTTTGTACCTGGTCCTTGGGGTATGGAGACGTGTCAGCGTGGACTCCTTTGTAGATGGAAAATAGAAGGCCCAACACAAGATGGCTAAAGCAGACAATGGAATTTACTGATTCACATAATTGAAGAATCCAGGGATACACCTGGCTCTCATCATTGTGAAGCCAGGGGCTCAGGTCAGGACTCAGTGTCCCTCATTCCTGGCTGCCTCCACCTCTGTGGGCTCCATGAGCAGTCAGATCTCCCTTCGCACTGAAGGATGGAAGCCTGCAGCTCTATCCTAAACCACCTCCTGTCAGTTGCACCAGTGAAAAAAGGAGAGCCGCTTTCTCCAAAAACTCAAAAAAAACAAATTCTCTCTTGACCTCTCTCTCACTTGCCTAGACTGAGCCACGTGCCCATGCTTAATCAAGTCACCATGGCCAGTGGACAGAACACTGCATGAGGGAAGAAAGTAGAGTCAGCTCCTTCCAAAACTGCACAAAGAGTAGGGGAGGAGTGGCATCAGTAAAGGAAAAGTGGGGGCTGGTACCTGAAGAAGGGAGAAAAGATTCTGGGTGGCAAAAACAACAAATGTCTACTCTGGACTGAAAGAGAGGTTGAAGATGGGCCTGAAAAGAATCACTCTTGAGATAATTCAGACCTTCCAGGAAATAACCATCATCCACCTGAAGAGAATGAAGTTTCTCAAGCCAAATGCAAGGTTAGCATTTCAATAAGGATGTAAGATTAAAAAAAATTTTTCCTACTAATGCTTGGGTAAAGTGATAAATTGATACCTTTTCACAATGATGAGGAAGGTTAGGGATTGCCACAGAGAGGCACCTAGCCTGGAACTGCACATCTCAGCAGGGCAGAGCTATTTGTTGACCCAATTCAGTTGGTGTTCCTTGTAGGGCTCCCATGTAGACACTGGATTCTGATCACTGTGGTCTCTCGCTTGCTGGCTTCTCTCAAATTCCAAGGAGACAGAGATGTTAGATCTTGTCCTCCTCTCTCTTAGCCTCCTTTGAACTTGTCTAGTAACCAATGTGGATTGATCATGCCTACTATTCACAGTGCCTTGTCTTTACAGGTGGCTTAAGAAGTATTTGTTGAAAGCATTAATAAATGCACATGCATATGAATACAAGGGCTCTGATTACGTATAAAATTAGCACATCTTGAAATCCGTTCTTCAATGAAATAACAACTGTCCACAGGTTATTCACCTAAATACTCAAGCAATTTGTTCCCTAAGAAAATGTTAGTTTATCATTTGTGAAATTAATCCAAGATAAATGAGGGAAGTGGGTGTAGGTTGCCTTGTTGCACTGTGACTAAATGCATCCACTGCCTCTCCAGGATGATCTGCCTACAAGAGTTGCCCGTCCTTGTTAAGGCCAAGGTCCTCGTGTCTCTCCTTGAGTAAAACATTTTACTGCCATCACCTGGACAACCAGGAAATTTTCTTCTGCAGCCCGTGCCATAGACCAGCGGTTCTGAAAGTGTGGTCTGCAGACCCCTGAAGGGCCCCTGAGACGTTTTTAGGGGGTCAGTGAAGTTAAAACTATTTTATAATAGTAGCAGAATGTTATTTGTCTTTTTCACTGTTTTGACATTGGCGCTGATGGTGCAAAAGCGATGATGGACAAAATTGTTGCTTTCTTAGCACAAATCAAGGATGTGGCAATAAATGGTACTAATATTCATTTGTTCTTCACTACCATACAATCACAGTTTAAAAATGCCAGTATCTCTTGAGAATCTTCTTGTTATTAAGTACAAGTTATTAATTTTAGTCATATTATTAAGAATTAATTTGAGATTAATCTCAACTCCTGAGTGTGCGTTCTTTTAATATTTGGTGTAACAGTATGGAAAGTCTGCGTGAGGAGCCGCGGCTGCATATCGAAGTTTGAGAGTTTTCCTTAGGGAGAGCACTATGTGACGGTTTGAGTTGAAACCGAATTAACCACTTTTTTTGGGAATTTATTAATTCACATAGCTGAAGAATCCAGGAGTAAACCTGGCTTTGACTTGAAAGAACAACTGACAAATTATGGATCTTCAGGCTTGGATAACTGGCAAGCGTTTTCTTGGAAATGGACAAAGTGAGCTTAAGACTTCAAGAGAAACAACTGGAATTATTTTTGGGGGATGATAAATTGGGAACCTTCAAAAGAAAATGGGGAGTTTGGAAAACTTGTATCTGCCCCGTGAGCATGCCAGCTTCTCACTGCTTAAAGACACTTCTGATGAGACCAGGGGAAATTTTAACAAATGTGAGTTTTTGATATGTAATGAATTGTGTCAACATTTTGAAGGTATGCGTAACTCAGCCAATATTTTCTAAACGAACAGTGCATGATGTTACAAAATCATGTACAGATAAAATATCTATTCAAAATGCAAGATAAACTAATAGATTTTAATGGAACAGAGTATGAAAAGTTTATTCATGTGGTTCATTAATATGCAACTTTTAGGAAACTACTACTTTTTAGATTTTGGGGTAATACTGAAGAAGAATATCCGCAATTACCTGAAAAGGTGATTAATTTACTCCTCCATTTTCTAGCTACATATCTGTCTGAGAATGGATTTCCTTCGAGGAGTTCAAGCAAAAGAGCCTTTCACAACATAGAGAATGCAGAAACAGATAGAAAAGCCCAGCTGCCTTACGTTTAACCAGACATTTGAGAAATTTACAAAAATGTAAAGGCCATTTTTTGTTGTTACATTTTTTCGTTTTATAAAATATTGTTATTTTCATAAGACTTTATGTTAATTTATTTCTTATATAAATTATTTATTATGTGAATCTATCTTTAAATAAATTAATAAATACTTTAAAAATTTCTCAGTTTTAATTTCTAATACAGTAAATATCAATAGATATAACCTATATGAACAAGTCTTGGGAGTCTTCAGTAACTTTTTTTTTTATTGGTAACATTGGTTTATAACGTTATATAAATTCCAGGTATACATCATTATATTTCAACTTTTGTATAGACTGCATTGTATTCACCACCAAAAGTCCAGTTTCCATCCATCACTGTACAAATGTGCCCCCTTAGTCATTTCAGCCTCCC
The DNA here is from genome assembly GCF_021613505.1 of Equus quagga. Lineage (NCBI taxonomy): Eukaryota > Metazoa > Chordata > Mammalia > Perissodactyla > Equidae > Equus > Equus quagga. The sequence continues at coordinate 80,218,848 of NC_060282.1, forward strand.
CCAACTCCCTTCCCCTCTGGTAACCACCAATCTGTCCTCTGTATCTATCACATCTTCTTTATGTATTCATCTGTCGATGCGCGCTTAGGTTATTTCCAAGTCTTGGCTATTGTGACTAATGCTGCAATGAACATGAGGGGGCACATATCTTTTTGAATTAGTGTTTTTGTGTTCTTTGGATAGATACCCAGAAGTGGAATAGCTGGATCATATGGTAGTTCTACTTCTAATTTTTTGAGGAATCTCTATACTGTTTTCCATAGTGGCTCCACCAATTTACCTTCCCACTGGCAGTGTACGAGGGTTCCCGTTTCTCCACATCCTCTCCAAAACTTGTTACTTCTTGTCTTAATAATTGCCATTCCGATGGGTATGAGGTGATATCTCATTATAGTTTTGATTTACATTTCCCTAATAATTACTGATGTTGAGCATCTTTTTGTGTGCCTGTTGGCCATCTGTATATCTTCTTTGGGGAAATATCTGTTCAGATCCTCTTCCCATTTTTTTAATCGGGTTGTTCTTTTTTTTGTTGTTGGATTGTATGAATTCTTTATGTATTTTGGATATTAAGCCCTTATTGGATATATAATTCGCAAATATATTCTCCCAATTGATAGGTTGTCTTTTCATTTTGTTGATGGTTTCCTTTGCCATGCTGAAGCTTTTTAGTTTGATGTAGTCTTTTTTTTTTTTCCTCTTTTGTTTCCCCTGCCTGAGGAGACATATTTAGAAAGGTATTAAGAGTGATACCACGGAGTGTACTGCTTATGTTTTCTTCTAGGAGTTTTATGGTTTCAAATCTCACATTTGAATCTTTAATCCACTTTGAGTTAATTTTTGAGTATGGTGTAAGATAATGGTCTACTTTGATTCTTTTGCATGTGGCTGTCCAGTTTTCCCAACTCAATTTATTGAAGAAACTTTCCTTTATCCATTGCATGTTCTTGGCTCCTTTGTCAAAAATTAGCTGTCCACAGCTGTGTGGTTTTATTCCTGGGATTTCAACTCTGTTCCATTAATCTGTGTGTCTGTTTTTGTGCCAGTACCATGCTGTTTTGATTACTACAGCTTTGTAGTATATTTTGAAATCAGGGAGTGCAATACCTCCAGGTTTTTTCTCAGGATTTCTTTGACTATTTGGGGTCTTTTGTTGTTCTGTATAAATTTTAGGATTTTTTGTTGTATTTCCATGAAAAATGTCATTGGGTTACTGATAGGGATTGCGTTGAATCTGTAGATTGCTTCAGGTAATATGGACATTTTAGCTATGCTAATTCTTCCAATCCGTGAGTGTGGAATATCTTTCCATTTCTTTGTGTCTTCTTTGATTTCTTTCAACAATGTCTTATAGTTTTCAGTGCATAGGTTTTTCACCTTCTTGATTAAATTTATTCACACATTTTATTCTTTTTGTTGTGATTGGAAATGGGATTGTATTCTGGATTTTCTTTCTGCCAGTTTGTTGTTAGCGTATAGAAATGCAACTGATTTTTTTATTTTGATTTTGTATCCTGAAACTTAACTCTACTTGTTTATTATTTCTAATAGTTTTTGGTGTATTCTTCAGGGTTTTCTATATATAAAATCACATCATCTGCAAATAGTAACAGTTTCACTTCTTCCTTTCAAGTTTGGATCCCTTTTATTTCTTTTTCTTGCCTAATTTCTCTGGCTTGGGCTTCCAATACTATGTTGAATGAGAGTGGTGACAGTGAGCATCCTGTCTTGTTCGTGTGCTTAGAGGGATAGCTTTCAGTTTTTCACTGTTGAGTACAATATTGGCTGTGGGTTTCTCATTAATGGCTGTTATTATGTTGAGGTACTTTCCTTCTATACCCATTTTATTCGGAGTTTTTATCAAAAATGGATCCTGCATCTTGTCAAATGCTTTCTCTTCATTTATTGAGATGATCAAGTGATTTTTATTCTTCGTTAATGTAGTATAGTGTATTGATTGATTTCTGGATGTTGAACCATCCTTTCATTCATGGAATAAATCCCATTTGATTGTGGTGTATGATCCTTTTAATGTACTATTGTATTCGATTTGCTGGTATTTTGTTGAGGATTTGTACATCGATGTTCATCAGTGATATTGGCCTGTAATTTTCTTTTGTTGTGTTGTGCTTGTTTGGTTTTGGTGTCAGCATAATGTTGGCCTCCTAAAATTAGTTAGGAAGCATCGCCTCCTCTTCAATTTTTTGGAAGAGTTTGAGAAGGGTAGGTATTAAGTCTTATTTGAATGTTTGGTAGAATTCACCAGAGAAGCTATCTGGGCCTGGACTTTTGTTTCTTGGGAGGATTTTGATTACTGTTTTACTCTCCTTACTAGTGATTGATTTATTCAGATTCTCTATTTCTTCTTGATTCAGCTTTGGAAGGTTTTATGAGTCTAAGAATTCATCCATTTCTTCTCGGCTACCCAATATCATAAGAGAATGGTATTCTCTTATAATCTTTTGTATTTCTGTAGTATCTATTGTAATTTCTCCTCTTTCATTTCTGATTTTATTTATTTGAGCCTTCTCTCTTTTTTCCTAAAGTCTAGAAAAAGGTTCATCAGTTGTGTTTCTCTTTTCAAAGATCTGGCTCTTAGTTTCATTGATCTTTTCTGTTGTCTTTTTAGTCACTATTTCATTTACTTCTGCCCTGATTTTTATTTCCTTTCTTCCATTGATTTTGAGCTTCATTTGTTCTTTTTCTAGTTTCTTTAGGTGTGCTGTTAGATTGTTTATTTGAAATTTTCCTTATTTCTTGAGGTAGGCCTTTTGATACAGTAAATATCAATAGATATAACCTATATAAACAAAACTCATTGGGGTCTTCAGTAACTTTTAGGAGTGTCAAGGGTCCTGAGATCAAAAGGATTACGAACCACTCCCATAGACCATGCTATGATTTAGTGTCCCAGCCCTCATTCATCTGCGCTCTTCTCTCTTCTCAAAGAGTTCTGATCAGTTCTTTTTTTTTTTTTATTAAAGATTGGCACCTGAGCTAACATCTGTTGCCAATCTTCTTTTTTCTTCTTCTTCCACTACATAGTTGTATATTCTAGCTGTAGGTCCTTCTAGTTGTGCTATGTGGGACGCTGCCTCAGCATGACCCGACAAGTGGTGCCATGTCTGCAAAGGTTCTGAATCAGCAAAACCCTGGGCTGCCTAAGTGGAATACACGAACTTAACCACTCGGCTGTGGGGCCAGCCCCTGATCAGTTCTATTGAACAAACTGGCTTATGCTGTAATAAAACCATTTACATACATGCATTCATATGACCTGGACATGAAAAGGTAAATTGTGGCCACATAGCCTCACGTTATTTGTCATAGGATTAATCGCTCTATTTCAGGTACTTCTGGATTCACTCTTCCTTTATGGCCCTTCCTCATCTTTGCTATTATATCTTTCTTGTCACTTTACTTATTAACATCAAATCTAAGGCTAACTTATTGGTATGAATTCCTGTTTAGATGCTGAAGGAACAATATAATTTTCTCTAAGTATGGCTTAACTCCTTGAATTCAAGTCCGAATTACTTACTGTAGTCCCTTGAGGTCCTGGCATAGCAATTCCCTGTGTTCTGCCAATATAAATTTCCCACCTACTATTTGCTCTTAGCAAACTGCCTCTCCTCCTGTTCTAAGCACTTGGTTTTGAGCAATTTCTTCCCAGCACTTTCTCTTTTTCTTATTCTGTATTTCAGAGTGGTTCTGATCATGAACTCCATATTTCTTTGCCATACACTATCCCAATCTCATCTTTTACGTTTCCTGACCTTACTCTTGCCTTCATCTCTTCTCTTCTTTCTCTTCTTTTCCAGGGCCCTACATTCCAGTTCTTGCTTCTTCTCCTGGAACAGAGCAATAATCTATCTTGGAAGATTAGTTATAGTTCAGCTTTCTTGCTAGACCATAGCAATGCAAAAGGGTATGTGTGGCCAGGAGTAGGCCAGATGGCTCCTTTCCTAGGGCATCTCACAAGCTGCTGTCTCTTGATAAAGTTCTTCAAGTCTAGAGGCAAGCTCTCCGCTCAGCGAGGGCAAAAACCTGATTTGTCACTGTGATGGATTCCCCTTTCAGGTGTAGACTCACCCCAATGAGCTCACAATTCTCATATATAGACAAAAGTCAAGTTCTTAACTTATAAAGAGTAAGATGAGTCTCACATTAGCTGGAACACTCAAACCAATATGACCATATACAAGGAGTATTTATTGAATTCCACTAGGAAGCCCACCACACACAGGAAACCAAATCAGAAGTTTTCTTGTGAGTATGGAACTCATAATAAAGAAGGTAAATAGAAGAAGTAAATTGTTTGTATCATTAAACCTGGAGTAGTCTGAAACATCCAACCCACTAGAAGGGTGATTTCAAAGTGAGACCATAATATTAGAATTTTGTTGGCTGTACCTCCCAGCATTATCTCCAAAATACAGATAATTTTGCCAGGAGGACTAAAATACTTGGTGTGTTGAATAATGTTTTCTCAACAACAGATCATGTTTAGATAAACTCTGTTAATACGTACTTCTGCGGCTTTTGGTTTTCCATTCTTTTGTGACAAATCAAACTTCTCTCTAGTTGGACATTCTTCCTTTGGACATGTCAACAACATACTCACTCAAGAAAGAGTTTCAAATATGAAACCCTCTCTTCTCTTTAAGGAGAGTTTTCAAATGTCTGCTCTTATCCATAATGTATAGATTATGAAGGCCAACTCTTAGAGCTATTTAGCTGATATATAGAATTTTAAGCTTATTTTTCTTATTCTCATGTGTTTTTTGGGGAAAGTCCCAGTATAGCTCCCAAGGACTAACAATAATGTTGTTTAAATCTATTTATTGAATGGATGGAAAAAAACACACAAAGAAAATGAAACAGCATTCTTAAAAGAATTCGGTATAGCCGGTTTCTTCATTTCACCCTATTTTAGTTTCATGGGAATTTTCTTCTAGGGAAACTTAGCTTTTGATACAGGTAAATGCAGTGTTTTCCCAGCCAGGTGGGATGAGAAGCAACAGAATAAAATCATGGGTACAGATGGGAGGCATCAACTGTGATAAATATGTGTCAGACTAATCACAATTCCATACCTAAGTAGAGGTTTTGCAGATATAAAGACTTCTGAAGACAATTTTCATGGTGGTTTTAGAATGAAAATCTTTGGGATCCATAAAACTCCTGCAGCCCTGATCCCAAGGGGTCTCCTAAATATCCTTTACCTCAAAGTGCCCTTTTTTCTTGGACTAGGGACCGTTCTGTGTTGGGTTTCCCCATCTGTCACTTGGATGTGCTGAGATCAAGCAGTGAAATGACAGTTCCTAAACTCACTTCTGTTTGCTCCTTTTATTTGCTGTATAGTCAGTTTCCCTTCCGTGTTTTTCCCTTTAGAAATCAGAACCTGGACAAACACAAGCTTGAAGCCCTCCTTCCTTAAACAATGGAAGGTTCTGTTGTGCTTTGCAGCCACCCCGAAGGACGCTTTCAGCTGAGTTTGCTCACTTATCACGAGAGTTTGAAATTTGAGCCCCAATTATTCTTTTACTTAAAGCCGTCTACTAAGAAAAAGAAAACCCAAATCTGGCTTCCCAACCACTATTAAGGAAGAGAAGAAGCAGAGAGCTCTAGTTATTTTCTTTAATTTTGGATATTTTAATCATAGTATATCTTGGCGTGGGCCTCTTTGGGCTTATCTTGTTTGGACCTCTCTGTGCATCCTGTACTTGGATGTCTGTTTCCATCCTTAGGTTAGGAAAATTTTCATCTATTATTTCTTCAAATAAATTTTCTTCCCCTTTGTCTCTCTCTTTTCCTTCTGGGACACCTATAATCCAAATGTTAGCGTGCTTGATATTGTCCCAGAGTTCCCTTAGACTGTTCTCATTCTGTCTAATTCTTTTTTCTCTTTTCTGTTCAGCTTGGGTGATTTTCTCTAGTCTTTGGTCTACCTCACTGATCTATTCTTCTGCATCCTCTACTCTGCTGTTGAGTCCCTCTAGTGAATTTTTCATTTCCAGCATTGTATTCCTCATTTCTGATTGGTTCTTTTTTATATTTTCCAGTTCTTTGCTGATGAGCTCACTGTGTACATCCAGTCTTCTCCCCATATCTGTGAGCATCCTTATGATATTTTGTTTGAACTCTTTGTCGTGTAGGTTGATAGTTTCTGTTTCATTTAGTCCTTTTTCTGGGGTTTTGTACTGTTTCCTTGCTTGGAAAGTATTCTTTTGTCTCCTCATTATGCCTCTTTCTCTGTGCTTATTTCTACATATTAGGTGAGTGGGCTATGTCTCCTGATCTTGGAGCAGTGGCCTTATGTATGAGATGCCTTATGAGGCCCAGCAGTGTGATCCCTCTCGTCACCAGACCATAAGAACCAGGAGTGACCCCTTTGTGGGCTACTTGTGTCCTTCTGCTGTGTCAGGGTTGCTCCCCCTGCAGGTACCCAGGGAGTCTAGTCTTTCCTTCCCTGGCCAGCTGTTTGTAAATCTGGTTTGGAGGGGCCTCAACACCATTGGCTACAAAGTCTATCAGCACACTCCCATTGCAGCTTTCCTCTTAATTGGGTTGGTGCCCAGTGTAGCTGGTTGGTAGGCTCAGGGGCTTACACTTGTGATAGGCCTCAGGGCTGCAAGGCTGTTGTCAGTTCTCTTAGGAGTGCAGTTGAATGGAGCTGGCCCTAGGCACAGGAGTGCTCAATTGTTTCAGGCTTTGGAAGGTTGGGCTGATCCTTTTTATGGCTATTTGTGAAGCACAGGTCTTCTGCCACTGATAAGCCTCACCCCCCACCAGAACACATACACTGTCAACACAGTCCTGGTCCGTGCACACTTCCCAACCTCCTGGAGCATACCCCGACGCCCCACTGCAGAGGCCCCCCCCCCCCCCCCCATGCCCCCCCCCCCCCCCCCCCCGACAGTTCACCTGGTCCTCACACAGGCCCTGCCCCACGAGGTAGACACACTCACTTGCCTGTAGAGGATCAAGGCTCACAGTCAATGCAGGCTGAAAAGTAGCCTGAGGGCTTGCTGTTAGGTGGGGCCAGTCCCTAGGGCGGGTTGCCTGCCCTGGATGAACTGGATTAAATCTGTGCTCTAGTGGGCGTGGCAGACCCCTGGGCTAACAGCCCAAGGGATGCACCTCAATGGCCCCCACTGGTATCCGTATCAGCATGCCTGGACCAGCTCAGAACAATGGCCCCCACCAATGTCTCAGTCTCCGGAGAGGATCCTCCTCTCACCAAGATGCCCCCAGAGCCCACCAGGTGAGTCTCATTTCACCAAAGGACTGTCAGCCTTCCCTCTGGTGATTTTAGGTTGCTGCAATGAGTGAGCTTGTGCGTGGGCCCTTTAAGACCTGGGTCTTTTTGGCTTTTGGCTGATAGCTTTTCTGGGGGTGTCCTCGCTGCAGTTAATAGCCAGTGAAGCCAGACAGTAAGACCCTGGTCTCAGTTGAGCTGAGTCTGAAGGATGGTTATGGCAGTATCGCCCCCGCTCCGGACCTCACTTCTCCAGGGAGGGCTGCATACCTTAGGGTGGCTCCCGCCTGGCCAGCTGAGAAGCTCCACTGCTCCCAAAGGTGGCTTTTTTCCTCTCCAGCAGGAATTACTGCCTCTTCTGCCTTCGTCAGGACTGTCCCTTGTTATGGGGGTTCTTTTTATCCAGTTTTCAGTTTTCTATGCAGGGTAATTTTTCCAAAAATAGTTGTAACCTGGTTGTGTTTGTGGGAGATGAGTTCAGAGTCTGCCTACACCACCATCTTGATGAGATCTCCTCTAGTTATTTTCTTTATTACGAGGATACACTTCATTCCCATACAAGCACAAACTCCTTGTTGTATATAATGAAAATGTGTGCTTATTAAAAACTAGTAAGATTGAAAAGGTTGTGAGGACATATTCCTTTTTAATTTTTTTAATAAAAGAAATATCTCACATATATCTATTAATTTCTAATACTCAATAGTAGACTAATGCTTGAATTAGTCCTGATTAATGTTTATTGTAAATGTGTCAATTTATCAGTGGGTCAGATACTATCTTTCAAATCACTTAGTATGACCATCGCATGCTATTGTTCTGTAATAATTTTATATAGGTAAGCCTACGTATGAACATTCTGCAGCTATGTTAAATCGAAGACAAAAATTGTCTATGCTCTTTCGTCCCGCTTTCTTTTATTCCCCTTTAGTCTTGGCACACAATCAGAGAAATAGGGTGTGTCTAATTATGAATTTAGTTATTTACTAGACATGGACATATATATACATACATGCATACATACATATACACATACCTACACACACACCCACGTGTCTATGTGTTTTTCTACCTCATCACTTTTCTTCTGAGCCACATCTCCTGGTTTCTTCCCTCCTCTCCAGCTGCTTCCTTTCAGTCTGTTCTTCTCTACTCCATTCCCTCTGGGTGATTTTTTTCTAGCCCCATGACTTTAAATAACATTTAAATATACTGATGATACTTGTATTTATATCTCCAGCCCCAACTCTTCCCCTGAACTTTTAACTCGTGTATCCAACTGCCTGTAAGACAGCTCCATGGGATGTCTGGCAGACATCTCACAATGAACGGCTGCAAACAGAAATCTTGATTCCACGCACCATGCCCATGTTCTTCCCTGCAATCTCCCCCTCTCCCCGGAGTCTCATCTCAGTAAATGGCACACCAGCGACTCAAACCTCAGCCATCTCTCAGTCCTCTCTCTCAAACTACATCAATCTGTCAGCAAGTTCTGTGGACTCTGCTCTTAAACGATGGCTCCCAACTGGTCTCCCCACTCCACTCTCGTCTCCTGCAGTCTTCTCCGCACAGCAGCCAGAGTGAATCTTTAAAAGCGAAGGTCAGAGTGCTTCATTCCATGGAGCTCCACACTTCAGCGACTTCCATTCACTGAGAATGAAAGCCAAAGTCCTTACGATGGCCGACAGGGCTCTCTGTGATCCGTGTCCGGCCTCCTCTCTCCCCATTCTCTACTGCTGTCCCACCCTCTGCCCTCTAGCACACTCCTTGTTGTTCCTCCAACAGGCCTTTTCAAGCCTTTACATCTGCCATTCTCTCTGCCTGCATGGCCCTTCCCTGCCTGTTTACCTGGGTCACGCCCTCATTCATTCAGATGTCACCTCCTCAAAGAGGCTTTACCTGACCACGCTCTCTGGAGTAGCATCCTGTCACTCCCTTTCTCCTTACCTCGCTTGACTGTTTTTCTCATAGCACTAAACCTAATACTATTTGTTTTTAATGTCAATCTGTCTGTCTCTTCTACTAGAATATAATCTTCTTAAGAACAGGAGTTTTATTTTGTTAACCAGTTTCTAGCATCTAAATAGTGCTTGCACAAGATAGACACCAATAAATATGTATTTAATGAACAAATGCATACTTCACGCACATCTAAAATAACACAGTTGGTCAAAGCGTACGAACTTGCAACTAGAAGATAAGTTCTGGAGATCTAATGTACAGCCTAGTGACTATAGTCAACAATACTGTATATTCAATTCAATACTGCAACTTCAAAGTTGCTAAGAGACTAGACCTTAAATGTTCTCATCATGAAAAAGAAATGATACTTATGTGAAGTGATAGAAGTGTAAGCTAACTCGAAGGTGGCAATCATATTGCAATATATAAATGTATCAAATCAATGCATTGCACACCTTAAACTTGCACAACATTATATGTCAGTGACATCTCAATAAAAAAACAAAGTAACAGAGATTTACAATACAACCGTTAATTTTCTGGATTTGTTTTGTGCTTCTGTAGAAGACTGGGTGTACACTTATAATTATATGTCAGCTTTGGTATTATATAGAGCACACAGTGTTCCTTAAAAAAACTTTAAAAAGATACTGCAGTCTTTAAGATGTGAGTTAGTGCAACCATCCACATATGTATATGTTCACAAACTATTTTCGATAGCGCTTTAGTACCTTGAAAGGCTCCTAAAAGTTTTCATGCAATGTTCAAAAGTGTAAATCTTACTGCCAAGGTGCTGATTCACTTGCAGACCCTCAGTCACAATTTAATGGATGCCATGTTCCCATGTCCAGTTGGTCACTTAGCCCTGGACACCATATCTTTCAGAACAACCTTGCTAAGGTGATAGAAACACTAACAGAAAGGACAATATTGTACTATAATCATCACACTTGCTAAGAGACTAGAACTTAATTCCAACCACTAAAAAGAAAGAGTCATTACGTAACATGACAGGCACTAAATATTGCTACAATGGCAATCATATTGAAATATGTAAATGTATCAAATTAACATGTTTTGCACCCTAAATTTACACAATGCTATGTATCCAGTATGTTCAGTGAAAAAAAGAGGAGAGCTACCTGCTTTATTATTTCAACAAAAGGGATGGAGAAGAAAAAAAAGAAAAGAAAACGCAGGAGAGGATGGGGAGGAGGAGGAGAATGATGTTCTAGCTGTAAACGGTCAGTGTTTGAAAGGGAGAATGTGCAGTGAAGAAAAAGAATATTTTAGCAGGAACTAAAGAAACTGTAAGTGGTAAATTTTATGTAAGCATCGTCTCCCTGAAGGGTGAAAAGAGGCGTTGGACAGCAGTGATCTGTTCCTTTGTTAACTCCCAGGTGGCGCTGTTGGAAAAGAAAAGCCGAATTGCTCTCCCAAGACCTGACCGTGGGCCTTTAAAACATCACCAGCTTTTCTCCATCAGCCACTGCTGGAGTCCAGTCTCTTCCAAAGGCTTCCTCTCCTCCTTTACTTCCAGGTGCTCCCAGGGAGTGTCTCATCTGTGCTCTTGAGTAAAGCGAGTCAGCTCACACTTGGTGCCCTGTAATTTCTTCTCCTTTGTCCTCACCTCCTTTTCTCCCTTCTCCCCCCAGGTGCATCTCCAGGCCGCCTTTCCCTCTGAGCATCGCTAAACCTCTGGACACTACATGGGTTCTCCTGGGCCGTGTCTCTGCTGCTGCGAGGGGAGAGAAGGCCAAGCATGTATTCATTAAAAGCCGACATTTGGTGTCCTACGCTCTGTGGTCTGCCTCCACCAAGCACAAGATCAGGGGCAGCGGCCTCAGCTGGAAGCCGCTTCGGATGTAAGTTTCCTGGAGTGGAGGCTGCTTTCACGCTGGGTTGCTCTTTGTTTGTATTTCTGTGTCATCCTTTCCTGTGTTTTCTACAAACGGTGTAGATCTCATCTGTGACTGTTGTCCTTCCTCTAGGCAAAGTGTGGACTAGATCGGGAGTCTTGGAGTGGTGCCTAGCATCTCTCAGCACATATCAAAGACGTTTATCATAAGCTTTCTCGTCGGAGGCTTCCTCACACAGTCTCCGTGTCTTTTTTACCACGCTGTCCTTGTCTTGGGCGTGCCTCATTCTTGTTGAGATTCACAGGGGGTTAGAGGCCAGCTGATACTCCTTCAACCGTCACTCAACTCCAGGTTTTCTGTTGGGTCAAAACCACATCCTTGCCTTCAAGGCTTGGAGATTGCATTAAAGGCAATCTACCCCCTTGCCCAGTCGCTTTCTTCCCTCAGATCCGCTCTCCATCCATCCACCACACACGCACCTCCACTCCTAAGAGGCCATTCCTACAGTTAGGGGAGGGAAGAAACATATTTTGTTCGCAAAAAGGTTATGGGAGCACAAGTACGATTTTTCCAGCCTTAGAATTCTGGAGAAATTATGTTACTGCTTTCTCATATAAGAGAAAACATTTTTTTCTTCATCTTCTCTTAAAAATATAAAGGCTTTTGGAAAAGCTTTTGGGGTTTCTGGCCTATCTGGCCCTACCCTCCCACAACTGAATCCCTGGAGGCGAAATCTGAGTGCTTCTTTCTGTAAATGTTTGGGTGTGACGTTAAGGGCGGTGGCCATGAAGAAGTACTTATTCCAATCAGAAGGAAGGAGGATGGTTGGAGTGGCAGGGCTTGTGAGCATGGGCAAGTTTCCTGACTTCTCCAGGCCTCACTTTTCTGATACACACACACAAATAATAATAGTATCAATATAATAAGTTTGTTGTGCATCTTAGATGAAATGAGGCACTTACAGGAGTTATACAGTGCCTGAGTGCTCAGTGAGTGTCATTGTTTGAATGAGCACAATCTCTCCACAATGAGGGAGAACAATCTAGTCGTTCCACATTCTCTTAGTTTCAGACACTAGATGTCACTGCTGATGTTTGGTACTTTCCAAATGACGCTTAAAAAAAAATTCCAAAGGAGAAAAGGGGTGGAGTGAAGATTGCTTTCTCATGAACATAAGCCTGGAAGCATTATTTTAAGTACTGTATGAAAAGTGAGTAAGCCTTAGAAAAATTGTGAGGCTTTTCTCAATATGTTTAGACAGCAAGTAAGCCTGCATGGTTTGCTGATTAACCGATTGAAGTTGATACAAAAATAAATTCTGATACTATATTTAAGAAGCTGCTACTTCTGATGTACGGCTGAACCATGGACACAGCCTCAGAAATTAGAGGTTTAGATGAGGAGATGGAGAGTAGACGTTAGCAAACAGATGAATAACAGAAAGAAGAAGAAAGCAGTAAGAGAGAAAGCATCCTATTGACCCTGTATTTATATGACCAGTAACACCGTATAAATATGGATCTTTTTCTTCCCGTTAAATATTTAGTCAATGTACTTAAATACTGAGGCCTTATTTTAAGTACCTGCTCCAATCTGTGTGTGTATAGAACATCAGATTAAATGAAAATATACAGCCTAAAGTAAACATTCTCGAATTCGGTATATATGTGAGAAGTGTGGAGCTTCACGTTGCTGTACTGACTTTGTCCATTGCATTTGAGGTTTGAGAAGGGAAGTACTATTTTTGTCAAGTATTTAAAAAAGGGGACACGGGGTCTAGAAGCCCTCCTAACCGCTGTTTTCTGGGCCTCCTCTACAGCTTTGGAGGGTCTTGGGTCCAGAGCAGCCCCCTGTAGCCATGAGGGTAAGCATTTACTGTGCTGAGCAAAAGAGTGAAGTGCACAGCGGGCTAAATTGGAATTTTTCTCTTTTGCTATCACATTTTACCTCAAAAAGTTGACAACTGGGTGTAACGGCATGATAACGTTACTGATGACAGCTGAGATCCGTTGAGGCACTGTTCTAAGGACTGTGTGCAAATCAACTCACTGAGGCTCACCTGTGGCACAGGTGCTATAATTATCCCCATTTGACAGATGAGAATAATGAGGAAGGCCAGGTTAATTGCGTAAAGCATCAGCATTAGTCACGACCTCGGTAGAACACAGTTCCACGAAGTACAGGTATGTTTCTAAAGCACCTTGTAAGGTGAGACTGATGACGTGCATCTATCTGCCATCTTGCTAATCTTCTCAATTATACACATTTTACGCAGTTGTATGTATATACATATATGTATGTAAGTGTGTATGTGTTCCACTCTTCTCCTTTGACTTCACTTTATAAACATTGTCACGTGAACATTTTGTATGTGGGGCTATGCCCTCATTTTTAGTGACAACAGAAAAGATGCGATAGTTGCACACTGAGCTCCCTGTGCCTGGGGGTTTCTCGGAGGTGGTTGGGGCCACCGTGTGGAGCCGAGAGCCAGCAGGAGCACGAACAGCAGGTCTGACCCCTGCTCCCTACTTTACCTAGGGTGGTTAGTTGCTCTTTAAAATAAAATATTTTAAGTCAATTTACATATTTAGCTTATGCACAATGTTTCACCAAAGAAAGGATCCCAAAGCTGAAACAAAGTTGACGTAGTACTAATTATATCATAATTTGTAATTCCCGTATTGTTGAACATTTAGGTTGGTTCCATTTTTTATTGCTATAACATGCATATGAACATCTTTGTGCATACACTATGTTTTTTTCCTTTTACTTATTTCCTTACTTTAAATTCCCCGGAGGAGATTTAGGCCCGAAAGGCATGGATATTTGTTAGCATTTTAAGCAGGTTTGCAAGCTACCCTGATTCAGGCAATTGATAATGCCAACGGCAATATGAGCATACTGGCCGTTTGCCCACAGTCCAGAAGTAACAGCTTTAAAAAAAACAAAACAACCACCAAAACCAAACAACACTCAAAATGACGCAAAAACTAGCAACATCAATTAATGTCTTCCAATCACCCTAATTTAAGGATAGGCTGTATACTATGCCTCGAGCTGGAGTTTGACTGTGGCCAAGCCAGACTGGATGCATAGGAGTTCCCGCCACTGTGATGCTGTGGTGGGCGACTGGAGTGCTGGTGAGAAAACAGTCACTCTGAATAGGATAAGTCTGTTGAAACTGAAGACGGGCAGGAGCCATTTACCAAGGGTTGTTCAGGGACCACAGGAAAAGTAAGAGACCCCGGGCCTCCTGGAATTGTGAGGGGCCATCCCAGAGGGACCCCGACTTGGCCAACTGGACTTGCCCAGAAGATCTCTTGTCTCTGAAAGTCAGACCTTGTGGAATTTAATTGGTGCTGCTCATTCACGAGGCTCTATTGGGAAATGTGAATGTATTTTAACGCATGCGGATAGTAGTTTTAAAACATCACTTATCAAAGACAAGAAAAAAAAGAAAAGAGAAAAAATCGCTCAGATTCTCACTCCCATGCCGGTACCAACTCTGACCATTTTGCCTTTTAGGGATTCAAAAAATGAATCTCTAATGCATGTTGCTCTCATGAAATTTTGATAGTTTGTTTCGCTTTTTATAAATTGGATAAACCAGATAAACTGGGTATAACTCTGTGCTTGTCAATCCCGGATTTGCGGTAATTTGCAATGTAGTTTATTTTGTGAAGGGCAGCGGCTGCTTTCTGTCCGTAAAAGCACGAGTTTATTTTCCTCCGTCAAACGTAGAAACCTTCCAACCGGCGTTTCTGCCAGCAAGCTCGGCAGAGAAGGCAAGGAGCATTTGTGCCATTTCCTCACGTCCACATGACATCACCCATGGCAGGGTGGTGGCAACTGGTAGAAGAATGTCACACGCGGCCTGCAGTGCTAATCTCTTGTCTCATAAAGCAGAGACGTTGGGTCTATGGTGTTCCTCGGATGCCAATATTAAGGATGGAGCAAACAAAGATTACATCTTTCTTTATTAAACATGTGTTCAAGGAGATGCCAAGGTTTTAACTGTCAAAAGTCATATGCTTGCTTTTTGTATAGAAGTTATTTTAAGTTCAGCTTTCTGGCATGCAGTAGCGATCTGACTAAAGAGTCCATAAAATCCTGAGTGTGAACCTCACACGTTCACATTCAGATCTCATGAGTACACCTGGAGGTCGTGGGTGCAATAAGGTCTCTTGGAAAGCGGGAAGTCTTCCTGCATTGCCCTAGTTCAGGCCTTAACCCCCAACTTTCCCTCCTTCAGTCCAGCTGCCTCACCACTATACTGGTCACCTCACTAAGACTCAGAGCTGGTGGTGTTCTTCCCTGGCTGCACACCTTCGATGAGGGTTACACTGCCAGCAGAGCAGAGTCCAAACATTTAAAAGTTCCTGCCCTCAAGTGCTCGTTCCCTCCGGCTCCTTCCCCTTTTCCAGCCTCATTTCCTGCCTCTCCCTGGCCAGCCCTGCAGGGTGCTGGTCTCCCCAGACAACCTTGCCGTTCTCTGAGCAAGCCCTATTCTTTTGGCTTTGCTCTGGCTCACACTTTCTTCTTTGCCGTTAAAGTTCCTGTCTCTATTTCTCTGTCCTTTAAGGACCAGCACAAGTGCAGCCTTCTCTCTGGATTTTCTCTGACCATCTCTCTCCGCTGAGAGCTTTGTCAACTCTGCTCCGATGGATTTTGTTCACGGCCCTGCCCTCAGAACAAGGTTCTCTGTGTTTGCCTCGCACACGCTGACACACTGCAGCTCTTCGGGGCAGGGGCTGTGTCCATTTCGTGTTTCCACCCCCAGAACTAACACAGTGTCAGACAATAGTAGGTGCTTGTTTAATGTTTTTGAACAACCTCACGTACGTATAAATAGTTTACAGTCAGTGGTAAATTAATAAAAAGTAAGTAATGGTTGTTTACCAATATTTGTTATTTAATTATTCAACCACCCTTTACTGAGTCCAGGCTGAGTGCCAGGCATTTTGATGAGCACTGGCATTCAAAGGTGAGTGGGTACTGTTCCTGACCTGGAGAGGCCCACAGTCTTGTGAGGGAGATAGGTATATGAGCATGAATTATATTCATTCATTTATTTTGTGAAATAGAAAAATGTCATTAAATTTGGAATTTTTTTCCTCTATGAAATTGGAGCGCATAGGGCCATTTTAAGAGTGTAAGAGCAAAAATATGTAAATAGTATCTAAATTCTGGTGTGTGTCACTAAGAAAAGATACCTTTAAGAGTAATTCCTCTTTCCTTTACCAGCAAGGGCACTGTCCTGGGTGTTTCCTCTGGATATGCTGGGTTTTAGACTCCCTGTGTTCTACCACAGGCAGCCACCCCACAGTGGACCATACTGCCAGGCAGAAGAGCAGTGGGGCTGGAAATACAGAAAGAGAGAGAGAGAGGCTGCCTCCTTCACTGCCAGAACCCTGTCGAAACTCTCTTCTGTTCCAGGAATCCACAGGACTAGCAGCAAACCAAGGGCATCTCCACGAACATCCTCAGCCCAGTCTTCTGCTGGTAAGGTGAGAAGACAGAGCAGAGTAGAGCAAGATAACCAGAAGAGAGTCTCGCTTCAGTCTTTGCTTTTGTACAAGCCTACCTCACGGGCTTGGAGCGAGGGTTTGCTAGAGCCTTCCTCTAGCTTGGCCAAGTGAGACAAGCAGTCCCAGTTATTAACGAATCCTGACATATAAAGGGACAAACTGAGACAGTTAACTGGCGTTTTGTAAAGGTCAGGGCTTCCTATTAAAGGACTTGTGCAGAGGCAACAATCATTCTTCCGCTGCACAAGGAGGAAAATCCAGATGCTCAGGATCATAAGACTAGAAGGGACGTCAAGAGGGAAAGTAGGTCAGCCCTTGCCTCTGAGCAGGAGGACATTCAGTCATCTAAAAGCCCAAGAGAAAATAGAATAAACCCAATAAACTGGGTCTTATTTCAGAAGCCAAATGTTATCCCTGCAAATGGCTCAGTTAACACCTGCAGGCTACATGAGCTGATGTGCTAGAATAGCAGGGAGACCTTAAGACACTTTATGGCTTACTTACTTGTGTTATTGGTTTTCTTTGCTCATCTCTGGGGAGGGAGCTTTTTTAAGATTATGAAAGATAATACAGTGTTGGGTCGATTGTATCATGATGTGATGCAATCCAACCCCGCGAGGGGTGTGTTCTTGAAGACGCTGTGGAAACAAGTATCAGCTCTACTATAGGAGGAGGTGAGCTGCTCATCTCCGTTGGGGCATGGCGGCGAGTACTGGCTCCAGCTGTGGAAATGCACCAGAGAATCAGAAGAGTTTATTAGGAAGATTTTTAGCAAAGCAATCATAGGCTCTTCATAGTGTGAGTAATAATGTTTATCAGTTATCAGTCCTTCCGTGGTATTATTTTCAACTACTTTAAGATATTGTTTTTCTTCTTTCCTTTGGCATCTTTCCCAAAGTTTAATGCAGCTTCTTGAAAAAAATTTGATACTTTTGCTACCATTTTCCAGAAGAGAATAACAGGCACACTGGAAGTTTTGCCTGTCAGTCTGAGATGGAGGAGTCTGTAAAATTGCCCTGGGTAATGACGGTAGAGGTAAGTTTTAGCTTCGTAAATAAAGACTATGACTTACACTAAGGCGTATGTGGGCAAAGTATTGGGTCTAACATCAGAGAGCTTTACGGGATGGATGTAGGGACACGCATGCTCAGAATGGGCATTGCATGAGGCGTATATGCTCATTTTTATTAAAGATCCTTGAACTGTTCAAAACTGTGGTAGACAGAATAATGGCCCTGAGAGATGCCCACACGGGGATCCCCAGAAGCTGTGACTGTGCTACCGCACATGGCAACGAACGCGGATTCACAAATGTGAATAAAGGTAGACTTTGAAGTGGGAATTTATCCCAGGTTGTCCAGGTGGGTCCAATCTAATCACATAAACCCTTAAGAGCAGAGACGCTCCCTGGCCGTGGTTAGAGAAAGAGAAGAGTGAGCAGAAGCAGGGCAGAGGGATACTACAGCATGTGCTTGATCTTTTTAAATTAAAAATCTTTTTTACTATTTTCCCCCAGCTTTACTGAAGTATGGATGACAAATAAGAATTATGCATATTTAGGTTTTACAACATGAGTTTTAAAGATGTACAATGCAATGGTTTAATATAGGTTTACACTGTGAAATGATTACTGCAATCAAGTGGTCACATCCGTCACCTCAATAGTTACCATTTTTTTCTGTGATGAGACCCCTTCAGATTTCCTCTCAGCAAATTTCAAGTGTGTAATATGGTATTATTAACTGTATTATCTATTATTAAGCATGCTGCATATGAGATGCCCAGAACTTACTTATCTTGTAGCTGGAAGTTTGTTCTCTTTGGCCAGCATCTCCCCAGTTCCCCCACCCCTCAGCCCCTGGCAACCACCATTCCGCTCTCTGCTTCTACGAGTTTGACTTTCTTAGATTCCACATATAAGTGAGCTCATGCAGTATTTATCTCTCTGTGTTTGGCCTATTTCACTTAGCATGATGTCCTTCAGGTTCATCAACGTTGTCACAAATGGCAGGATTTTCTTCTTTTTATGGTTGAATAATATTCCATTATTATATATACAATATACATACACACATGCACACACACATGTGTATACACACAATATTTACACATTTTCTTTATCCATTCATTCATTGACGGACTCGTAGATTGTTTCTATATCTTCACTACTATGAATAATTCTGCAATGAACACGGGAGTGCGGATATCTCTCTGAGATCTGATTTCATTTCCTTTGGATATATACCCGTAAGTGTGGTTACTGGATCACATGGTAGTTTTATTTTTTTTTAATTGAGGTAACACTGGTATATAACATTATATAAATTTCAGGTGTACATTATTATATTTCAATTTCTGTGTAGATCACTTCGTGTTCACCATCCAAAGATTAATTACCATCCGTCACCACACACATGTGCCCTGTCACCTTTTTGTCCTCCTCTTACTCCCCCCTCTCCTCTGGGAACCACCAGTCTAATCTCCAATCTATGTGTTTGTTTGCTGTTGTTGTTTTTATCTTCTACTTATGAGTAAGATCATATGGTATTTGATTTTCTCCATCTGGCTTCTTTTGCGTAGTGTAATACCCTCGAAGTCCATCCATGTTGTTGCAATTGGCAAGATTTCAGCTTCTTTTATAGCCGAGTAGTATTCCATTGTGCATATATACCACATCTTCTTGCTTCCAAGTCTTGGCTATTATGCATATGAACATGAGGGTGCATATATGTTTATGCATTTGTGTTTTCGTGTTCTTTGGATAAATACCCAGTAGTGGAATAGGTAGATCATATGGTAGTTCTATTCTTAACTTTTTGAGTAATCTTGATAACTGATTTCCATAGTCGCTGCACCAATTTACATTCCCACCAGCGGTGTACAAGAGCTCCTTTTTCTCCATATATTCTCCAACACTTATTTCTTGTCTTTTTAATTATGGAAATCAAAGAAGACACAAAGAAATGGAAAGATATTCCATGCTCTTGGATTGGAAGAATTAACATAGCTAAATGTCCAGACTTCCTAAAGCAATCTACAGATTCAATGCAATTCCTATCAAAGTTCCAACAACATTTTTCACAGAAATAGAACAAAGAATCCTAAAATTTATATGGAACAACAAAAATACCCTGAATAGCCAAAAGAATCCTGAGAAAAAAGAAGAAAGCTGGAGGTATCATGCTCCGTGATTTCAAAATATACTACAAAGCCATAGTGATCAAAACAGCATGGTACTGGCACAAAAACAGAAACACAGATCAATGGAACAGAATCGAGAGCCCAGAAATAAAACCACACATCCACGGACAGCTGATTTTCAACTAGGGATCCAAAGACAAACAATGGAGAAAGGAAAGTCTCTTCAATAAATGGTGTTGGAACTGGGTAGCCACATGCGAAAGAATGAAAGTAGACCATTATCTTATATCATACCCAAAAAGGAACTCAAAATGGATTAAAGACTTGGATGTAAGACCTGAAACCATGAAACTTCTGGAAGAAAACATAGGCAGTAAGCTCTTTGACATCAGTGTTAGCAGCATCTTTTTGAATACCATGTCTGACCAGGCAAGGGAAACAAAAGAAAAAATAAACAAATGGGACTACATCAAACTAAAAAGCTTCTGCACAGCAAAGAAAACCATCAACAAAACGAAAAGCCAACCTAACAATTGGGAGAAGATATTTCCAAACCGTATATCTGATAAGGGGTTTTTATCCAAAATATATAAAGAACTCATATAGCTCAACAGCAAAGAAACAACCCAATTAATAAATGGACAAAGGATCTGAACAGACATTTTTCCAAAGAAGATATACAGATGGCCAGTAGGCATATGAAAAGATGTTCAATATCACTAACTTTAAGGGAATTGCAAATCAAAACTACAATGAGATGTCACCTCATGCCCATCAGAATGGTAGTTCTATTTTTAACTTTTGAAATAACTCTATACTGTTTTCCATAATGGCCATACCAATTTACATTCCTACCAAGAGTGCACAAGAATTCTCTTTTCTCGATATCCTCACCAACACTTATCTCTTGTCTTTTTGATGAAAGCCATCCTAAGAGGTGTGAGGAGATATCTCATTGTGGTTTTGATTTACATTTCCTTGGTGTTAGTGATATTGAGCACCTTTTCATGTACCTGTTGGCCATCTGTATGTCTGTGTGCTTTAAAGATGGAGAGGGGCATGGGCCAAGGAATGCAGGTGGCCTGTAGAAGCCGAAAACATTAAGCAAACAGATTCATTCCAAGAGCTGCCAAAAAAGGAACTCAGCCTTGCTAATAATTAGATTTTAGCTCACTAACACCCATGTAAAATTTCTGACCTGGAGAGCTGTAAGGTAATAAATTTGTTTTGTTTTAAGTCACTAGGTGTGTGATAATTTGTTATGGAAGCAATAGAAAACTTATACAGGATTGGGTTCTGATAAAATTATTAATATCTGAGGAGAGTTGAGTCTGACTCATAGAAGAAGGATGCCATGAACAGCTCACTGTGGCTCTTCATGGGGGCTGTCTGTTGGCAGGCAGTTCCCATGCAGTAGTGTGGCTCAATGGGAGGGAATTAATAGTTCTGTTGGAATAAAGAGAAAATAAAATCTTTGGTCCCTGCCTGGGAAACCTGGAAAAGATCATACAAGTTCTCACGAGCTGATTCTTAACTTGATATTTCTAGTTCATTGCTGAGGATGAACAGTTAGTGATCACCTTACAAAATATTTCATTTGATCTTCAAACTATCCTGATTTGTTACTGTCCCTATTTTACATAGAAAAACTGCAGGTAAGAAGTTAAGAGAAACTACAGGTCAGATGTTGGGTGGTTCATCCGGTAAGTGGGGGAAGAAGGACCCAAAGCCCACCACAATGTCACGCAGATTCTCACTCATCCTCACTGTAGATGTTTCTACTGTTCTCTTTCCCAATCTTGTTACATTTCCTTGAGTGTTGAAACACGATAAAGATTTCCTCTAAAAGCTGGGCTTTGCTTTCTACCTCCAGAGCAAAAATGGATATATGTTATTTTCCCAAAACTGTTTTTGAACCTATTAAAAAAATTAAAAAACTGGAGTTATCTCAGCCTCAGGTTAGCTTCTTTTATTTAGCTTCATTGTCAGTGGTTTCCACAGCAGGAAGCCCAGCTCTGATGGGAACCATTAGTGTCAGCTATTGTTTTATCTGATTCAAACAATATAAGTTACACAGCAATAACTCCCTGTTCCTCCCTCCCCCTGCCCCTGGTAATCTCTAACTGTTTTCTGTTTTTATGAATTTGGCTATTTTACATATTTCATATATGTAGAGTCATATAATATGTGTATTTTTGTGTCTGATCTACTTACTTAGCATAATGTTTTCAAGGTTTATGTATGTTGCAGTGTGTATCGGAACTTCATCCCTTTTCATGGATGAATAGTATTCCATTGCATGTACATGCCACATTTTGTTTATTCAGTCATCTGTTGATGGACACTTGGGTTGTTTCCACCTTTTGGCTATTGTGAATAATCTTGCAGTAAACATTGGTGTGAAAGTATCTGTTTGAGTCCCTGCTTTCAATTCTTTGGGTATATACCTAGGAGTGGAATTGCTGGATGATATAGTAGTTTTATGTTTAGAATTTTGAGGGACCGTTAGACTGTTTTCCAGAGTGCTTGTGCCATTTACTTTCCCACTGATAACGTACAAGAGTTTTGATTCTCCACATCTTCACCAACACTGTCCAGGTAGGTGTGAGGTAGTATCTGGTTGTGGTTTTGTGTAAATAAAGTTTTAAACTTAAAACAATTGCTGAAAATTTTGACTACAATGAATGTAAACCATTTAAGTTGTTTTTCCATAACGTTAAGGTTAGATCCTTTCTATCCTTCAACTTCCCTCAGTTTTGTACACATTAAATCATTTTTAAGTATTTACTACTGCTCCCCAAGGTACCCTCAGATCACGTGTGATCTAGTCTTGCCCTTTCTTAGAAAGAGCCAGGTCATCTAGGAGGAGACTGAGGAACAGAGAATAAACTACAGATGGAGGAATTCTGTGCACTAGGGAAATGAGTATGGTCTATAAAACAGGGTGAGAAAGGAATGTACATAAGGAGGTATATACTTTATAAAGCCTATAAAGTATATAAAGCCTATAAAGTATATAAAATTAGGGAGGAGAAAGAAAACATGGGTGTGCTCATGGGAAGTTGATGAAGGAAATGATAAGAGCCAAGCAGTTGTACTGTGGTGTAAGCCATGGACAAGCCATGGTTCCAAGTTGTCATGTCTATGACCTGAGGCTTTACTGTAGAGAAAGGATGGATTAGGATTCTTTAAGAACATTTAAGGAAGGATGATTGTGCCTCCCTTTTTCTTCCTAGGACATGGAGGTAGCTTCTGAAATCCTGTTAAAGATGGGGAACCCGTTTCCTCAAGCCACCTTCAGCCACCACAGATGATCAGACATAGTACACAGTGCATTGGCCCAATGGATGTGCTGTAGGCACTAAGGCTAGTCTATGAGATCTCGGGGAGCTAAAGCTTCCCTCAAACGAATGCAAAAACCTTGTGTTATTTTTTTCTTAGGAAGATTCTCTTTATCAAAATATGAGAGCTCATATTTGGTTGAGTGTCCCTGAGCAATGGCCCATGTGAGCCCTTATGGAAGAGCACCCCTCGCTGTCGTTATGATCCAGGTCTGCCTTTCAGAGAAAACTACACACCAAAGGCTTGAAAATATATATGCCCTTTCATCTTTTGTATATTTATACCCAGAAAAAATCGAGGTGGTGTGCACGTATTTGTGTACATCTTGTATAAGATGATCACCACAAAGTTGCCCATCAACAAAAATATTGACAACTCAAATGTCTGACTGTAAGGGATTTGTTAAATAAATTATGGCTTACCCACTTACTAGAATACTGTTTTGTCGTTAAAGGTTATACCTTGTAGAAATGTATTAATTGACATGCAAGAATATTCGTAAATTACTGACAAATGAAACAAGCAAATCATAAAAGAATCAAGTCTCAATTTGTTGTATCTATCTATCTATCTATCTATCATCTGTCTATCTATCTATTATCTATGTCTATCTTTATCTCTCTCTCTCTCAATCTCTATGCCCAGGTTTATATATCTGGATGATTACGTACCAAAATCTTAATAGTGGTCTTTGGATAGTAGGATTATAGGTAAGTTTTATTTATTCATTAGGTTATTTGTATTTTATAATTTTTGTGCAATGGCCCTGTATTCCAACCTCACATCCTCCACCTACACATCCTGGAAAATGCCACATGGAGGCAACTTCACAATTCTGCTCATGAAGGGGGCTGCTTCTCCTGCACATCTATAGCATCATACCTCCAGGTCTCCACATATTCTCTTTGAAAGGGTAGTCTTTGACAAAAACAAAAAAGAGTTCTAAATTCTTCCTAGGGAGGACCAGCAAGATACTTAATCTCACGAGGCAGCAAGTGCTGATGTGGAGAGTAGAAGTAAAGATGGTTCGGCAATGACGAATCTTCCTGGTTTGGTCACAGAAAAAGAGAGTGTTGCCAGTTCCCCCGTCGGGATGCCTTTGTGTTCTGCATCTTTTTTTTAGCTCAGGGATTATCAGGGCAAGGTTTCCATGCCAGGGCATTCAATGTGGCATGCCCACCCAAATTCAGAGTTCAGTGTGATTACTACCAGCTTTTAAAAACTTTGCTGGATGAGAATTTCGCTCTTGCCAACAGAATCTGTTCTTATGAATGACTGATTTGTTCAGGAAGTAAACAAACAATGCTGTGGTGACTTTAACGCACTACAGAGGGATTTGCTCTGAGTTAATTTCAGCAGAGTGTAAGCTTTCAGTTGCTTTGTTAATAAAATGTCCAAATCGTCGTTTTCCACACTGACACTTTCCATACTTGGCTTTCATGGTCTACGGGCGTTGTGGGGACTCGCGGGGCCAGGTGATCTAATTACCATTTATGCTGTCCGTAACGAGCAGTGGGAAGGACTGAGCTCAGTCTTCCTCAGTTCATCTCTGTATTCATTTCTCAGAGCTCAATAAAATATTAAAACTGAATTTTCAAAGTGGTACACCACGGAGTGAAATGTGGAAATTTTTGATCTTAATTTTTGAAGTTACTTCTGAAATGTCCCTTGAGAGAGGTTGGGTTGAGCAGGTGTGTGAGCTCTAAGTCTGATTTTCCAGAGGATCCCACTAACAAGGTCCTGAACAGAATTATAACAGATCTAAAATCACCACAGATAGAGAAAGATGGTTAAAAATGGAAATTATGCACAGACTAGAGTTAGGTCCTTTACTGAATCAGGTTAAGAGTGTTCATGAAGAGGAGATTATCGTTATCCCGGTAAACTGGAAAATCATTGAAGAACTTATTCAGATAGGGTGATTTGGGGAGTTCCTTAGTGAGATCTTTTAAATGGGCTCTTAAAGTTTTCAATACCTTAGTTATCATCCAAACTTGAGACGATTTTCTCTTTTTCTCCTAGAAATATTTCTTCTGAAAGACAATATTTCTACTCAATACATTCAACAAACTTTTATTGAATGTAAACTCTGCATCTGGTACCTTAAAATCTGATACCTTAAAATATTCTTCGAAAATCATTGTTGTCTCTGTACAGTCTCAAAAAATTGTCACCAGTTTGCACAGGAAAGAAAGAGGTGCAGAGGCCTGCTTTAGTCGGTCAGAAGACCAGTTTTCCCTGCTCCTGTCTTGACTAACTCTAATCATCCTCTTTCTTGCTGGTCATGGTATTTGAGGTGGATCGTTCCATATATGAAGTTTAGGAAATGGAAGATTTTGGAAGTTAATGAAAACAACCAGTGTGTTGTCTGTGTAAGCCGTGCTCCTCTCGTACCAGAACACTGGCAGGCATTTTCAGTATGTTTCCACAAATCTGCTGTATTTTCCTCCTCCAAGAAAAACAAAATTTCACTCAAAATAAAAACAAAAGGAATCTACCTTATTGATAAATGAATTGTCTGTGTCAATGAACAAATATTTATTGAGTACCCACTGTTTGTCTGGCTGTTGGAATACGGCAGTGAAATGAGGAGGAACGTCCCTGACTTCATGGGAATCCCAGACATTTAATCAGTAATTAGAAATGGAATGGGTGCTGGGACAAAGGGGAATATGAGAGCATCGATTACTTTCTCTCTTTCTCTTCTTTTAATAACTCCTCTTCAAGATTAATGTTGTTACTTATGCTTCTGTGGTTCAGGATCTATGCTGACTGTGTGTCGCAAATGAATTCCTAAAGAATATATAGTGACTATGTAGACAGTACAAAGTGTGCTCAGAGAACACAGCAGCAAGAGCCCGAGGCAGGAAGAATATGCTGCATTTCAAGAACTGTGCTCTTGGGGAGCTCTCTTTCCCTTTGATGTATCCGTCTTTCAGTCCTGGCAGCCCTCTCTATTTTTCTGTTGGCAAATTATCACTCTATGGATTTAGTACAAATTGACGGCATTTCTAGTGTGACATCACCATCTTGACCAAATCTATTTATGAGCGCTCTTCTTGCTTCAGCACGGCTAGTGGCCGGTGGTCTGCCTTTATGCATGATTCCTCCTTGGCCGTTGGCTCTATTCCCCTGTATGTTTTTCTGACTCCACTATCTAGTTCAGCCTGCCCAGTGAACACAGAATTACGCAACATCCCCAGGTTCATAAACTTAAGCCTCTTCCATTTCTGACTATGTTAGCAGGTACATTTTGTGAAAACTGTGCCTGCCAATTTTATCTTCCTACTAGGTTATAATATCCTTGAAGGTGGAGAATGTCTCATAAAAAGTTTATCAACTTGATAGCAGAAAACTCAAGGGCAACACCCTCAAATCCTATGAGGTCACTTAGTAACATATTTGTGGTGCTAGGATAATTCTAATTTGTTCTGAGAAGAAGCATTTAAGGCATTGTCTCAGCTCCCAGAACGACCTGACAGAAGTAATTTTATTTCATTTTTTTCACCAGGAAAGTATCCATAATTCTCATGCACTTCCTATACCATAGAAAGAATATAACAATGCTCATAGAATACTTCAATATCTGAGGTCATTTACGAGCATGTTGTACTTCTAAAGGCTAATCACTTACATGTTTTTAGGCTCATTTCTTTTATTTTAAAGATTTCATTTTTCCTTCTTCTCCCCAAAGCCCCCCCAGTACATAGTTGTATGTTTTCAGTTGTGGGTCCTTCTATTTGTGGCATGTGGGATCCCACCTCAGCACGGCCTGATGAGCGGTGCCATGTCCGTGCCCAGGATCCGAACCAGCAAAAACCTGGGCCGCTGAAGTGGAGCGCGCGGACTAACCACTTGCCCACAGGGCCAACCCCTAGGCTCATTTCTTTTATTCACATTTAGCAATAAAATATATTCTCTTTTTTGATATATTGCATACTCAACTTCTATTATTTTGTTGTTTAGATTCAAAACACTTTTTCCCTTGAAATCTGTTTAGAATACTATGACAATGTAAGAGAAATTAAATACAATGTAGCATGGAGAAAGAGTACTGTATTTATATGCTTCGTCTATATATGTATATGGATATGTTTTTTAAGGTAATTGTATCTGGAAAGAAAGCTCATTTGGTAGTTAAGGGTTCAGGCTCTGTCTCCACAAACCTGGATCCCAAGCCTGGCTTTGCTGCTCTCCAGCTATGTGGTTTCTGACAAGCTCCTAAAGCCCTTTGGGCCTCAGTTTTCTCATCCATAAAATGAGGGTAAAATTGTACATAATTCATAGGGTTGCTGTGATGACCAAAGGAGATATGATTCCTAGAGACACTGACCACGTGGTACCTGATTGCATTAGGGATTTATTTAGCAAATACTGCCTAATGTGCAGCCGCACTTCTAAGTCTTTCAAATATTAACTCATTTATTTACTACTTCAGTCCTAACAACAATCTTACGAGGTAGGCATTCTTATTCTCTCTATTGTACAGACGAGGAAACCGAGGGGCTGAGAGGTTAAGATAACTACTCTGGTTAAGAGACACTATCAGAGGCAGGACTGCCACCTGGACAACTGCACTTGGGAATCTTAAATGAAGCTGCCTTGTTTTATTTATGTATTAATTCAACCAATTTACTTAAGTCCTACTATGTGTTAGGGATTGTCCTACGCACTTGGGTTACAAAGATGAAGTCTCTGCCCTTGAGAAGTTCAGAGCTTAGTGGTGAAGAAAGATTTATGAGCAAATAATTATAATACAGTGTGGTACATCTGGAGAAGACATATGTGCAGTGGCCTTGGAAACATAGTGGACAGAAAGCTCAGCCAGAGGCCCACTCTTGACATCTGAGGGGCTGAGGAAGAGGTAGAAATGGAGACCCACATTCCATACGCCTGAGGATTTAAACGTTATAAGTCACGTTTCTCAAAGCTGGTTTTATAATGACGAAATCAAAAGTATGTGTAAATCTACGAATCTTTTATTACTAAAAGTTGCCACAGGGCCAGCCCCAGTGGCCTAGTGGTCAAGTTTGGTGTGCTCCAGAGGCCTGGGTTCAATTCCCGGGCACAGACCTACACTGCTCGTCTGTCAAAGCTGGCAAAATACTAAAAACAACTGAATTTAAATATTAGTGTGTCTGTGTATTCTGTTGAAGGGCTGGCAATGTTTGGGTGACTAATAAAAGAAAAATAAACATAGAAAGTTCATTTATCCCACTAATATATTTTTCTGACCTTAATTTTATCCAAATAAATAATTATGCTTTTATAATCGAGTTTTTGCACAATTTGTATGCTATTAGCAGTAATAACCTCTGTCTAAATATATACTTGTGCTCAAAGTATATAGAATTTGAATACCTTTTCATCAAATTGTAAATTAAAAAAGTGTAAAAGATTTAAAATTTAAATTTTTAAAATATATTTCAAAAATTTATTTTTCATATAAAGTAGCCAGTTATCTGTTAAAAATAAAATACAAAATAAGGCTTTAATTAAAAAATTTTTAAATAGCTACAGCTGCAATTTCTAATTCAATTTTTTGAAAATTTAATTAAACTGTATTAAGTATTTTTATAAAAATAAAATAATTCCCAATTTTAGCAACTAATGTCCCTGTAGTTGCTAACGGGATTGATGAGTCACGCATGTCACATCTATTTATAAACAAATTTAAGAGTAATGTGAATTGTTTAAAGTTGCAAAATGTCCCTCGGCTGCCGTGTGCAACTGTTATGAATACTGGTAACAACAGTTTCAAGAGCAGCTCTGGAACCACAACTGTGAGCACACAGACAAACAAGAAATCGGTCCTTGGCTGTACCTGGAATAAGACTTTGTCTTGCAAGAATCGATTGCACATATGCTGTCCGAAAAGAACGATCCCCAGGGCCTTTCTTTTGCCTCAGCACTATTACTGTCTAAATTCCCCCTGCTCTGCAGCAGCGTCTGCCTCCAGCATCAGCAGGAGGCACAAAGCCACAACCTTTGTGACAGTCACAGTTGCCTTTTGTTCCAAGAACAGGGGGCTGGAGATAAGGAGAGGCATTTCCTTGGGGTCTGAATCATGTTAGTTATGAGAGCAGATGTTTAGGGTCATGGGTCTTGCTGAACCAGGGCTGAGCACCAGATCCTGAGAGACAGAGGTGCCCAAATGCTCTTTCATAAATGTGTTTTTGTTTGTTTATGATGAATGAGGCCATTCAAATTGCAGGGCCCAGCCCAGGGTCCTTCTTGCTTTGGTCTAAGAGTGATACTATATAACTACTATCTATGGCACCAAGGAAGTTTGTAGATGTGGCAGATATTTGCTTGAGGCTTGAAGGAGCTAGAGCACCACGGGTATGTTGCTGACAGCATATGCAAAGGCCCTGAGGTATTTAGTAGCGTAGCCTGTTCAGGGAACTGCAGACATGTCTGAATGGCTAGAGCACAGGAGGCTTGGGGGTGTGGAGGGAAGTGAAGCAGGAGAAGTAAGTTGGGACACATCACAGAGGTCTTAACAACCATTTGGAGTTTATCCTGAAACAAAGAGGAAACTTAAGGGTTTTTTACAGGGAGGAATTTGTTTAGATTGAACCCTGATGTGGGGCATAGTTGGAGAAGGGCAAGAACAAAGGCAGAGGCACCAATTACGGTGGCACTTATCCTAGGGAGAAATAAGGATGACCTTAACAAAAGTGTGGTAGTGGACATGGAAATGATGAGAGAAGGTGAGAGGGATCTGGGATGTGGTGAGAGGCTGGATGCACAGGTGGGCCTGGCAGATTGTAGTTGTTTGATCAGTGTTTGTTGAGGGGAACTGAGCTCCTGTTTCTAGTGCCTCCGGCACTTTAGCTGCACTGTCCAATGCCTTTGTTTAACTGTGAATTAATTTAAATAAATTGTTTTAATGTTTTGAATTGCAAAGTGGATGCATTCCTAGCAAGGAAAGGTTGAGTCTGAGGAGACTCAGTCAAGAAGTTGTCAGCGAAACTGGTCTGATACTGTTACACAGCTCAATATGAGCAGTTTCTTGACTGCTGTCTCCTTGAGTCACAGTAGGTCATGTCACAGGTCCACCAGGTCACAGGTAATTGGCTTACAACGTATACTGCTCATCAACAAGTTTTCCGCGCTTAAGACACTGCCCTCCAGTTACCTTTGGTAAGAGGCGCTGTCAGCTCTGCTCAGTGGGAAACATTTGGAATCCTTCTTGAGTTTTCTGAATAGACTGTAGCTTTACAGAATGCTTTCTTTGTTCTTTGAAGTGCTGAATCATTTATTTCCAAAGCAAGTTTCACCTAAAATGACTTTTCTGTTTGGTGTTATGCTTTGACTTCATGTAACCTTTCAAAACTGATTGGGGCCAGATTGATAACAAATGTAGCTTGAACTTGGCTTAGAAATTTGACAGTCTCAGGCATAATGGGGATGATGCCGTCTTTATATCCCTCTCTAAAACTTCCTTCTTATTCACGCTTGTTATAGCTATTTTCTCATCAGCTGGGTCAACCAGACCACTTGATGCAAATTCAGTTCTGCTGGTCTCTAAAAGTTATCATGACCTTAAATAGAGGGATATGAGAAGCGCAGCCTTAACGTGGGACTCCACACCTGCCAGCCCTGCTACCTCTCTTGACCATGTGCTCCCGTTCCAGCGACTGCTGCTTCTGCCCAGTCTCTGTCTGAGCCCAGACAATGATAACCCAACCTCCCCAAGATATGGACAATAACTTGCCTTTATCCCTTATTCATTTTACCCAGGAACTGGAGCCTAGCTCCTCAACCTCAGCTTTGGGACTGGGGCTATTGATTTTGTACCCGTATTCCAGATTATCCAGTTCATCCTGAATTTCCCCAGGGTGCACCACCAGCCTATGTTTGATCTCTCAGTGCAGGTCTGCTACGTTTTGTCCATTGCCTTACCTTTTATGTATTTACTTTACATGCCAAGAAGGCCTTTCTTCAATTCACTGAGTTGGGTCCATTCTCCTAATATATTCCTCATCCCAGGAGACAAGGCTGACAGTTCCATACCCTTCTATTGTGTTCCAACTTGTTGAAGCAGGCCAGTTGTGTCCTGAAAGATGGCAAATTTGTAGTCATATATGGTAGAAAGACCTTGCTGGATAAATAGCAATAGGAAGTTAAATGTCAATCATTCTTCCTCTGCTTTCCCATAGCACTTAGTTGTATGCATATTATACTGTATGTTTAATTCTAATTTGACTGACTTATTTACATGGATGTCTCCCCCAATAGACTGCAAATAGACCCGTGTGACAGGGTCTATTTTTATTTATATCTGTATACCCTGCAGCATTAGTGACGTGCTCTCCAAGTTGGAAACACACAGTAAATGGTTGAAAAAATAAAGAAATGTAAAATTAGAGTTTGTAAGACACTTATTAATAGGATCAGTGTCTCATTCATTTTTTTATTTCCTATAATATTAGTGTAATGCTTTCCACATAGTAAAAGTACTTCTTAAATGTTTGACAGAATAAAGAAGAATAAAATTAGAGTATTAACTTTCAAATGTCTGAGTTAATAATTTACTGTTTGAGATTTTTCCCGCATAGAAATCAGAAACTGCTGTCAGATTAGTGTTCGTGCTTAATTTTTCGTAGACAATGTATTATTCTCTTGTTTTTTACAGTCAGAATAACCTCATCTCTGTTCAAGTCAAATACATGCAGTACTCAATGCGTGCTTCTTGAGTTCTCCAGTAGATACAAAGATGAGTGATGAGATGAATCACTGACTCCTTGCTTTTTCTCTCTCACCTGCCCTTTTTGCATTGTTTATAGTCTACAAGAAGAGATAAATGAAGGATACAAGATTTATGAAATGAGATAAAAAGAGACGAGCTCTGGGAGATGCTCACATAATTTTCTGTGGGAAATTCTATGCTAGGGAAGATGTGTATCCAGTTGTGGGAACTCAGGAGGCTTTCCAGAAGGGTGACGTCTGAAATCAACCTGGAAGTATGGGTAGGATTTTAATAGTAGAAGAAGTAATAAATCACCAGAAAAGGGAAGAGTATAAGCAGAGGCAGGGAAGCAAGATGTATTAGAGAATGTCAAACGGGCTTATCAGGCTGGAGCATTATGTGCAAACAGGAAACAAGTAGGAGGTAGGCCTTGCCAATTAAAGGTGGACCGGGTACATATTATGAACTTTAGGGAACTTGAACTTACTTTGGAAGACAGTGGGGAGATATATCTATTCCCAACCATGGCAGGTCATCATAATCTCTTGGGAGATCCTTGAGAAAGATATTGAATCACCCCAGATCTGTAGAATGAGAACACCCGAGTGACTTGGAAAACCACACTTAAAAACAAAACGAACTCTCCAGATGATTAATATTCTCCAGGTTTGGGACTCACCTGTGGATTCTGGATTACTTGCCAGGAAATTCTATTCAGTCATTTATCAAAATCTGTTGAGTGCTTAGTGTTTATCAGACATTGTGCGAATTACTGGAAATATAGAAAGAAAGCCAACAGATGTTGTCACAGATCTCACAGTTTACAGCCTGGAAGGTTAACCAACACTAAATGAATAATTATACAAATTATAACTCTGCTAAGTACTGTCAGGAAGGACAGGGTGCCATGAGAGTATATAATGGGAGGGCTGACAACCCTGGCTAGCAAAGACAACCTTGAGCAGGTGAAATTTTAGCCAAGACTTCAGGATTCAGAGTGGGGAGGGAAGGTTTGAAAGTCACTTTAGTAATTTAGGGTAAAATAATAAAGACCTGGAATAGGGACTAGAGTGAGGGAGGAGATGAATGTGCTTCTGTTTCTGTTTGGTTGGCCCGGTGAAATCAAGGGGAAAAAGACAAGAAAAGCGTCAAGAGGGAAAGCAAAAAAAGTGCATGAGCAAGAAGAAAAGTGAGCCATCCTATTGGTAGAACCATGGCTTTGCCAGGTTTTTAATGAGAATTGTTGCCATAGTCCAAGTACTTAAGGGTTGGCTGAGGACTGTGGTCTCTGGAATTGAGTCCTTGTTAATCTCTCCTTTAGTACGACAGAAAACTATGCTCCTGCTGGAATAAGGAATTTAAAGTTTGTAGACTGTTCTTGTATATTGAAGACTACAGAAATTTAAAAAAAAAAACAATATATTACTGCTATAGACTGAATGTTTGTGTTCCCCCAAAACTCACCTGTTGAAATTCTAACTCCCACTGTGATGGTCTTTGGAGGGGGAGCCTTTGGGAGGTGACTAGGTCATGAAGATGGAGCCCTCAGGAATGGGATTAATGTCCTTAGAAAAGAGACCCCAGAGAGATCCCTTGCCACCTTCCACGACACGAGGACAGGATGAGAAGATGATTTTCTATGAACCAGGAGCAGGTCCTCACCAGACACCATCTCTGCCTGCGCCATGATCTTGGACTTACCAGCCACCAGACTGTGAGAAATAAATTTCTGTTGTTCATGCCCACCCAGTGTACGGTATTCTGTTATACCAGACCAAATGGACTAGGACAGTTATTGTTTCCAATTTTAGCAACTAAGAAATTGCCTGAGAGATCTCTAGGTTCTGAAACATCTCTCCAGATGTCTATTCTTCCTTCAGATTTCATTGAGTCTCAGCCATCTAAGAAAGCAATAAATGTCACCAGAAAGTTCGATTCCTTTTCCTTTACTTATTATGAAAGCTTATTATAAAGAACTTTCTGGGCTCCTAATTTCTATGGAACTAATAAATGCCCCTGTTTAATCTATGTTCCACCTGAGAGCGTAGATTTCCCTTTGTTTTCTGAAGAACAGAGCATATTTTTCCTGGACCTTGCTTAATGCTTAGCTCTAGTATTTACAGAATAAAAATCATTTCCTGATGTGCTATTCAATTCATATGGTAGGTGAAAGGAAATGCCTACTTTTGATACCCAATTGACATGCTGGGGTTCTGCCATTACAAATTTTAGGGAAAATTCAGGTTTCAGAATTGAAGATGTCTTTCTCAAACGAGGCCAATTCTAAACTTTACCTCGATTCCCCTGACTTTACTCCTCATCCAAACTTTCCTTCGCTCCTTTCGCCTTCAAGGAAGGGGCAACCCATTTTGTGGTTTCCGTTTAGCTCATAATGATGCCTGAACTGCCACTGCTTCCAGAACCTGTAGCCTGTGTTTCTGGAAGCCAGTGAATTCAACGCATTTCCCACCCAGTGCCAGGCTTCAATGATAGCACCAGGGCTGGGCCCCATCCAAGCTGGGTTAATAGGAGTCCTTTTCCTAGGAATCTGGAATTGAGACTAGGAAAGGGCCTGTTTCTTTATGTGGTGGGTATCACCATTTCTGCAAAAGGAAAATGTAGGAAGTAGGTTATTGCACAGGAAGGTTAGTCTGAGAGGACTTTGCTTTTAATAACAAAGAGGGTGACAGTGATAAGGGAAAGGTCACGTTTGAAAAGCTAGAAGCAAAGCATCGCTTCAAGCTCAGTGGTGGCATCAGTTAGGGCTGTGTTTGATCAGTTTCCACCCTGCCCGGTGGCCTCTGGGCTACAAGTGGCCCCTCCTGCCTCATGATCTCTGTGCACGCTCGGGCTGGTGCGACTCAGGTTTGGGGGGGCATCAACATTTGTGTTTTTAAAGCAATTGAGATGTTTTTGTGACATGTAAGTGGAGATATCAAACAGGCAACTAGATGAGAGCATTTGAAGATGGATTTTGGATGAAAATATGAATTTGGGGGTCATAACATGAATCAATACAGTTTACATATCTTTTGGAGTCCCATTTGCTTATTTTTTCTTTTCTTTCCCATGCCTGGTGGGATATGATATTCAAAAAGATGCTGCTAAGATTCATGTCAAAGAGTGTACTATCTACAATTTCTTCTACAAGTTTTATGGTTTCAGGTCTTACATTCAAGTCCTTGATCTATTTGGAGTTAATTTTTGTGTATGATGTTAGATAATGGTCTACTTTCATTCTTTTGCATGTGGCTGTCCAGTTTCCCCAACATTTATTGAAAAGACTTTCCTTTCTCCATTGTATGTTCTTGGCTTCTTTGTCAAAAATTAGCTGACTGTAGATGTGTTGTTTTATTTCTGGGCTCTCGATTCTGTTCCCTTGAACTGTGTGTCTGTTTTTGTGCCAGTACCACACTGTTTTGATTACTATTGATTTGTAGTATATTTTGAAATCAGGGAATGTGATCACTCTAGCTTTCTTCTTTTTTCTCAGAATTCCTTTGGCTATTCGGGGTCTTTTGTTGTTCCATATAAATCTTAGGATTCTTTGTTTTATTTCTGTGAAAAATGTCACTGGAACTTTGGTAGGAATTGCATTGAATCTGTAGGATGCTTAGGAAGTCTGGACATTTTAGCTATGTTAATTCTTCAATCCGTGAGCACGGAATTCCATTTCTTTATGGAACACAACTTTTGATTACTAACAAACCGACTGTACTACCTGATGCTCTTCTCAGCAATGTATGACAGTTCTTATTTCTTTGTATCACTCACAGCACTGTGCATTATTTTTTACATCCTTACTAATTTTATATTTAAAGAATCAGAGAACATTGTTTTGATCTCTACTGTTTTGGTTGTTGAGATGGAGCATTTTTCATATATTTATTGATCATATATGATCAATATCCTCTTTACCTAATTGCCAATTCATTTCTTCTTGCTATTTTCTCTCGGGATTCAATTTTTATGTTAATAATTTGTGAAAGCTTTTTCTGTAGCAAGGACATTGTTCCTATGTATTTCATTTATACTGAAAAAGTTTCACCAATTGTCATTTTCCTTTTCATTAAAAAGATTCATTATGGTTTCTTAACCTACATGTTTAAGTTTTTCATAGTTCAATTAATTATTCTGTTATTTCTTGGTTTGTGTTATTGGTATTTTGAGAGAAAGTTCTTCTCCAACCAGATATTATCTAAATATTTACCCATTTTTCATTACCTATTTTACCAATGATTTCACTGAAAAACTTAACCCATCTTGGATTTATTTTGGTGTATGGGTGAGATAGGGTCTAATTTTTTTCTAAGTAGCTAAACATTCCAACATTGTGTGGTGCTGTTATACATGTTTGCTTTTGCTGGCAATTTAGGTCATCTAATAATGTGATAGGAAGTGACATATCCAAATGGCTTAAATTATTTGCCTCTAAAGGGTATTAAGATATTTACTGATGATTTAGAAAAGGCATATTCTCTGGTCTTTGAGGGGAAAATATAAGGCCACTTAAACTCTATTCCTCTCTGACATCATTTCTATTTCTACCTTCTCACAGTGAGGGATCAGCCTCCCGGATGCCATCGTGAAAACCTCTGGTACGTGCACTTGTGCTCTGAGCATTCTAACGCCTCAGACAAGACCCTGTGCCCATCAGTTCACTTTTAGTACAAAGCTACTTGTAAAGATACAAGATGAGAACATGCACATATCTTTAAGACTCTAAGTTACTCCTATGAGTTATTTCTCTATTGAAAGCAAGACTTATAAGCAAGAATACTTGAGGCCATTTCTCTTAATTTGTTTCAAGCATGTCATATTTCTATTAAAATCTTTTTTATTTTATGCATTTTCCCTTAGCTTTATAAATGTGTCCATATAAGCCTAGGAACATAAAATTAACTATCTTCTTGCAATAGCTTAAATATCCATATCCATGGTTCCATTTTGTCAAAGTAGAGTAGTCCTGGAATAAATGCAATTATTTACTCATTTATATCCGTGCCTGTCTGTCTGCCTGTCTGTCTGTCTCTTTGTCTATCTGGTGAGATTGGAAATAGCCAAATCTAATAAAAATAATACGGAAATCCTAGCAGAATGTCTCTAGGAACATTGGGTAAATAAGCATTTGATATTTATGGATAATCATTAGTTGTAATGATAGTGCATTCTCGAATATCCCATGCCTCGTCCACATATCTTCTCTCAACAGCTGCTTTTATCGGCTACTTCAGAGAAATGTGGAAAGCTCCCATAATGCACCTCGTGAGTTCTGCCAAATATGTGAAATTCTGGCAGAAGCGGTGAGGGGAAACTTGCTTCCCAGCTGGCACTCAGCACAGGGATAAAGTTTGATGACCATCATATATCTTCTGTCACTTCTTTGCCCTTTCCATAATAAGATTGCAGACTTATATTTAAATCCTGGAATCCATTTTAACTTTCTTAAAAATGTATGGGTCATGAAGTCAAATTTTTTCAGGTCCCTGCTGTGAAATTTGTTTCAATTGCTCAATTTCTTTTCAGAAAATATTTTCAAACATTGTAGGTCCTGAGCATCTTTTGCAGATACATTTCTCGGATTAAACTCATACCCCTCTCTCTTTGGCTCTCTTCATGACCTCTGATAACTTTAGAATTAAAATCCTATCAATGCGACTCATGTGAAATAAGAGGATCACAGGACAGGTGTAACTCTTTCAGGCTTTCTCAATATCTGGCAAATATATAGTAATATACACAGTCAGATTCCTTTGGCAAAAAAAGTACTTATATTTATAGAATGCTTATGGGGGCAGAGCTAAAGTGTTATTTGGGTCCATTACATTTTAATAAAGAGGATTCACTTAAATTCTGGGCCCCAAATCAAAAATTTTGAATGAAGTCTCTAGGGTGGTTTTTATGTACAATATGAACGCAACCTTTGCACAAAGGTTCTCTTAGAGCAATGAAGAGTTTTCTTTGTCTGTCTTTTTAACTATGATTATAGTTATTTAGAGGTTTTGACTAATTGTGTGATAATTAGACAAGACTAGAACATTGCAGTGGGCATGGGCTTTGCTCTCTAATATGATTTCTCAGAGAGGAGAAAGTAAGTACATCATCAGGCTAAATACCAGACACGAGATTTGTAGAATTCTCAACGTAGATACGGCTTCAGAAAGAACTGGTTTCTGAGTAAATGCGTATCTGACTAAAAGATTGTTTCTTGTTTCTACGTGATCTAAATCCAAATGACTCTTTCATCATTTTTATAAACCATTCACTGGTGACTTTTCTTCCAATTTTGAAAAACAGATTCTCTGTGCAAGCTAACTAGTTATAATAATGGGGGGAAAACCCATTGGCTTTGCTAATGGGGGGAAAAAAAACGGAAGCAATCACCAGAAGCATCATCTTCTGATATAAAGGATGTCATTTTTATCACAGAGAACACAAATGGCGGGAATGTTGGGCCAGTATAATAATATGAAATCCAATTGTTCTCTTTGCTCTGTATTTGTCTTCGAGTCAGCAAATGAATTTCATAATATTTCATCTCAAGCTGCTCTTAGTAATAAGCTACATTTGAGGCAAAATAATATTGTAAATAAGGCATTTAAGATTTTGGAATGTAAAAGGGTAGAAACTTAATGTTTTTAGAAATAGAGTACAGAATAAACAACAAGAAAGGGATAAAATTATTTTATTGGTTCAACTAAAATGAATAAAATGGCAAGAGACACAAATCTCTAAGAAATTATTCAGCACACCTTAATTGCAATTATAAAGAACTCCACAAAATAAACTTGAAGTAAGCACAAGTTTTGCAAGCTTATAGATTGCTATTTGAGTTAAGCATTAAGAAAAAAATTAAAGTATTTTAGTTCTACAGATTAAATTTGCAGGAATGCTGTCTTGCTAGTATTGAAATAGATTTGTTTATGGATTGTGTGGGAAGCAAGGCTGTGTTCTTCGAGGGAGGATGAGCTCCCTCCCGGGCCCCTCAGAAGAAAGCTCTCACAGTTCTGCCCTTCAGAGGCTGGGGCGGTCGGTTATTGTGCTGGATGGGGACAGCTTTACCCCCCTCAACATTCGACAGAAGACTGCGGAACTGCGCCAGCTGGGAGGAAGGATGAAATATTGAAAGAATCAAAAGTTATCAAAGTTACACAAAGCACTTTATTCCCAGTATAATTAATGCACTGGTCTTTGGAAAACTAAGTCGAGGGTTGCAATGCTTTCACCAATGGGAAGAGAGAAAGCCAAAATTCCTTCACATTTATTTCAACTAGGCATTTGGCTTAAATTATCAATGATCGACTGGACTAGAATACCAACTTTCTCACTTGCCAACTGGGAGAGCTTGTGTGAGTGACTTATCTGCTATGTGCCTGTTTCCATATAGTACCTACTTCATTATGTTGTTGTGAAGACTAGATAGGTTAATTCCTGCAAAGTTTTTAGAATAGTGCTTGGCATATAGCATGCACTAAGAGGTGTCAGTTAATCAGTAGGCTGCATGGCATGTCCTATAGCTTCGTTATGAGAACTGGCTGACAAATCATTTGCTAGCCTCCTAATAAAAGTAGTTGCTCAATGGTATTTGTTATTATCATTAATATAAACAATAATAAATGATATATTTTGTTGGCTATTTAAGAGCTTAAGCTTCAAAAAAAGAGCAAAAAACCTTTGTTGACTCTGAAAGTACGCCAGTTGAGAATCACAATTTCTCAACGTCTTAGTAGACCTTTCAATGAAGGATTTTTCTTTGTTTCTGAAACTTTTAGGAAGACGTTGAACAAGGCTGAATTCTTCCTTATTTAGGTGAAAAGAATAGAGAGAGTTCTGAATCTCAGATATTTTTTTCTACATAAAGTCAAAAAATGGTATTATAATACACTTTTCTTTTTGATTTTTCAATAGACCTATGCCAGAAATGAATCTCTTTTAGTTGGAAGGGAAAATGAACTCCTCAAATTCTAATTGAAATAATAATCCCCTCATTAATATTATGAATTGAAACGGCATTCCTGCTTTGCACTCCCAATTCCCACTCATTCATCTTTGATACTCTACCTGTTCTGAGCTGATACTGATGTTTTCCTTACAGACGATCCAGGTTACACTCTCATAAAGAGGAGGATGAGTCAAAGAGCCGGAGTAGGTCCAGTAATCCGGGGATGAAGGAAGGAGACTAGAAGGGTCAAAATTTTTGAATGGGGCTTTTTTGCCCTGAAAGAAAATGCAAAGTAATATATTATTATACCATGATATCAAATACTTATATCATATACATGTATGACATATATGTTACATAATCTTGGTGTGTGTGAATTTATATAATTTTTTTGGTATATATTATCTTAAGATTTTAGCTGAGAATTTAATCAATTTTCCTACTATATAGCATTTCATGACTGGTGTGTATGTGGATATAAACGATACAAGTAATACAACACTGAAAATGTGCTACACTGAAATTTTGACCAAGGAATCTTCCTTCTTCTTTGCTTGAAGATAAACAAAGTTTCAAAAATTTTTTTACAATCTATATTCTTTAAAAGATGTTTAATTTCCAGTATAAAGCATTTATTATTTCTCTAGAAATGATGCCAGATACTGTTCCAGTGGCAAAGATATTTATTGACAAGTGTATTGGTTATGTTTTAACCGTATTCTATTTATTTCTATTTTCTTTTCTGATTTGTCATTACTGGTGTATAAGAAATAAACTGGTGTTTATGTGTTAATATTTTATATAGTCAAATTTACTAGACTTGAATACTGATTCTGTTTTTTCAGCTGATTTTTTTACTTTCCAGGTGGATGTCAATGATTACATCATCTGCATTTGATGACAGATTTTTGTCTTTGTTTTTCTAATATTTATCCTGATATGTGCTCTTATTTCTTTCTTTATTTTATTGCATTGAATAGGACATTCATTGCAATGTTCAATTATAGTGGTCACAGTTGTATGCTGTCTTGTTCTTGATCAAAATGGAAATGCTTCAAATATTTCACTACTAAGTTTGAGGTTTGATCCAAGTTTCAAGGTGATATTCTTTATAAAGTTCAATAAGTTTTCAGATAATTTTCTTTCTTTCTTTTTTTTTATTAATAGTTCTATCAAGATTTTTTTTTTTTTTTTTTTTTGCTGGGAAAGATTTGCTGGAGCTAACATCGGTTACCAATCTTCCTATCATTTTTTTTTCCTCCCCAAAGCCCCAGTGCAAAGTTGTAGGTCCTTCTAGTTCTCCTGTGTGAGCCACCATCACAGCATGGCAACTGACAGACGAGTGGTGAGGTTCCATGCTCAGGAACCAAACCTAGGTTGCCAAAGTGGAGCACACTGAACTTTAACCACTAGGCCATCATGGCTGGCTCTCTTTCTTTTTTTTTTTTATCCTCAGGAATTTGTGTTTAATTTTATCAAATGCTTTTTAAACATCTAACAAGTTGATGACATGGTTTTTAATCTTTAATTTGTTAATGAAATGAATTATATTAGGAGGTAGTCTAATATCAAACCATCCTTGCATTCCTGGGGTAAACTCTACTAATTCAGAAGCATTATTCTTTAAAAAGAAGCATTATGAGAAGCATTACTCATAAAAATATGATGTATGATTTAACTATTTACTATTAAAACAGTAATGCTAAGTTTAGATATATCAGAAAATCCATCTTTTTTTAGCTGACAGGTGGGAATTCTGGTTATCAAGCATTGTGTGTTAATGGTATCTCAAAAGAATATGCTTAACTCCAGCGTTTTGGAATTCTAAAGAAGTAAAGATATGTTTCTTCATGAAAAGAAAAAAAATTTACATTTTAGTTGGATATAGTTTTTAAAGAAAGTTTGAATGGCTGTGTAACCTGTTTTTCTATAGGCTTCGTCCTGGTGAAATAAACAATAACGATGAAAAACAAAACAAAACAAAGCAAACCCCTGAGTCAGAGACCTTCCCAGAAGCAAGCACTAAGTAGCACCTCAATTTTCCGATTGGTAGCTTTTGCTCCAGCCCTCCTACTCCCCGCTTCAAATATTAATGATAATAATTAAATGATTTCCATAGTTCTGTGGATTCGTGTTCTCTGGTTTTGACTCACTTATTTAGTCTACTTACCTTAGTTTTAACTTCGTTCAGGGCATCAAGTACTTTCTGCAGTTTTGGGTTGGCCTCACCAACCTGGAAATTGAAAAGAAATAAAGTGTGAGATAAAAATTGTTATCAAACCAAACTCTAGCTAAAAAATTCCTTTCAATTAAAAACAGCAACTGAAGACAGGTAAGGTATTTTATCTCTGCTTTAGGAGAGCAAATTTGGCTAGGTGTATGTCTTCGTGGGGCTCTGTACTCTACAAATGGTTTTTGATGCGTAACCACAGATAAAGTGGCCAAATGTTCAAAGACGTACAATTCAAAATCCAGGAACTGAGTAAAACTGTGAAACAAAAACAAACTCTTCCTTTTGGTCTGCTCTATTAGTTACAATCAGTACAGCGTATGGCAGATTATAAGTGCTCAATAAGGATGCACCACAACTACTATAATTCTGAATGTTAGTCACACAAGTATACCCAATTTAATAATAATTTCCCTATGGAACTTTTCAGGGACTTTCCAATAGAAGATTGGAGCAACATCTGCCATGTTAAAGATCCTCTGAACTTTCTTTATGGTACAAAACTCCTTCTAATATTTCTTTCCTGATGAAACATTAAATTGATAAATTCCTGAACCTATTAGGTAGGAAGTTTAGAAGAAAGGGGACTTGGAAGCCCTTGGAAAATAGAAATCCCTCCCCACCTCCAATGCCTTCCCATTCAATTCCTCCCTGAAACTGAATTCTTTCTTCAAGAAGGAAAAGCGGAAATAAAACAAAGCCACAAATTATGGGCAAGCTGTTTGTCTACCTGTAGGCATTAGGAGAAAGGGAACTTTCCAAAAAGAAAGACTCAAATATCTCTTTGCCTCCTTTCATCCTATTTTGAGGTCTGATTGGGAAGAGAGAGTGTTAGCCGAGCTCTGCAACTCACCTTCATCAAAACACCGAGAATGGCCAAGCCATCAGCCTGTGAGCTGGCTTCATCAAAGCTGGAGTACTTTGAAGAATTCCAGTGAACCAGGTGAAGCTAAAAGCGATAATGTGGCTAGTTAGTTCTGTATACCAGTGTGGGGACAAAAAGTAAGTTATGAGTTATCTTGTTGATATAGGAAGTTGTAGCTTGGCTTAGCTAGATGCAACTTATCCAGTGGATAGGAAGGGCTGTGTTCTCACTCATAAGAAGGATTGCAGATCCTGGAACCAGTAAGTAAAGTTTCTTTTCCCACAATATTGTCACATTACAATACTATTGTAATTGCATTACAATAAAATTGAATACAATGTTATTCCTCTTTTAAAAAATCTCTCTTTGGTGTGAAAAGATCAAGAATTCTGACTAACTAGTTTTAGGACAAAAATTAAAAAAAAATTTCTCTCACATCAGGTGCGTCTTAGTAACTTTATGAGAAGGGGATCCTGGAGTATCTGGGAGTCTTAGCTAAGGGTTGATTCTCTTGAGCACATCCAGGCACCTCTCAGATCAACATCTCCAGCCTAACTCTCTGTGGAACTCAGATATATCAAGGCACGTACTCATGTTTTCTTGATTCCTTTGGATGGCACTACGTGGATGTCTAAGGGGTATCTCAAACTTAACATGGCCAAAATAGAACTCTTGATTTCCTCCTTGCCAAACCGGTTTCATTTTCCCTTCTTAGAAAAAGGTACCACCATCCACCTAATTGCTCAATCAAAAAGTACAACAGTTATCATTAATTCTTACTTCTCCCCACTTATCAACATCGTCTTTCAGCACGTCACCTAGATTATACCTCTTTGCTTGGTTCACAACTTTGAATCTTTTCATTATCTGCAGATTTTCTCTGGAATATCCTTCCTTTCAGAGGCAAACTTTTGTCTTGAATTAGAGCTGAACTGAAATGCTGCTCTTCCAAGAATCCTTTTCTGACCACTCAATGTCGGGTGATCATCTTGTCACTCCTAGCACTTCTCTCTATTCCTCTTACCTGATCTGTGTGTGTGTGTGTCCGTCCCACCTCTCCCTTCCACCCTCCTACCCCTCATCACATGTTCAACTTTATGGCTAAGCATTTCTCATCTCTAGCATGGATTATTTTTATTTTTCTTAAATTAGATAAGAAGATCACTCATTTAGATTTTTTAGATTCCACCAAATATCCCTCCCAAAAGAGAATATGAATTTAGTTTCCCAACTCATTGATTTTAGTCAACTTCAATTTTATGAGGGAGAAATGGAAAAAACACTTAATAGTTTCTGCAGCATTGAAAGTTATTAGCCAAGCTTTATAATGTAAGGTAATGCAAGTTATATTTGTATATATTTCCCAATCCTCTATCAAAATTAAAAATTTATGTGCCCTGCAACCCAGCAATCCCTCTTGCAAAAATCTGCCCTACATAATTGTTTTCACTAGTGCATAAGATGTATGCACAGACATATTTGTTGCATCACTTTTTGGTAAGATAAAAAAAAAACACCAAATGGAACAAAAAGCAGAAGGCATTGTCATTGTCCATCAGTGGGGGCCAGTTAAATAAATTCTGATATATTCATATGATTGAAATGCTATACAGCCATTAAAAGAATGAAGTGGAATTAAATCTACTGACTTGGAAAAATGACCATGATAAATTGATAAGTGGGAAAAAAAAGCAAGTGGCAAAACTAAATGTATTACAAATTCATTTTATAAAGGTAAGATAAATAAATCAACTTGTATATATGGGTACATATGTATTATATATTCAAACATATAAAGAGCAAAAATCTCTCCCTTTGAATTTCCCTGTCCGTTTGTTGACAGTTTGATGAAAATATTCCCAACTTTTCTATGGATTTACAGACAAAATGTCTCGAAGTGGATCACAAACCTCCATATGAGGGCAAGTCAAGAGGCCGGAGGTTGGTGCCTGCAGCCAGGGAACCTCAGACCTCATCTAGGTTTACACTACTCTCGGTGACCGTTCCTGCGGTGAAACTTGCACTCTTAGTAGAGTCTTATTGAAATGTTCCAGCCTGGCCACACCTACACTACTGGTGTGTCCACACTTGGACATTTAAATAAGAAGAGAGGGCTGGTGTGTTCCATGTGGGGTCAGAGGTTTAAAGGAGAGCAGCACC
This sequence comes from Equus quagga, assembly GCF_021613505.1. Classification (NCBI taxonomy): domain Eukaryota; kingdom Metazoa; phylum Chordata; class Mammalia; order Perissodactyla; family Equidae; genus Equus; species Equus quagga. The sequence goes on from NC_060282.1 coordinate 80,263,833, forward strand.
TCTCCTTGAGGCCAGCCTGACGTCAAGGTAACAGTTTTGAGGCGTTCTGAAGGGGAAGATGATTCTTGGGCTCAGGAGCTCAGCTCCAAGTTCAGCTGCCCCTGTCACTTGAAAAATCTCCCTCTGTTGCCAAACATGGTGCCTCTGTGTCTGTGTCTGATTTTAATGGAGCCTGGGAGCTCCTTATGGGAACCAGAATGTTCATTCCTTGGAGCCATTGTAATGGTGTCTTCTGTGGTAAGGGAGCTGCTTCTGGGAGCGCTCTCAGGGTAATTCTCTCCCACTTACTAGCTTACGTTACCTCTGCAGAATATTTGACTCCATCCACGGTGTGCTCAGAACCATAGTCATCTGTGCTGCCCCAGTGAAAATGGAACTGGGAGAGCCTGTAGCTTCCAGAGAGAGGACCGCCTTTCAGCACTAGAAGAAAAAGGGAGCTGCTGTTAGTATCTTTGCATTTAGTATAAACCAACACTACATTGAGTTATTGTTGTTAGTGCCATCGAGTCGATTCTGAAACCTAGTGGTGCATGTCTGGCAGAGCAGAACTCTGCCTGGTCCTTTTGCGCCATCCTCTCACCCTCCAGGGCTCTATCAGACAATGCCCTGCTGCTATTCTTAGGGTTTGCATGGCCAATTTTTTTCGGAAGTGTGTGGCCAGATCCTTCTTCCTAGCCTGTCTTAGTTTGGAATCTCTACTGAAACCTATCCAACGTGGGTGACCCTGCTGGTGTTTGAAATAAGGGTGGCATAGCTTTCAGAATCACAGCAACACACAGCCACCACAGTATAACAATCGACAGACAGGTAGTATGGTTAGACCCCTGACTGGGAAACAAAATAGGACCTCAGTGGTGAGAGCACAGAATCTTAACCACTAGAGCAAATTGGGTTGGGTAGAAATGAAAACAAACACTATTGCCAATGTTTTCATCTTGTTGGATTTTTTTCCACATCCACGATGATGATATTGATGGCATTCATGTGTATGGTGCACCTTCGACTGTGGCATTGAGTTATATACCATTCTCAGCATATGATCTGTAATTTTACCTTTTTCTGCTGCCAACAAAGCACATTGGAAGTTGAGTGAATTATATGATTACAGGGTTTTCCTTGAATCTGCTTTAGTTTGCAAGTTCGTTCATTCATTCTTTCAACAAAGACTATAGGCAGTAGGGATCAAGATCTTTAGTAATTTATTCTGAGTAACAAATTGCTCATCACATACTTTGTAACTGATTAAGACACAGCAGTGTATCTTGACAACTTGGTTGGGAATCCATGGCCAGGGACCAAGAGAAAGTACCAGTGGGACAGTGGAATCACTTTTTAAATTTTAACATTTTTAACATGAATGACCATGTCGTTTCAGAGAGTCTACCCAATCATATGATTAATTAAACATACATAATATCAGACCTAATCTAATATTATCCATGGATGGAGCCCCAAGGTGCCTAAAATTTCGGCTCAGAACCTTGTAGGAGAGTGCTAAAACAAGTTTGGCCTGTTAAATCAGTAGAGCTGTCTTAAGGAATTGTCATTTAGTAAATTATTTGATAAACATTTATGAAAATCTTACTATGTAGCACGACGTGTGCTAGACTCCAGGGTACCAAGACAAGCCAGTCACTATGGTCTAGTAGCGGAGGGGAAGATAGACACGTATATTTATGCACAGAATTTTTCCATGCAAGACTCATTTCCTTACTGGTACCCAAGCACTTCAAAATTATAAACCCATTTTTCTGGTCACAAAAAATAAACATATTCTTTCGCCCGTTTCTCTTCCCTGTTGCGCTCCTACCCCTCATTCCAATTAGAAAAGTTTTGCCTTTTCAGTTTTTATATTCATTACAATGGTTCAGTAGACCTTTTTGGAAAAATACTGTTTATTCAGAGTGTGAAGTGAGCATAAAGATACTGGAAACCATGAGACATGGGATGGTGTCACTGAGAAAAAGGACAGAAAAAAAGACAAAGCTGGGAGTTCCAAAAATCATCTTTACCACTTGGGAGTTTTCTAAAAGTCCAAGATTACAGATTACAGCAATGTGACACATGTGCACAAAGGACTGAGGATAAGTGTTTGTGTTTCTTTTGTGTGTGTATGTGTGTGTGAGGAAGACTGGCCCTGAGCTAACATCTGCTGCCCATCTTCCTCTTTTTTTTCCTCCTCAAAGCCCCAGTACATAGTTATAAGTCCTTCTGCTTCTTCTGTGTGGGATGCCACCATAGCATGTCTTGAGTGGTGTGTTGGTCCGTGCCCAGGATCCGAACCAGTGAACCTGGGCCACAGAAGTGGAGCAGGCGAACCCAACCCCTATGCCACCAGGAAACCCCAAGTTTTTGTGTTTCTTAAAGCCCCATTGTTTTAATTTCCCCAGTGGAGTCAGAAAAAACTCAGAAGGGTCTTTTGGCTTACCTGATCGGTTATCGCTGTCCTCGAATTTTACCTGGAAGGAGTGTCCCACGTTGACAATTTCTTTAGCTGTGGCTGGATCGTAGGAGACACTGAAAGGTTTTAGGGAAGTGTCATGTTTGGTTTCACTGGTTTTAATATCAATAGGAGACTGGTTATTTCCATTCGCGATGGGGTACAGCTTGACCCATTCTTCAGGACCTACCAGGACAAACATATGCACACAATCAAAACTTTATCAAATGCTTGATTCCAAGTTTTAGGAGTATAACTAACTGTTTGCCTATTAGATTAGGGTTTATTCAGGTATCTTGAGCGATATTCTGTTTACCTTAATGAAAATTCAATGTTTGAGAATGTCCCTTTTCCATGAGTCAAATACTCATAGTCTATGGGATCACACTATAAACATTTTATGATTAGCACTAGGTTTCTAATATATGTATATTAGATAAAGAAAGAGATCGAGAGGGAGAGAGAGAGGATACATTTTATAGACAACCATGCCCCCAAGAGCAAGTGCAAGAATTCATGCAAAGCTATTATAATTATTCCAGGCAGGCAACTCAAACCGTTAACTATGACTGACAGTTACTTGCCATGCTCAATGCTTCTTTCATTGGAAAAGGAAAGAGGCTATCATTTTGATCTCCTTGAACAGAAGAACTCTTACCATTTGGGCTGTCGTATCCCCACTCGTGACTTGCCATGATCTTCTACTTGGTTTCCTTTTTCTGAAAACAAAGATAAAGCCTGGAATAACTGCCTGCAAGTGAGCATGCAGTAGAGAGCAGAAAGCACGACTTGGGGATTTTTATGGAAACTTCCCTGCCTTAAAAGGCCAATGTTTCATCATCTCTATCAGGAAGTATATATACATACGTATAAAAAAAGGTGTGGAAAAAAAAGCACACAAAGGTCAGGTCAATTCCAATTGTTTTATTTTCTTATATTGTAAAAGAGAAATATCATAATCTTAGGTTTTATAAAACCAAGCCCTCTTTCTCTCATGTTGATAGCGGATAGGGCAGAATATTACCAGATATGGTTCTTTGGATTTCCTGAATTAAAAATGACTGTGCACTTGAGATTTCCAGTCTGACCCGTGCTGGAGACTTAAGCAACAGTAGAAATGGTAATTTAGTAAGGAGAATAATTTGCATGTTTTCAGGCTGATTGGAACTAGTTTCATGATACTAATTTAAAATTTGATAAAAGTACTAATCATTCGTAATTTAGGTTATTCATAATGGTACATTTCATAGACACCAAAGATGGGAATAAATTCCTTCATTTTGGAGCAATATTGGAATTTATAAATAGAGGTTTTGTTAATATTAAAGTTAAATATGGTTCAATATTATTTTACACATCAAATACAGGTCCACTGGAATAGAGGACTTTCTTTTGTACAGTTCTATGCAATTTGTAAAATACTTTCACGTTGTTTTAGTTCACCACCACCACACATAAAATTCTATAAAGTAAGAATTATCGTTTTGTGGTCGAGAGACGTTGAGACTTCACCGAAACTAGCAAGAAGCCGAGAAGCTGAGACCTCAGGCTCCAAGTCCAGTCGCCGCCTTCCCCGTACCTCCGCCGAATGCCACGCTGTGAAGTGAGTGATATCTTAATTCTCCTTCGATGCCCACAATTCTCTTAAGCCCAATTTAAGCCTGGATCAACGTACGAATAGCCACCGGGTGAGTGATGAGAAGATCCTCAGGACTTTTCAAGGAGGCAAAGAAAACTGATCAGGATATGTCAGACCCTGGCTAGGTCCACCTTTTCAAGGCGCTAAATGCGCTCAAAAGAAGTACAACCAGAAAAATAAGCTTCCTTGGTAATGCTTTTTCACATAGTCATACCTCCTTTCACACTCTAGAACCATCTGAGCTGCCTGGGCTCCCAGAAGGAAGCGGGGATCAGGCACAATTCTTAGCATTGCTGACTGGAGACACATCGTTTGTCCCTTTTTGGTTAAAAATGGCCAACTGCCTCAGAGGCAGAGGGAACTACGGCCCCTGAGCAGAGTGGGAGGAGGCCCAAGCTTCCATTCCACACTCTACAAGGCAGAGGGGACTATTACTCAAAAGGGAAGTTTTTTTTTTTAAGGTACTATTATTGAGGGCCCAGTACATCTCAAACACTATGCTAAAGACTTTACAAGCATTAATTCATTTAATTCTCACAATAACCAAATTAGGCATTAAAATCTCTATTCTACTTGAGAAGAAATTGAGGCTTTGCAGAGGTGAAGGCTCCTCCTCAGGGTTCTGAAGCTTGCACGCGGCTGCTCGCCTCCCACAACCTAGACTGTCTAACTCCAAGGCTTGTGCTCTTTCTTAACCTCTGCTGTCCACAAATGCCCACTGCCCTCCACTCAGATTCTGCTTTCTGGAGGATGGGATTAATTGATCCAGTCTGGTCTGGCTCAAGATGACCGACAGCCAGACTGGATGCTTGGGTTCCCTGCATTCCAGACCTACGGGCTCAGGTTGGCCAGAAGCTCCTGAAGGGAGAGGAGCAGGCTACTCTTTGCCAGATAATTTGCCTCCTAATATTTGATACTTTGTTAAAAGTAACTTTAAATTGAACTTCTATGTTAATCAACATATTAAAAAAAAAAGACAACTCCCCTTTTCATCACGTGATTACGGCATGCTTCATCACAGGACTGTGGTAACATCCATATAGCTGGTAATTCATTTCAAGTTTCAGGCATATAATTACCTTGAACTCTAAGCATTCTGACCCTCCATTCCGGTAAGTACCTAGGATGTGTCTGAGTACTCCCACAAGCAGAAAGCTATATAGAGAAAAGATGTCAAATTTAATGAGCATCTAGAGTTGGGGTCCTAACTCCCCTCCCATTTACGTTTATCCCTCTTTGTCTGCTTACAAACATTGCCTCTTTCAGCTTCTGATCCACATAAAATCCAAGATGTCTCATTTTGCACTCACTTCTCTTTTACCCATAGTCTCCTCGCAGGACACTTCTCCAGGGCTGTCACCTTTGGACTGCTTTCACTTACCAAGGAGTTCAACCTACACAGCCTCTGCTCTTCTAAATTAACAGTTTATTCCCTAAGGCCATCAAATATGTAAGCACATGCTGAAGAAGCCTTTTTGTTTTTCCTGGAATATTCCATATAAATCCATATGTACTTGAAACTCAATCAGGAGCAACCAGATCGATGGAAAAAAATCTATATTTTTTAAAAAGTAGTGCAAAAATACATAAATTTTGATAGAGAATTGTTAATTGGTAACATTTGGAAATATCAAGTTATATGTCAATTACATCTCAATAAAACTGGGGGAAATAAAAAAAATTTTAGCACTTTAAATAGAGATTTTTAAGTGTTGAAAAAAATGATGTGCAGATTTAATTTTACTAACTACAGTGGCTTAATTTGCAAATTTAATGAAAATGGGCTGAGGGGAAAAAAGAAAGATTTCATTTACCTTATGAAATGGAATTTCAGAAGCCAAATATCCCTGAAAAAATTTTAAAGATAAAATGTTGATATTATCCTAAGGGGATCTACCCTTAAACCATATGCCACAATTTTATCTCTTGATCTTCCTTCACAATCAATAAATTTTCTTGGAACAAACAACAACAAAAAGAAGTATGAAGAGTCCTAGAAGATTTACTATTATTATTAAGGAGAACTACCTCAAAGTACACTCATGCTAAGAGCGTTGGGGTAGGCTCAAAAAGACTGTTTATTGAGTTCCATCTGTTGGGTCCTTTAAGATAATGACCTAATTCAATTTTCACACGAGTCCTAGGGGTTAGGTTATTCTCACTCTACTTTTAAAGAATAACTAAGGCTCAGAGATTTCAAGAAGAACCAGGGTTTGAATCCATTTCTGGATACCTCCAAGCCCGTGAGTGCATTCTCTTCTCTGCTGCATCCCACCGCCATCTCTGACAGGTTGTCTATAAAACGCTTGCTTTCAAGTTAGTTAACAGCGTGTTATACATATTTATTCAGTAACATCAATTAACTCTGTTGAAGATGTTTTTAATGCCCTAAAATGGTTTTTCCAGAAAGCAGCGACATTTCCTCAATGTTTTACAAAATTTGAAAGGCGTGTCTACCCAATTTTAAATTATATTTAAAAGGCTTAGCATTTCTTATTTGTACTTTTTCCTTCTAGTTTCTTAAATGGACATTTTCCTCTGATTCTTACCTTAACATTTTAAAATTAAAAACATGAACTTTTATGGAGGCAAATAAATTATGGTGAGGTTCAAATTTAAATTTGTAATTAAAAAATAGTTCTTTGGTATAGAAGGAACTAAAAGTGTGAAAGAGTGCTGTGCCCAGTTATTGTAGAGATATGCTAAATGCCACTGGAAAGAAATTCCAAACTGCAAAAGCTGTTTTGCAATGCTTACACTTCTGCAAAGACAACTGGTTGTCCTGGGATCTGTATTTTCCCTAAGGTAAGGAAATACACATGGTGAAAATCAAGTATCATTTTTAACTATTAAAATTGGCATGATTCGCCTTGCTCCCTAACTTCCCCTCCTCTGCAGAAGTGATATTCTTTATGGTGGCAAGATCAACCTTATTTCTAGCAGAGAAATGAGTCATGGAAAACGGTGACATTAGCCTGGACATTCCTGCAGTCAGACAACTGGAAATTCTAATGAATCAATTTAAATGGCAGGATGGTTTATCTGGATTTCACACCTATCATTTCCTGCAAATTGATTTTTCTCGTCACCTGTAGCAAGACGGCTTCCCAGCTTCATTCTTTCCAGTGGCTGTCTTTGTCTCCATCCATACCAAGCTTGTTCCCATTTTGGGACCTTTGCACTTGCTGTGCCCTCTGTCTGGATTGCTCTGTACCCAGATCTTTGCACAGGCTCAAATATCACCTCCTCACAGATGACTTTCCTGATTTCTAAATCTAATATACATCCCCTCTTCCTGGTGATTCTATTTTATCATTCTGTCTTGTTTCTTTCCTAGTATTTGTTGCAACCTGAAATTATTTTGTTGGCATTCTGAAACTAATTTGCTTTCTTGCTTAAGGTCTATAACCATCTCTATAACGACACTTCCATAATTTTAGGACCATTTTATTTTTTTAAACCACTATGTTCCACATGCCTGGAAAACAGTAGTGCTCAATAAATGCCTTAGAGAGAACAATTAAATGGTTATTTTTAGCCTTAACTATTGCATTTTTATGAAGACGCAGGACAGAAAGCTCAGTATGGACTGCGCCTACCCAAATGCGCTGATCTGAGCCCAGGGGTGTGTGACACATTGATGTTCGGTCGTGTGAATGAGCTTTGCTGGAGATGAACTCATGTTTGTATTTGGAACGAAGGAAAAAGAGCCTTTCCCCTCTCCGATCTATTATTGGGAGGAATGAAGTGACCCGTCTGTGTCTGTCAGTCATTGCTGGGAGAGTGAGAACACTGGTCTTTGTAAGTGTCAAATGTTTTGACACTTCATAAGTGTCAAAACTTCACTCTTGAAATGTGATTTGAACTTTTGACACACAAATTTAAAAAAATCCATAACTCTTATGGCTTTTATTACTATAATGAAAGACTTTCTACCTTTTACTTCCTGCCTTTGAACATTTTATTTTTATTTTTGAAGGCAATTTTAAAATCTACTAATGAATATTTTTTATTAACAACCCAGTCATCTCCGCCTAGGTGAGTATTTTAATCCACAGCACAGAGGCATTCACAATTTCTTACAATTTCACGCTTTTGAAAACGTTAAATTTTAAACATATCCAGTTGATTTTCATGCTTATTGAAATTACTGGTTGGAAAGATGTACTGAAAACACAGAAGATAGGTTTGTGAGCTTTTAAGCTAACGGTTAGGAATCTCTTCTACCAGATGGATGGGTAATCCGAGCTGTTAATTGTACCATCCATATATTTATTTTTAAAGTAACAAAAATACTATTTGTCTCTTATCTCCTATAACTGGTTGGTGGAACTGATGAGCCCTCTACAACAGGTGACTTTGTGAAGCAGTATTTTTCATCTGAAAAGAAAAGAACATGCATAACGCTTTGTAAACCATAAAATACTGCACAAATGTAAATGATCAACTTCAGCTTTGAAAAAAAAGTTTGATTTTAACTCTTAGGTAAATACATGATTAGATAAAATAAAATAGTTGGAGTGATTGCATGTGGCCTGAAATTCAAACAATTGCGTAACAGACCCCTGCTCGCGACAGAAAGCGTCGCTGTGAAGCAAGATCAGCTCTCAGGTGTAGATACGAAGGGAGGTGAAGGTCAGACAGATCAATCGCTTTGTCAGAACATCTTTCATGCAACCTTTTTTGGGGTCTGTCTACCTAAAAGTTATCTTAAAATTAGAAAAAAAGTTTCTACTGACTCTCTTAACAATTTTGTTAGATCTCAAACTCTTTTATCAAAGACTAGATTTCTAAAACACATTTGCAGTTAAATACATCCTTTCTTAACCTGGTGTTTCTTCATGAATGGTCTGTAGCTCCCCTGCCTCACATTCACACGTGTGTGAACTGAAATGCACGTGTGCAAGCTTCATCCAGTCCCCTACTTTTGTGAAATGAACCAAGTCATCTGGGTGGCTGACAAACACCTGGCCCTTTCTAGGAGCATTGGTAACCTTTTTAGCTGTACCTGGGGGCCATACGAATCTACCTCCACAATCTGCAAACCAAGATTTGAAACCAAAAGACGTGTTTCAATGAAAGCAAGTCTTTGACCAAACTCCGCAACTGTACGTTCATTACTAGCAAACAGGCACCAAATAGTCACGTGACGTCTCTGTGGTGTCAGGAAGGCCAGCTGCCAGTGAGGCTTGCCCACCAGCACCTTACAGGAAGGACACACTCCAAACAGGCTTCCATGCCATCAGGACTGGTGATCGCTGTTGTTAGGGCAGGCAGCTGGGTCCAGTGGGGCCTAGACATAACATTCTACAGCAAAGGCATTGAAGTGCTGGACGTGTCCACTCGTAGATCTTGTTCTTGCATGACCTATGAGTCCAGCAAATTTTTCCTAGTCAGCTATTAGTCTTTTGTTTTTGTTTTTGGTTTTTTTTGCAGGGGAAGAATCACCCTAAGCTAACATCTGTTGCTAATGTTTCTCTTTTTTCTCATACCCTTCTTCCCCCTACCAAAGCCCCAGTACACCGTTGTGTATAGTTGTATGTTCTTCTGGTTCATCTCTGTGAGCCACCACCACAGCATGGCTACTGACAGACGACTGGTGTGGCTCCGTACCCAGGAACCAAACCCCGACTGCCGAAGCAGAGCATGCTAAACTTAACCACTAGGCCACTGGGGCTGGCTCGGTTACTACTCTTGATACCACTAATTTCATGAGTATAAAATTATTTCTAACATCCTTTATAGTGAATTACAAACTTTTCGGTGCTGATTTAGCTGCAAATATGCTAAGCAGCCACCTCTGAAGATGTTCGGTCCTGATTAGGATGCTATTGAGCATCCCTATTATGCAGTAGATTATGTGAACAAACACATTGTTTATACTGAAGAAGTGTATAAAATAACACCTATTGGGAGGTTTGGGAATCTGTATTTTTAGCAAACATTTTCAGGTGATATTATAAAAATACATTTGGACACTTTTACAATCACTTCTTTAAGACCCTGAGAGTCATCTTCCTGACGTGCCTTCTCCTTAGGAAGAATTCTGAATTTTAGCTCCCACTGCAAGCAATACGTACTGTTTTACTGAATTAGTCTTTTTCCTTTAAAATTTCTTAAATCCTTTAATGAGTTTACTAGTACCTGGTTCCAGAGAAAAAATTCTTTTTCATTCACTTTTTGCGATGCCCTTTTCTCCATTGGGTCAACTTGCTACAGACAGAGGGGCGACTTGCTCTGCAGTGGGTTTTGAATTAAATGCTTAAGCCACATCCATGATTAATTAAAGACAGCTACAATAACCAAATGCCTTTAGTAGTGGCAATATCCATTGCTACACACAGAAGGTTGTCATTTGAATTCACCCTTAACCGATCTTTGTCCTACTAGGTCTATCAAAGAAAAGTGTCAAGAGCACTAATTGAACCAGTAGTTTGCAGAATGACTTCTTGTTCAAGGGCAGAAGAAGTACACTACACAGATCTTCTTTACTGATCATAAAAAAGTGAACACAGACCCCTAATGGGTATGGAGCAATATTCACAATGCTCCTTCAGTCTCTAAAGAGTTTCTTTTGCTTCACAGCTATTGTCAGGCGTCAGCATTAACTATAAAATTCTTTATTTGTCTACCCCCATTTCTCTGAGTACTGCTATTTCTTTATTGTGAACTGGGTTAACAGTAATACTCACCTTGAAGGTTTTTTTTATGAGGACTAGAGATAAAGGCACATAGCAGATACACAGTAAAAGATGACTATTATTTTTTACTGCATATACTAATAATCACAGAAAACTGCATGGGCTGTGGTTAAAAGGGTGAGAGAGTTCAGTGCAGCCGGGAGTTGAGGAGGACACAGGGCTGTGTCAGAGCTTCCAAGACGTTGATTGATGAAGGATATTAGCTAATCAGCCTTGAAACCATGGGGCGTAATCCTCCCTAGGGTTTTTTCCTAAGAAATGGGTAAGGAATAAATAGAATGATTACCGATGCTTTTCAAAAAAGAAATTCTTTCTTTTAGAGTAGCCTCACCGAATGGGGGCTCCTGCTCACTTTACTTTTACTCACATGATCTTATTTATGACTTTGAAGAAGTCTGTGAGCTGGTAGAACAAACACCAGGATCCCCATTTCAAAATTAAAAAAAAGAGGCTTTCACGGATGAAGGAGTTAAGCCACTCATCCAAAGTCAGATGGAAGTGTTTGAATTAGAATGTCAATTCCTCAAACTGTGTCAAGAGTTCTTTCCACTGCGACAAATTATAAAATCAATCTAACAATAGCTTGCCTTTCATCACTTTTACTTCGTTTTTACAAGAGTTCAGTGAGATAGTGAGCTATCTCCCAAAGCAGTCATTGAAGTTTCCATAAAGAAGACCCCATAATGTCGACACAGACAGGGCTTGGTTTTGTCCACGGGGGTCCGGGGTGTGACAGGAGCCATCATCTCCCGAATGAGTGGATGCTGTGGGCTTTTGCATCCCCACAGCCAGCCTGTCCAGGCTCAGGGAGCTGTCACATGCATCCTTCCTGAGGCTCTTTCAGTCCCCACCCTTCCAACAGTTCTTCGGAGAAACTAAACCACACAAGATTTACACTCCCTGATCCCAGCGTAGCTGGTAAATGCATATTTCCACATTTCCATAAAAATCTACTTTATTTCTTCCAGTCCCAGAGGTGAAGGACCAGAGCACAGGACAGAACGAAACAGATCCTCCTCCTTTATATTTCTGGGGCTGGAAGAAAAAAGATAAATTTATATGAGACCCCCCCACCCCAACAAGATTTCAGAAAAGATTCCTGTCTCCCTTATGCAAAAGATTACTTGTGCAATTAATTTAGCTGGTAGAGGCCATATGTTTTATTTTGAGTTTCTTTTTAAATTTTTTTCGAGTTGCTTCAGGCAAGTGGGAGGTGCCTGAATACATAACTTACTCCAAGCTGATCTCTAAAGTGGGTTTAGCTATAAGTAAGTGAAGAATTGTAGAGACTCAAAGATCTCTGAGGGAGTGCAGCTCCTCCTTCAGCAATGACTCCCATAGAACAAGGGCACGGGGTCTTCTCCTGTGGTTTCTTAGGGCTCCTTTAGCTTCTGGAGTCGGAAAACTTTGCTTGGGCAGCAGTTCTCAATTGTGATGTGAAAGGCCGCGGGTTTCAGGACTCCAGGGTTGAGGGTAAAAAGGCGTTGACTGCATTCCCTCCCACCTAGCTGATCTGGCCCTGTGGTGGAGTTCCTTAGGATGCAAGCCTTGGACAGTGCAACAACGGTCCTAAATCCTTTAAGACTGCCCCAGCCTCTGCCTTTAACTAGTTGGTGAAGTTCCACATAACCTCTGTGCAACTGCCTGAGGATTACAAAATGAGGGAATGACATGTTGGCGAGTGGCTTCGTTTTCCATCATCACCCGGGAGGCAGCCGGGACCAGTCTGGTGAGCAAGAACTCCAGGAAAAACACCTCCTCAGATTCACGTGAATAATGCTGCTGGAATGGAAACCCACACCGTCCAAAGGAGTCCTGAAGGGCCTTCACGACTAAGAACCAAGCTCCAGTTAGAATGAAGCTTGGAGGATGGACTTTCTGGAACAAATAGGGCTGACTTTATGCAGTCCTTTGTTCTGGGGAAGATGAGTTCCTGGCAATGTGATCAGTTCCTCCTGTTGGTAATTCCTGCGGGGGCTACTAGCCAGGTTTACATGTGACATTCTTACACTGTGGTCTTTTGTCACTCCTGTCCCAGGCTCTAAGAGTTCTCGTAGACCCCCCTGCAGGCTTGGACAGGGTTCTGCTGTGCTTGCTTGCAGCTGGCACCAGCTGTTGCTATACTTTCCTATCTTTATTTTGTTTTTTGGTTAAGATTGTGTTTCCCTCTGCTTCTGATACTACACACATAGTGCCAAGTTCTTTGCTGGCGAACACGATATTATTAGGAAAGGCCAGTGGCTTTTTCTATAGGAGCATTGACTTCAACATCAAGTTCCTTCTCGGCATGGGGCTGACTGTGCCATTTATTTTGGTTAATATAATGTTTTTGAAAGAATCATTGTAACTTTAACTTTAAAATAAGTTTGAAATAAAACTTTGCTTAAGGGTTCGAGTTCTTACAACACCAAGTTGGAATGGTGAGGAGTGAAGGAATCATGTTTCAGCAGCAGCTAGACATAATACAATTTGAAGAAAAGAAAGAGCGTCTTTTATTAGAGCATATATTCGCAGCAATGTTCTGGCATAATGAAGATGCCTTCTGTATGAGATGGGTATGACATCCACTCAAAAAGCAGCCCAGTGGGGAGAGAAATGCCAATGATAATAGATGTGACCTTTCAGTGCCTCGGCCATTGGCATCGCGAGGAGGTAATCCTAGATCACCCATTTTTCCATCTGAATGCAGCTGAGACTGACAGGGCAGGTGTCCTGCCCCAAGCAACTGATTTATGATCTGCTTTCGGTCTCTTTCCTACTCGCCTCTTCCAAAATGAGCCTGAGAATTCAGCCCTTTTCACTACCTCTGCGGAGAACCTAGCAGTGAGGGCCTCATGGATGATTTGTTACTTGTAAGGCTGCTGTTGAACCAATGCAAAGATTGAAGATGGCGGGACGCGTCTTAGAGATGTTTAGTACTGCTGTTAAACTCAGTATGGAAACGCAGCTACAGCCGAGGGCTTGTACTGCGGTATCTCGATGAGGCTAAATTGAGCACAACTTAAGCCCTTCATCATAATACGAACAAGGGACAAAACAAATGGTACCGTGGCAGTCGGGCGCTGCCTCAGGCGCCACAACTTCTGGTTGTTGGAATTAGCTATGGATTGATTTTGTAACTCAGAGTTACTCACACACTGCCATTGATGTCACTAGCCTGCCTCATTAAACATCAGGGCTGGGCTGGCCCCCAAATCATTCACCCCAACTCCAGGGATGGACGGGGAAAGTTTATTGGGATCTCAGTGACCCATGGCTTCTTAGGGGATAAAATTTGGGCTGATCAGCCCTGAAGCCGGGAGGGGAGAGAATCACATTTGGCTCCGCTACATGTTACTAGGAGCCCCTGAAGAATCCTGCCTCTTTCTCTTATTTGTTCTCAGCAGAAGGAGTGCTTACAACCAGGCCAGGGGGAATGTCATGATTCCATTCTGGAGTGGACCTGGGTGGTCCTGTCTTTTCTGGTGCCCAGCATGAATGGCAAACTTATACCCATGTACCTGCTTTCAGTCCTGTCCGGTGCCATCCGGAGCAGCTTTACTCTCTGGGCATCAGCCCTGGTCCTCCCACTGGACTCTGACCTTGCGTTTGACTTGGGTTGGCCTTCCATCGCAGACACTGACTGCGGGCTGCCTCGGGGCTCGTGGTCCTGCTCAGCCCATCCCCTGCCTGCCAGCACAGCTCAGCTTCTAATCCAAGATCCCCCTCTCTTACACTGTTTGGTGACCTGATATTGACCATTAATTGAGTTCAGGCTCAGAGGACTGCTAGGAGCACTGGCTTAGAGTTTGGGCTGGGGAATAAGACGCCCAGGGACCCATGCAACAGAGGGCAAGTGCAGGCTGACACAAGCCGGGAACAGGGGCCAGTGTGTGCTCTCCACTAGTCAAAAATTTGAGGGAAAACATCTGGCCTAATGGGAAAAAGGTGAAAGCAAGGAAAACAAGAGCTATTAATTATGTGCCACACTGACGACTAACATGAGGCCATGCGCTTGTAACTCAGCTGACTTGGGAAGCATTTGCATTTTGAGTTTCTTCACACTGTGAAAAGTCACTTATGAATATTTTTATTTATGACTTTAATTTTTTGAGTGGGTATTTGTTTGTGTGGTTCTTTTTTTTCTTCTTAAGTTTTTGTTTTTTTTTTTGAGGAAGATTAGCCCTGAGCTAACTGCTGCCAATCCTCCTCTTTTTGCTGAGGAAGACTGGCCCTGAGCTAACATCCGTGCTCATCTTCCTCTATTTTATACGTGGGATGCCTACCACAGCATGGTGTGCCAAGCAGTGCCATGTCTGCCCCCGGGATCTGAACTGATGAACCCCAGGCTGCCGAAGCGGAACTTGCACACTTAACTGCTGTGCCACCGGGCCGGCCCCGTGTGGTTCTAAATTCAAAGTTATGAAAGGGTACAAAATAAGAAAATCTCTTCCCATCCTCTATCCCAGAGAGAATCCATGACTTTTATACTCTCCAGGAGATATTTGATGTACGTACATGGGAATAAATGTGTGTATTTTCTCTTTTTAAAAAAAATACAAATAGTATTACACTAGATACACTTTTAGCTCTTACTTTTTCCCCTTAACATGTTAGAATTTGGTCATATCACTATATAAAGAATGCTTTTTGGGTGCTTTACAATATCCTGTTGCATGGATTGCCATAGTTTATCTAGCCATTCCCCAATTGATGGACATTTAGATTACTTCTCATCATTACAAACAGTGTTGGAATTAATGGCATATTTCATTGGATACTGAGAGAAGCACTAGTGGATAAAGGAAAAGGAGACTGATAATATAAATACCTTATAAATATATAGACTTTTGCTCTTTTCAATGTCCTCTCACTTATGTTTTGCTAAGAGTCTAATAACAAAACTTACATGGAGGTAAAGGTGATGTATTCAATTTTTTTACATGAGGAAAACCACATGGAAGAAAGGTGAAGGTGGCAGCTTTCTGTAATGAAAAGGATGCTCAGACGAAAATCTGGCTGAGACAATTTTCTGTTTTTAGGGCTCTTTTAAAAATATCTGCTTCCTCACACGTGCAAAGTAAAAGAAAGAAACAGCTTATAGCATGAGGAGTACTTTTAAGTTATCAAGCACAGATTGGAGCCAGAGTGGAAGTCACTGAGACAATAGAGAGGAGATTCTCTTTTAAGGTTGTGTGATATTGTGATTTATAATTAGAAATACATATTTGGTCTTCATCCCCTTTTCTGGCACAGAGCTCCTAAAACTCTTGGAATTTCCTAAGTGATGAGGAAGTGATGACAAGGAGTCTTCAGTTCTGTTAATAAGGTGACTTCTGGACTGCATCTAAGGCTGGGAGCTGGTTGCCAGAAGAACCAACCATGGCATTAGAGGGGTGGAACCTGCTGACCCTCTAGCTAAATACAGCTGCATGAGGGAGCCCAGGCAAAAGCAGGAGAACAACCCCCCAGCATTTCCACCCCTACTCCACAGGGGCAGAATGGGAAGCTGGAGAAACAGAAGGCCAGTTTTGTCAGGCATTATCTCCTGTTTCTCTTCATTTGTGCAAGAGCCCAGTGGAAGCTGCTTGCAGTGGCACTTCACATCTTGTTGACAACTCAGTAGGAGTTATAACAAAGCTCATTCCACCAGTGCCCACGATGATGTGGGCACATATATTATCTCTGAGCACTGGCCTCCTCTAGACACCCTGGAACATCCAGATCCTCTGAAAACCGAGTCCTGAGGTGAACACAGCTAGCTCAAAGCCCATTTACTGGTATCATACATGGGATCCCAACGAGAAGACGAGTTCCTTGGAGGAACATGGAGAGTATGTGCTAGTATTCTATACAGATTATGTCTCCTGGTTGTAGCACTTGGTTAAAAAGAAGAAATCAAAACACAAGAGATAAACAGACAGAAAGAACTTTTTAAGCTCCATTAAATCCTTGTCAACCAGTCTTTGGGGACAAATTCTATAGCCCTTTGTGCATAAATCCTTCCAGAAAGATAAAAAATGAGATTTTTCAGTCTTTTATCTCCTTTACCCCCTATTTTCTTGAAATATTCACTAACTCTTCATATCTTAAATAGAAAAGTCAAGCCAACCAGATTTTATTTATAGGACAAATCAGCAGTGTTCCCTGAAAATAGGCACCTGTGTGTTCCAAAGACACTACTGACATTTTCTTGGCAATCTACAGGTAAAAATTAAATATCAAAATTGGCCTGGGCACTCAACATTACAGCTTTTTTTTTTTTTAAATAAAAGCAGAAGCTAGCAAAGTTAACAAGTCCAAAACGTAACTCTTGTCTCCTATCCCCCACAGCTACTCTTGCCAGTTTTCCCTCCATAAATGGCACGACCACCTTCCCTATTTCTTGAGGAAGAATTCTAGGCGTCCTTTTTGAGTTTTCCTTTCACGAAAACTACATATCAATCACCAACAACTTTAATAGTTTTTTTCGCCTAAATATATTTTAAATCCATCTACTTTCCCCCAACTTCATAGCACCACTCTCTTCCACCACCATTTCTCTTTCCCAGAGCTGGCAGGCCCTGGAGAGATTACACTCCTGGAGAAGATGTTGGTTATGCAGGAGGTTATTGATCTCTCCAGGAAATGCACCCTCATCCTCCTAAACCAAAACAAACCCCCAAAGCTGAGAGCTGGGCCTTAAGGGCATTTGTGGTATCACCCTGAGAGTAGGTGCCAATGACAATCCTGAGGCTTGGGGCACTGGAACCTGAACCTCTGACTTTCCTGCTGAGCCAAGATGCTCAAGGGAACTGAACTGGTTCATCATTGGCAACAGCCACTCACCTCTCTGAAAGAAAGACTACCCAGTTTAGAACTGAGGACTCCCACAGAAAATGAGCTCACAATCAAAGATCTCTGGATACTCAAGAAAAGAGCACCGCATATCTCAGATATTTAAAAAGATAATAAAAGAAAAAATGAAAGAGATATTGTATGTAAAGCATTGAGCACAATGTCTGAAATGCAGTGGAAGCTCCATTTGGATCCAAGTTCCTCCTTTTTTCTCTGGACCAGTGCCCTTAGCATCAATTCTCCATTAAAATGCCATCCTGAGATATGCATTGATCATGGCAATTTACCTCTCTCTAGGAAGGTAGTCCACAGCTTCATGGTCCAGGGTTTACGGTAAATGACACATAGAGGTAATAGTTTCTTACCACTGCTGTATCAAATTACAAAACTTAGTGGCTTAAAGCCCTGCAAGTTTATTCTCTCGACACTTCTGGTGGTCAGAAGTCTGAAACGAGTCTTAGAAGGTAAAGTCAAGGTGCTGGCAGGGGTGTGCTCCTTCTGGAGGCTCTGGGGAGCGCATGGCTCCTTGCCTTTTCTAGCTTCTGGATGTCGCCTACATTTCTTGGCTCATGGCCTCTTCTCCATCTTCAGAGCCAGCATCTTAGCATCTTTTCTCTCTCTGCTCTTCTGCCTCCCTCTTATAAGGACCCTTGTGATTATATCAAGCCCACCTGGCTAATCTAGAATAATCTTCCAGTCTCAGGATCCTTAATTTAATCACTTCTGAAAAGTCCCTTCTGCCCCGTAAGAAGACAAATTCACAGGTTCTAAGGATGAGGATGTGGGCAACTTCGAGGGCCATTTTTCAGCCCACCGGTGAGAGCACAGATCAGCTTCCCAAGGACTCATGAAATGGTGGTGGAGATAGATGGTGGTGGCAGATGGGGTATTGAGAAGGAGAAGGCCAAATGGGAAAAAGATGAATTTCAGCCCTGGGCATGATTGGATTGGCACATTGAGGGGAGGAGGTTTGGGGAAATTAC
Organism: Equus quagga; assembly: GCF_021613505.1. Classification (NCBI taxonomy): domain Eukaryota; kingdom Metazoa; phylum Chordata; class Mammalia; order Perissodactyla; family Equidae; genus Equus; species Equus quagga. Next base: position 80,282,412 of record NC_060282.1, read on the forward strand.
TTTCATCTTGGGCTGAGAAAGATCCAGGGATCTTGCTTTCTAAAATGCAGTCATCATTGTGTGTGTGGGCTGTGTGTGTGGTGGTGTCGGGGAGCAAGGGAATGGGGGTGGTTGAAATGATATGATGAGCTAATAGTTCCATTACTAACCTAAAGAGTATTGTTCTTTGGATATTTTTCAACTGACTGTGGTTGATATAGCAGAAAGGAGTGGATTTTTCTACACTGTTATCTCATCTGGTGATCTTACTGAATTTTCTAAGTTCTAACTGGTCATCCATTGATTCTATCAGCTTTTCTAAGCAGACAATATATTATATATTATTTTGAAGAAAATATCAGTGCTGATGTCAATAATGCATACATGAGATGAAGTGTTTAAAAATAACTAAAATTGTGTGTTTGGGCAAAATGATTACCAAAAAAGTCATTTATGTGCACTGTCCACCTTTAATTTTCCACAATAGCATGAAGGTGAGTCAGAGAGATGTGGATGTCAGTTTTATTTTTGAAGGTCTGTTAGGTCTACACAGATTTGCTTAGTCATCGTGATTGGTGTTTTGTGGCTTGTCAATCCACTCACAATTGAAGGAAAAAGTGAAGGGAACATTTTTCCTTCTCAACACTTTGCTTCTGGTAGCCCTTTGTTGCTGTTACTACTAACGACAGAAACTCTAGTTTCTTGATAGTTACTTTTAAAACTACCCTTTGCCCGCATGGTTCCATGGCCCTGGTGGAGTGCCACGCACGGGAGCCCAGCACAACAGATATTTCTGTTCACGCCAGTGATGAGTGCAGTTGAGTGTTCTGTCTGCTAATCATTTAAGAAGTGTCGATTTACATATTTTCAAGGCATGTCTGTGAAGATGTAACTCCTTTAACTAAAAACCCATCTCAATCTTTCTTCTAAAGGGCCAGTGCTAACGGAGTGACTTGCCCACACTCTGAGCTCCTCCTGCCTCCAAATGAACCCAGGATTGTTCTCCTCCTGCCTCCAATATGTCGGTTAATATTGCCACCATCATCGAGGGCAGGGTCTAAGCCCACGGACTCAGAGTCACTCCTTTCTCCCTCCCTTTCCTTAGGCTCCCTCACACAAAGCCATCAATTCTACCTCCACAACGTCTCTGTATTCTTTCCTTTTCCTTGCCATTGCCTCTCACCTGTTGGTATAAGATCACATCCTCCCTGGCGTCGCTGCCTGAGGCTCTGTCCCCTCCAATCCATCAAGTCCTACTGCGGGAATGACAGCCCTGAAGCCCACTCTCAATCAGCTCCCTCCTGGTCCATTAACTTTCTACAGCTTCCCGCTGCTTTGCGGAAAATACAAATACCCCTGCCTGGGATTCACAGCCTCAAATCTGCTTTTCCAGTCCTGAGTATGTTTCTTGTTCCCTTTATATTGTTTTATGTTTCAGTGAAACAGGTCTGTACGTGATCCCCAAATTTACTCTGTGTGTCTCTCTCTCTCCCACTTCAGGCTTTGCCGTGTGTGTTGCTCTTTCCTGTGAAACGCCCTGCTTCCCATCCCACATGCTCATATCCATTTGTGAAAAGCAAACTTATTATTCAAAGTGCATCTCAGATGATAAGTATTTCCTTAATGAGGTCATTCTTGAAATTCATCCTCTCCCAAGTTGGAGAGATCTCTACATTGCCGTGAAATTTGTTTTGTATGTTTCTTAGAACACTCCTCATATTCAAACCTTGGTTATATTTATGTGTATACTTGTCTCTCCACTAATTGATAAGATCCTGGGAATCTTTCTCTATCCTTAGCAGATACTCAATAACTATCTATTAAACGTTGGGATGGATAAACAAGTGAATTGAGTTTGTTAATTTATTTCTGTGGGCATTTGTGACGCTATGAACAAGGAATGTGAGCCCACCAGAATAAGATCCACCTGGAACTAGGATAACAGAATTTTCAGTCAAGTAAGACTGTTGTAATACATGCTAAGCCATGAAACATCGCATCTCTGGAAAGCGTGCCAGAGTATTAGGACACCATTTTCAGGAAAGAGATGCTGTCTTTTTACCTAAGACTTGGGCTAATCTTAGTACTAGAAACCTGAAACCTCCTAACTGGAGGATAAATAAGTTTCAAGTTTTAATAGATCATAAACTGTGACCGAGCTGAGAGTATCGAATTAGCTCTAGCATTAGCCACTCTGCAGTGCCAGCCGAGGGGCATGCAGAGCCAGAGCGGCTGGAGAAGGCTGAGGTGGGGGTGGTGCTCAACTTCTGGCCACAGTACTTGTAGCAACAGCTGCCTCTTGGCTCTGAAGGCAGCCCTCTGGCCTCCTGCTGAGGCCAGGAGACGGAGGAGAAAAGCTCCCACAGCTAAGCCATCCAAGATGAGGTGGGGAGGGGCATGGACCGACAGGGTAGGGGCTTAAGAAGAGGACTCTGGCCTCGGAGGGCAGCTGAGCTGTGTGAAGCAGGAGGGTTAGCTAGATCGCCACCAGCCTACAAAGGGTGAGGATGCCCAAACTGAGTCAGAATGACTGCTGGGGAGACTATGTTACATGAGTTATGAGAAAGAATAGCTTCTATGTTCCAGAAACACAGGATTATCTGGGGAGTAAATTTACAGGCGCCTCATTTCAGAGCAACATGAAAAAATCACAGGCACATAAATCTAGAAGGAGACAGCTTCAGCTCCTCCATAATGGATGATGAAAGGGGAGATGAAATGATTCTGAAACTTTGCCTGACCGGATAAACCCCTATGACTTAAGAAAGTGAACGCTGCTTGGCTGCCCGCAGCCTCCCTAATATTATTAAGGTAGAAGGAATTTCTCACGTTACAGGCCGGGGAAACCAAATATGGTCTTCGTGCCGTGGTGTTCTGCACCCATCTGAGCACAGGGCCTTTACTGTAAGGTCAGCAAGCAGAAGACTTGATAAATCACTTAGTAGACTTTGCTTGTGTTTTACTCTAAATAAACTTATAAAGAGTTGATCCACTTTTAATATTTAAAAAATATTCTCCTTTTTGCCTTCAGTATAGACTGGACTTGTTAATTTTCTTTTAAGGTCATGGAGAACAACTGTGGCCGTAATGTCTGAGTACACAGGTGAAGAGAACACAAGAAATTGGGAAAGATGACAATCTACTTGCACACCCGTGACCCCTCTGCCGGCCAATGCCCTGCTGGCAAGATTCAACCAGTGGAAAAACCAAGGCCTGCGGACCACCAAAATACGAAGTCTTAAGAACACACGGGTGTGGGCATCAGTGTTTACAGAACCAGGCAGAAGGCAGTGGCTCCCAGGCAGTGGCTTGATGTTCTAGCCTGGGGTGAGGAACTCAGAACCCTTGGTTCCATGAGTGGGTACAACCACATAAGCCCAGAAGATCCCCCTTGGTCTTTGGAGAAAATTCGCCTGTGCTAGTTTCCAGTGTGCAGCCTGCTTCTTGCCCGTCAGCTCTAGCAGCTGTGGGGAAGAGCTGCAGTTTTGAGCAGAACTTGTTAACCCACACAGTTGAGGAGGGGAGCGGCCCATCGTGCCCTTTCTCATCTGGAACATAAAGAGGTCACCTTTTCAGACTCTTTGCTCACCAAAGGCCAATAGTGTGTGAAAAGATGCTCTATATGACCATTGTGTAGGAAAATGAGAATGAAAACAATAAGAAACCATAGCGATGGGGCCAAAATTCAGTATTGATAATACTCCTTATGGGAACCTAAAGTCCTACAATGATTAGGTTTATAGTACTTATTTGAATGACGAATAGACATAGAGTTGGACCGCAAAGTATCATTTTTAAACCTCCACACTACTGAACAATTAGCAAGAGCAATTTGAAATATATGTGTAAGGACGCTAATTGATTAAGAGTTTGTACGAGCCTGCATTTCAAAATAACTTAAAGGGGGTGGGCGAAATAATGATACTAGGTAACTGTGTTTGTGGTATTTTAAGTGTAAAAAGTGAATTTCAGAGCAACAGAAGAATACGATCCTGATTTTGTACATAAAATCTTTTTCTGTTTATTCACGCTTATGCATTCAGCAAAGAGTGAGTGGAAAGAGAAACACTAACTGGGCAGCGTTTGTCGCCTTGAAGGGACTGTGATTAGAAGGGTGGAGAGATGAGAGACTTAACTTTTACTTGATTTACATCTGTGTTGTTTGAAGGTTACAATGAACATACATTATTTTTGTGATAAAATTATTTAAGGATGTTTTCTTAAAAAATCTCATATTTAAAAACTCATAAGAAGAACAAGACCGATTTCTGCAGATGCTGTGTGTCCATAGACACATCACATCAGTACAGCTGTGTGTTTTCTTTGGAATACTATTTATCACCTTATAAAACGGGAAATCTCCTAACCAGATGAACACATGAAGTTATTTTATTTCATCAATCTGCTTGGCGATTATACTCCTATGTGGGAAAAAATATTCTTGTTTGAAAAAACCCTAAGGAAAAAAAAATCCTTCTCAACCCCATGGCATAAGAGGTGAAAATATTCATATCAAGTGATTGGAAAAACAAGAGGCCATAAGCTCTGAAGAACAAGATCTTTGCTTCATGGTTCCTTTAAGCCAGTGGCTCTCAAATCGTAGCGTGCAGCAGAATCACTCAGAGAGTTGACTAAAACATGAATTACCTCAACTTCAGAGTTTCTGCTTCAGTAGGTCTAGGCTGAAAGCTGAGGATTTGCATTTCTGAGAAGTCCCCAAGTGCTTTAAAAACATTCCTTATATATTCTTTGTCAGAAATGGCTGAGATTTCCAGAAGCAAGAATAGAAATAAAGGCAAGATATACGCAAACAGTATATGATAATGGGGTGGGGAATAGGTATTACGTAGTTTAAGGAAAAGCAAGACTACCAGTAAGCTGTCTGTTACACTACATATGCTGTGATACTATTTTGTATGTTACATAAAACAAACATATTGAACAAATCAAAAGGATGTAAGCATAATAGAAATTATTTATATGTTATCGAGACATTTGTTTTCTCTTCATTGCTTATAAGAGAATATTAACTGTACTGTTTTCCACCTAGTTACTCACATTAAAAAAAAAAACAGAGAGTGTTAGAAGAAAAGAGAGGGCAGAATATTTGTGAACTTTGTTTGTAATTAAAAAAAAAAATCCCATCTGTCTTCAGTTGCAGTACATAATTGCTTTAAGTATATAGAAGTATTTTTTTTCCCATTTTCTTTGTATAGAACAAACACAAAGACCTTTTTGATGACTGTGTTTCATTGTAATTGAGGCAGTTGAAATGAACAGTTTGCTCTTTTGGGTTTCCCTATAATTTTTTCAAGACTGACCTTTCATCTTTCTTAAAATTGAACTGTTTTGGAAAAAGAGAAACATGTTAAAAATAAACTCCAGATAAATACAACTTTCTAATATTTTGAGGAGCAGAACCCCATTCCTAAGGTGGTCCAAGAATGAGGCATTGAAGGCAAGAGGCTCCAGGCTTGTGTCCATCGTGTCAATCTTACCACATTCCCAACAAGGTCCTCCCTCCCAGAAACTAACTCAGACTTTCTCCTTGGACCAGTACCAAGCCTCTGGATGGAGCTTCAAGGGGAGGGTTTTTGGGTCATGGATTTTCTCCAGGGAGGCTCTGAAAATGCTTCCCTTGCAGTTTGAGTTTGAAGACTGCAGCTCAGTGGCAGACGAGGACACCGAAGAACATGTTCCAGCAAGGAGCCACTGCTCTTCTCCTCTCAGAGCCTTGTATTCTGATCTCTGGGCTCCTCCCTCCAAGGTTCTCTCTCATTCCAATTAAATTGTACATCATAGTTGCATGGCCATCTCAGACAGTGCTTTGAAAAAACATGTTAGCTTTGTGAAAGCTCTCGCTCACTTTGGGGAAACCAGAGGTCAAGGCTGCAGTTGGTCGACAGATCTGTGGAATGACTTTGCCCTCCTGCCTCCTTGTTTATGGCCATTTCATCCTGGTATTCTCTCTTTTCCGAGTTCACGGGCCCCTGCTGTTTCCTCTTGGCTACCCCACCTCGGAGACCACCTGGGGTTGCTCTTAGGATACATCTCTCCAGCTTCCAGTCCCGAATCCAGATATTCCTAACCTCGGCTGGTGAACCATCTTGAAACAAATTTACATCAGTGTGTTAACGGCAGAAACGGTTTAATACGTTAACCTCTTCCAGGCGTGTCTGTTTTTCATATGGTGGTTTTAAACTCAAAAGGCATAGGTAAAGGAATACATTCCAACAATGGAATGTCATGGGCTACAACAGGCCAGCAAAGGAGAGACTTTTGCCCAGAGTAGCTTCCCAGGGTCCTCAAATAGTAGGTACTCCAACTTGAGATGCTGCAAGAGTTCTAGTTAATTGAAAACAAGTGAACAATGTTCTTTTTAAAAAGGATGCTCTGTCTCTAGCAGAAGGGCACCCCGGCCCTGTGACAGACTGATCCCAATGTCCTCCGTTCATCTCCCACCCCTGTTGCTCTTGTGAGTATATTTTTTGTTGACTGGAAGTTATCTTTCCTTACTGTCAAGAAATTGATATAGTCTTAAACCTGTCCATAGAGAGCGAGGTTACAGTTCAAGAAGTAGCCTACTTTGTGTGAACAACCAAGTTAAGGTCTCTGCGTTTTGGTTGCATGGAGGTCCAGGTGTCCATTTCCTTGGAAATAAAATGTCACTGACTCTTTGGAATGAGTCTGGGAAGTGAAAGGGAAGGGAGCTGAGCCCAGTGCCTGTGGAGCTGAATCACCTCCTTAAGGGCTATATGGTATAGAAAAGGGGTAAAGACTATACTAGAGAACCAGGGGTGGTTGTATGTAAACTCTGCAATTTACAAGCCCATCAGGCTTTATGCTTCTTGTGTTTCCTGTTTATTTATATTGTTTTTCCTTCTGTTTGAAAGGCCCCGCCTAGCTCAGCTCTGCAAGGGGACTCAACGGAAGTGGGCTTTGTTCAAACTCCGTTCAGATTTCTCAGGATGAGAATCACAGTGACGGTGGGTAGAACAGAAGAGTGGGAATCAGAGGAAACCCACTCAAAGGACTTTGGACTTAGAAATTTTCTTTTTAGAACCAAAACCTTAGAAGTGCTTAAAAAATTTTTTTTCTATTTTATTTTAATTTTTTAAATAAGGGAAATGAGATCCTTATGGTCACCTTGGATGATTTTGATGTAGTTGGGGAGTGAAACATCCTACCTCATTTCTGTAAGCATGGAACTCAGTAAACATTTGTCCACCTGACTTGGCTTGCTTATGAAAGTAAGATGCTTTTTATTTATACACACTAAATGGAAAGTAACTTCAAATTTCTAAAAATGATAAGCACTGTCTCTACAATATACATATGTACAGATACACAATTTTTTATTTATGTCTCGAGTTTTCTTCCTTTTCTTGGTCAATATTTATTTATTGTCTTTTTTCAGGAATTATTTTATCCCTCCTGTATAAAGATGCACAATATCAAATTTCATTTTGTTAGATCAAGACAGAAAAATAGGTTAAGGGATAAATGACATATACAAATAAAAGACTTTGTTGTGCTTAAATGGATCTTAGAGGTGTTAAATTTATGTTTTCACACTATTGTGAATACTTTGGGAATTTTTAAATTGTTCACATAATTCTGTCATCTTTGGTTGTCTGCCTATAACATGTAAGATCTCAACCGAGTGTGACCCCCTAATGACTCTCTGAATAGCCTCCAGCTATGATGCCTTTACCACCATCTTTAGGATTGGTCCACGGGCTCTGGATCACCCCTGTGTGCAGGGAGAGGGACTTTAAATAAGGGAGATTAAATAATCCTGCCAGTTCCAATGACATTTAGAGCTGATTCTGTGGCTTAGTCCTGATAATTGGGGTTCTATCTTACCTAAGACCTGAACCTATATCACAATTTACGTAAGGATCACTATTTTTTCCCCCTAAACTTAACCCTCTGGCTTGATAATTAGTCTGGTGCCCCAGGCCTTCTAGGTCGCTCTTAATTTTCTTTTGATCACGCACTCCTTTGAGGTTCTCACAAAAGATATCTGTTTTCCTTGAAAGTGCGTATATTCTCAGAGCCACACACACAAAACAATTTCAGATACAGTTGCAGGGTTTTTACGAACCCCGAGGTCCACCTAGGAATGGGATCCTGGCATGTTTCACGCTTTAACATCACATGCAGTATGCCTAAGCAGAAATCAGCCAGCTGAGGCAGCGCCCCAAAACACGCGCCATGGATCCCGCCTTGCCGTATGGGGCACTGGAATCTTGTCAGCAAGAGCCAGGCAGAGTCCACCCAGTAAAAATATTTGTCTAAAGCGATACCCAGAGAGTTTCCTTGATTTAGAACTTTATAAGAGTAAAATCATTTGCTGAGCAGGAGTGAGCCTTCGAGAAAAAGAACAATAAAGATTTTTATTATATTGATAAGAAGTTGATTGCACACTGTGAATTCCAGAGCTGCAAGGTTCTGACAGGGACTTTTGGTTCTTCCGCACTAAGCAACGTTTAAACTCCTGTGTTTACAGTGGCTCAAAGAAATGTGGCCTGTGTTCTTCAGATTATTTTAAGCTCAACTGGCAAACGTTTATTAAACACCACCTGTGTATCAAACCCCAAGACAGGTTTTGTAGATAAAACTATGAGTGAGGAGCTCAAAATATAGTACAGGAGAAAGATGTGCAACTAAATAGTAATAAAAGGTACAGCTACTTTCTACACGTAGACACCAGGTCAAGGGTTTCACATGTGATTTCACCAAATCTTCAAAACCATGCTAGATGCAGGCTTATTATCCTCACTTCACAAATGAGGAAACAGAAAGCACAGAGAAATTGAGTAAATTGGCCTTGTACCATGGTGGAGCTGAAAGCCTGGGGGAGACTCAAGTTTTGGGGGCCCTCTTTGAAAAAAATATACTTCAAACCCATTAAATGACTATTAGAAAAAATAAAGCAAAACAAAAACAGAATATAACAAGTGTTGGGAAGGATGTGGAGAAATTGGAACCCTTGATCGTTGCTTGTGGGAATGTAAGATGGTGTGGCCTATGTGGAACATGGTATGGTGGTTCCTCAAAAAATTAAATGTAGAACTACCATATGGTCCAGCAATTCCACATCTGAGAATATACCTAAAAGAACTGAAAGCAAGGACGTGAATAGATGTTTGTATACCCGTGTTTGTAGAAGCATTCTTCACAGTAGCCAAAGGGAAGAAACGACCCAAGTGTCCATTGACAGATGAATGGATAAACAAAATGTGGTATATACACACAACAGAAGACTATTCATCTTAAAAAGAAATGAGACCTGCTCTAACATGGATGACCCTTGAAGACTATGCTAAGTGAAATAAGCCAGACATGAAAGGACACAAGGATAAAACAAATATGATTCCATTTATATGAGGCACCCAGAATAGTCAAATTCATACAGATAGAAAGCACAATAGTGGTTACCAGGGCCTGAGGGAGGGGGCGTTGGGGAGTTAGTGTTTAATGGGTACGGAGTTTCAGTTTGGGAAGGTGAGAAATGTCTGGGGATGGACACAGTGGTGGTGGTTACACAACAATGTGAATGTACTTAACGCCTCAGAACTGTTCACCCAAAATGGTTAAAATGGTAAATTTAATTTTACCATGAAAAAGAATACAAAATTAATGATAAAAATTAGTCGTGAAGGTAAATATCTATTTAGGACAAACAAAGAAATCATAACAAATTAAACCTTTAAAAAGGTTGACAATTATCAAAAACATCACAAAATCTGGAAAAAGATACAATATTTTATTTTAATGAACTGCCTGATACAATTCTATAACTTTTCCCTAAATTTTAGTTTCATAATCTTTGATTTCCTTTTTCTCTGACGCAAAGTTTATATCATATTCTATGGAGAGAAGACAAAGATAATTCAGTCTTATGGTGTGGTTGATTAAAATTTGTGTTTTGTTATATTGGGATGCATAAAACCTCACACACATTTAAAGTACTGCTTCAGGTTTTTGCCTTAAAAGCACAGGATTCTCATAAATTTAATTTTGTAATATTTCCATCAGAAACATTAAAATTACGATATGGTTTTCGTTGCATATAAGGCATTATTAAATATATTCCTGAGAGGAGAGAATTTGCATCTTGACTAGGATGAGAACCAAATTCTCTGCCTATAATTTTATATATTTGATGATTAAAATTTTTTCAACAAATTTTCCCTGTCTCTGCACATTTGACCGTTTCTCTCCAACAGCCTACAAATTCCTGAAGCTCAGCGTCATTAGGACTCTTTCGCATTTCGGTAAGATTTTGCTCCCAGGATATTTGCTTCGGCGTAGCGAGGGCTACCCAGAATGTCTGGCAATAAATTATCAATATACAGAAATAAGTGTGAACCACATAAATATATCCCATTAAACCCAAACTAAAATTCAGCTTCCTCTTATCTGGGTCTCAGAACGCCTGCAGCCTCTCTAACACCATCTGACGCAGGAACCGTGATGGCGGGACGTCTGAGTAAAATGACAATGGGCTTGATGAATTGTGGTTAAATACTTTTTGCAGACTTTATATAAACATATGACTACATGGACGCATTTCTAAGGCCCTCTGGGACCTTGGAAGTGGGTGGGACAAGTAGAGGGTCCTGAAGCTTGAGCATCATCATTTTCACATTAACGCCACCTCTGCCTAAGTCTGTCTGACTGACATTTTTGCTTCTCAACACTATATTGTTGCAACTCAGACAATTATAAAGCACTGAGGTAAAGACAAGGAGAGAAACCCAACTAGATTTTAAAGACACTCCAACGAAGGACAACTGAAATAGCCTGGGCGAAGGAAGGCTTCAGAGTGAAGAATTCCCCCGGCTCATGCTGGCCTGTACTAGGAAAGCATCGTCTTGTTTCAAGCCTTTTACTTCCACTTTCAGAAAATTAACAGTGCCAGCTCTTCCCCACTGAGCATATCTAATTCCACATCCTGCCCAATGATGCTGTAAAAGAAGATGTCTTCTCTTTTTTTTTTTTTTTGAAAAAGAATAACGAGTAGAACACGTTTACAGCAAATGGAAAGATTAAAACAAATGTTGGCACAACAGAACCAAAGCATAAAACAGGTAAAAACTTTCCAGAAGAAGAACTACATGCTCTAAATGAATTTATGTCTCTTCAAGAGGACTAAGACCCGCGATATTGAGGGAATGTTCAGATAAGATGGATGAACTGCAGCCAGGAATGCTGTGGTCCAGTGGAGACATGCAGAATGATTGTATCCTGGCACATGCTAGCCCAAATTTCAAAAATAGAACGGTGGATGTAGGTCAGCTATAGATCATGAGCTTGATGCAAATCTGGGTATGTTCTAAAATAAGTATCAAATAGTTGGGGTTATTAACCATGTAGGGAATCGTCAATAAAGTGACCATCGGATTGTCAATAATGAACCAGATATGTCAACTATAAAGAGCATGCTGACCGCAATTATGCAATGAAGAGACGAGCTAAATTTAGTCAAGCGATGAAGAATGTTAGCCTGTAGTGGGAATATCAACTACCAAATCAGACAATTAAAAGTTGTAAAAGAGATCCACTTTGAAATTGGGCGAAGATACACATAATGTACCAGGTTGCATAAAATGGTGTGAGCTGAAAAAGTTCTGTTGCCTCAAGGAGACACCCCACATGTTGACCTTTGGCTCACGTGGAGTCACCCCCTCCATGTGTAGGACCGAACTAGGTCCCTGTTCCTCTCTCAAATTCTTGAATTGACTCTTCAGCTTTGATCCTGATCCTCTGATACAATATCCTCAGCCCAGGGAGATCTTAAGTCTCTTCTCTTTATTTTAGTAAGTGACTTTGCAATACTAGGAGAAGAGAGAAGTAACTATAGGACTGTTGAAGTTAATCAAACCCACAGTGTTAACACATTTGTATTGAATTTAGGAGTTAATTACTTAATCATTAGAATAATCTATAAAATATTATTTTTAAGATGCTTGAAACACAATAGAACCTGACATTTTATAAAATTAGATATATGAACCATTTAATTTTAAAGGTATGAGAGAATTTTCTTAAGTTTGCACTCAGCTTCTGAATGTTTAAGAGAATGTAATTTATTAATGCATACATTTGATTGATTACTTTTACCGGAGTTGCTTTAATTATTAGAAAAGCTCCCGTGGTCTTTTTTTAAAGGAACTTTTTTTTTTTAAAGATTGGCACCTGAGCTAACATCTGTTGCCAATCTTTTTTTTTTCCTTCTCCCCAAATCCCCCCAGTACATAGTTGCATATTCTAGTTGTAGGTCCTTCTGGTTGTGCCGTGTGGGACAATGCCTCAGCATGGCCTGATGAGCAGGCTATGTCTGCGCCCAGGATCCAAACGGGGGGAACCTGGGCTGCAGAAGCGGAGCGCGTGAACTTAACCACTCGGCTACGGGGCCAGCCCCAACAGCCCCCTTCTTTTTAACTTGACAAGTGTGTAAAAGATTAACAGGTCAGGCATTTGAAACGTCTGAGAGATTCAGATAGACTAAATTTATAACTGATATAGTTTAAAATATTTAAAGGAACTTAACTAATCAAGTCTATCGATTCCACTAATTGTTTAGGGGAATTAACATTGAATTGAATATTCGTAAAGTAATAAGTGTAAATAATAATTTCTATTTTTTACCTAATTTTTCAGATTTACAAAGATTTGTTTGTTAAATATAAAAAGCTTTGGGAAAACTAGTTTTTAAGCTTTGCAGCTTTAATACATTGAATAGTAATTAAGACCTAGGTAGAACTAGGTTTTATAAGATTCAAAGATCCCTTTCGTGGTGGAAAGGCAGAACTTTTTGCTACTTACCGCTCCAAATGCGAGAAGGCTGCCAGGCGGGGCCCGCAGGGGTTACACCTGAGCACAGGTAACAAGGAGCCGGAGCTGTGGGGGCAACCGAGGGACGGCAGGCAGGCTGGGCCTGGCTAGGTTTCCCCAGCTCCCCGTGGATTGGCTAATTTTAATAATTTTGGCGGGCCCTGGGGCATGGGGTTGCCCCTACTTGTCTGGTGCCTGGCCTGGTGGAGATTAGGATGGGTAAATAGCGGCCCCAGAGTGTGTGAGCCTGATTAAGAAAGTGGTTGAGGTGTGAACTTAATCAGCTCCTCAAGAAGGGGAACTGGCCAGCCTCTAGCCAGGGCCTCAAAACTAAGTCAAGACAGCATGGTAAATTTAAACAAATTTAAATTATATATATATATATATATATATATATAGTTTTTTTAGTCAAGACATTATATATATATATTTATAAAAATATAAATAGGGGCTGGCCCCGTGGCCGAGTGGTTAAGTTTGCGTGCTCCGCTGCGGCAGCCCAGGGTTTCACTGGTTCGGATCTTGGCGCGGACATGGCACCGCCCATCAGGCCACATTGAGGCGGAGTCCCACATACTACAACTAGAAGGACCTGCAACTAAGATATACAACTATGTACCAGGGGGCATTTGGGGAGATAAAGCAGAAAAAAAAAAGATTGGCCACAGTTGTTAGCTCAGGTGCCAATCTTAAAAATAAATAAATAAATAAATAAATATAAATAAAGTATATATATATAGTTTTATAGTCAAGACATTAAGGGGTCCACTGACATGTATACATAGCTGTATCTGTATATGCATATCAGTGGACCCCTTAATGTCTCAACATCACTTTTGGGATATTTGAGTGGCTTGAATAGCAGAGGAGACCTCTAGAAAGTAGGCCATAAGTTGCCTTAAACAGCATGGAAAATATTTTGTTATGACCATAAAAAGGAAGAAACTAAGCAAAAGCATGAAAAAGCATAAAGAGTCCTGAAGGCTGGCTTGGAGCCAGGTTCCCCATTTGTTTGGTGTTAACCAAGAGAATAAATCAGTCATGACAGAGCCTCCAGTTATATTTTGGTTGAATTATAGAGTCTGCTAAAGGCGCAAGTTATGTTTTTGATGATGACGATTTGATGGTGCAGACTTTCGGTTAGAGTGGCCACTTGGTTGGTGGTGTTAACCCACTTACAACAGGAAGCACTGATAACAGCACAAACACCTGTGGATAGTCAGTGCATGAGAGGCCGCTTCAGTCAGCACGTGCATGTTGGATGTCCGTGCAGATACTCAAGGGGTTGGCGCAATGGATTTGCGTTTTACTTGCCTTGTAGTCTTTTGGAGTGCCTGAAGGGTAGGCACTCTTAGGACAGGAGAGACCGAGGGGGACATGTGGATGCTGAAAAATGAGGAGGGGAAGAGGAGGAAAGGGGATGGATGGTGTGAGTATTGGAAGGCCAGCAGAATTCTCCTGTTATAGCTCAGAGAGCGCACAGTGTGACTACTTCGGTAAAGTTACCCTTTAGGCAGGAGAGGTGGATAGTTTTAGCTGCAGCCCGAGTCTTGGAAGCATTGTGGAGACCTTAGATTTGGTCCCGTAGGGGCTTAACGTGGTATCAGATTGAATTACTATCACGGGGGAAGAACTTAGAGTTTTACGGGTATCACAAAGCAGAGTTGGGGCATGTGGCAAGCAAACTGCAATATCTGGAAAGTCACTCCAGTCTGATGGGTCCCACCTTTTAAAACAGGACTCAACAGTATAATTAGTCACAAGAGTCTGGGTCTTCTGTGGGTGGCAAGGCTTTCCCAGCTCTGGTGTGGTTGGGACTCCTGGCAGTTGGTTGGGAGGCAGAGGTGAAGTTGTCTCCAGTGGCAAGAGCTTGGACTGGGATGATGTGATAGTGGGGTCTCCTTCCCAGATGGACACCCGCTCAGGTTGATGTGGGTCATATCTTTATGGCTCTGTAGCCTTGCAATCAGGCTGAGCACCTTGTAGAACTTGAAGTAGGGTTGGGTCCTGGAAGCTTGATTTGCAAATATCTTTTTTTAATGGTTATTCACGGTTAATTTCTTTTCTTTAATTTTTTATTGCGGTAGTGTTGGTTCATATCATTATATAAATTTCAGGTGTACATTGTTATATGTCAGTTTCTGTGTAGACTACATCATGTTCAACGTTCAGAGTCTAATTGCCACCCATCACTGTACACATGTGCCATTTTACCACTCTCCCCTCTGTAACCACCAATCCGTCCTCTGCGTCTATATGTTTGTTAATTGTTGTTGTTATTGTTTTTATCTTCCACATAAGAGTGAAATCATATGGTATTTGGTTTTCTCTAACTTATTTTTCTTAGCTTAATGCCCTCAAGGTCTATCCATGTTGTTGCAAATGGCAGGATTTCCTTCTTTTTTATGGCTGAATAACATTCCATTGTATATATGTACTGCATCTTCTTTATCCATTCACGACTTAGGTTGTTTCATGTTTTGGCTATTGTAAATATTGCTGCAATGAACAAGGGGGGTGAAAATATCTCTTTGAGATAGTGATTTAATTTCTTTTGGATGTATACCCAGAAGTGGGATTGCTGGATCATATGATATTTTATTTTTATTTTTTAAGAACTACTATACTGTTTTCTATAGTGGCTGCACCAATTTACATTCCCACCAACAGTGCACAAGGGTTCCCTTTTCTCCACATCCTCTCCAGGATTTGTTATCACTTGTCTTTTTGATAGTAGACATCCTAATGGGTGTGCAGTGATATCTTATTGTAGTTTTGATTTGCATTTCCCTAATGTTAGTGAAGTTGAGCATCTTTTCATGCACCTGTTGGCCATTTGTATGTCTTCTTTGGAAAAACGTCTAAATGGTCTGTCCATTTTATAATCAGATTATTTAGGGTTTTTTTTGCATTGAGATGTATGAATTCCTTATTTATTTTGGATATTAACTCATAATAAGACATATGGTTTGCAAATATCTTCTCCCATTTGAAGGCTGCCTTTTCATTTTGTTTATTGTTTCTTTTGCTGTGCAGAAGTTTTTAGCTTGATGTTGTCCTACTTGTTTATTTTTTCTTTCATTGCTTGCACTTTGGTGTTATATCCAAAAACTCATTTCCAAGACCAATGGCAAGGAGTTTTTCCCTGTGTGTTCTTCTAGGAGTTTCATGGTTTCAGATCTTTCATTTAAGTACCATTACAAGTTAATTTTTGTGAGTGTATGATAGGGGTCCATATTAACTCTTTTGTATGTGAGTATCTTGTTTTCCCTGCACTATTTGTTGACGAGACTGTCCTTTCCTCATTGAGTATTCCCAGCTACCTCACCAAATACTAGTTGACTGTATTTGTGTGGGTTATTTCTGGGCTCTTGATTCTGTTCCATTGATCCATGTGTCTGTTTTTGATGCCAGTACCATGTTGCTTTGATTACTGTAGTTTTCTAATAAGGTTTGCAATCAGAAAGTGTGATGCTTACAGCTTGTTCTTCTTTCTCAGGATTGCTTAGGCTATTCAGTGTACTTTGTGATTCGGTATGAATTTTAGGGTTTTTTCTCCTATTACTATAAAATTGCCATTGGAATTTTGATAGGGATTCCATCAAATCTGTAGATGGTTTTGGGTATAATGGATGTTTTAACAATATTAATTCTTCCAACCAAGGGACACAGTATATCTTTCCATTTATTTGTGTGTTCTTCAATTTCTTTCATTAACGTCTTGTAATTTTCAGTGTACAGATATTTCATCTCTTTGTTTAATTCCTATTTTATTATTTTTGATGCTGTCGTAAAGGGGATTGTTTTCTTTATTTCTTTTTCAGACGGTTTAGTTGTTAACGTATAAAAGGGCAACTGATTTTTGTATGTGTTGCTTTATATCCTGAAACTTTACTGAATTTGTTTACTAGTTCTAATAGATTTTTGGTGGAGTTGGGAATTTTCTATATGTATGAGATTATATCATCTGCAAAGAGAGACAGTTTTACTTCTTCCTTTCTGATTTGTATGCCTTTTATTTCTTTTTCTTGCCTAATTGCTCTGGCGAGGACTTCCAGTACTATGTTGAATAGGAGTGGTGGGAAGGAACAAGCTTCTATTTTTCCTGATCTTAGTAGGAAAGCTTTTAACCTTTCACCACTAGTGTGTTGTTAGCTGTGGGTTTGTCATATATGGCCTTTCTTATATTTAGGTATGTTCCTTCTGTACTCATTTTTTTGAGAGTTTTTATGATGAAAGGATGTTGAATCTCATCAAATGATTTTTCTGCATCTATTGAGAGTATCATAAGATTTTTACCTTTTCTTCTATTAATGTGGTGTATCACACATTGGTTTGCATATGTTGAATCACCTTTGCATCCAAAAGATAAATCCCACTTGATCATGGTGTATAATATTTTTAGTGTGCTATTGAATTAGTTTTGCTAGTATTTTGTTGAGAATTTCTGTATTTATATTCATCAAGGTTATTAGTCTGTAACTTCTTGTAGTATCTTTATCATGCTTTGGCATCAGGGTAATGCTGGCCTTGTGAAATGAGTTTGAGAGTCTTCCTTCCTCTTCAATTTGTTGGAAGGTTTTGAGAATGATTGTGTTAATTCTTTCTCAAAAGTTTGGTAGAATTTACCAGCGAAACCATCTGGTTCTGGATTTTTCTTTGATGGGAGATTTTTGATTACTGATTAAATCTTCTTACTAGTAATTGATCTGTTCAGATTTTCTGTTTCTTCATGATTCATTCTTAGTAGGTGTGTGTTTCTAGGGATTTATCCATTTCTTCTAGGTTGTCCAATTTTTTGGCATATAATTGTTCATATGATCCTTTGGATTTCTGTGGTATCATTTATAATGTCTTCGCATTCATTTCTGATTCTATTTATTTAAATCCTCTCTCTTTTTTTCTTGGTTTGTCCCACTAAAAGTTTGTCTGTTTTATCTTTTCAAAAAACCAGATCTTAGTTTCATCGATCTTTTCTACTGTCATTTTAGTCTCCATTTCGTTTCCCTGACCTGAGGAATTTAATTCATTTGACCTTCTGTACTTGAGGAAAGTATATAACTGGAAGAATAAGCATAGTCCCTGTCCTGTGGAACTCACAGTCTAGTGGGCGGACATAGATGGAGACACGATTCTACCACATGATGAGTTCAGCGATGGACATAAGCATGGGCTGCTTAAAAGTGGTACCTTAAAGACTGCAGGCGGCTCGGATAGATGGCTCTTATCAGGAGAGATTTCTCAGGACAGGTACAAGTGAACCAGGTGAAATAATGAGAAAGAAAGCAAAGCTAATCCCAAACAGGGAGTACAGAGTGTCCAAAAGCACAGTGGAGACGAGGAGAATTATTTGGAAAACTGGAAGTATAACTCTGAGAGATTGATGCTACTATCACATTCATTCATTCAAGATTATTTTATTAAACATTTACTATGTACCCCAGCACTTACATGTGCAACTGAGGTTGAGATGGTTTGTATTTTACCTAAGATCAAAGGTAACATAAAAGTTGAATGGGCTAAAGGCAGGACTCAGGCCCAGGCTTGCTGATTCCACAAATACCATGCTCTTTCCCTCTCTTCCCTATTTCCATGAATGGTAGAGAAGGAATTCTTGAATTAGAGAGAGAGTTGGACCAGATGACATACAAACTTTAGGACTGATTTCCGTGAATGACATCATTAAAGTGCTTTGACTTTGCAACTAATGCTTTGATGGCTTCTGCCACTCTTAGATGGTCCACCCACGACACCTGTCCGCAGACACTTTAAAGATAGAGCCGTTGCTCTAAAAAGTTTCTGAAATAACTGAGCAATGAGTATTAGCTTCAAATATGCACAGGGAATGTTTTAATATCCTGTTCTTATGTAAATGCCAGGGCTAGGCTGGATGAAGGTCACTGGAGAGGACACATAGCTGAGCTGAGAGAATCTGACCTGGGCAAAATTTGAAAGCCATAGACAACTGCACTACTTAGGGGTTGTGGCAATGCATTAGCCTGAAATTGAGGCAGACACTCAAAGGAAGGGAAAAGGTCCAAGGCCCAGACACTAGGAGTCAGCAGTGGGGTGAAAATTCCAAATTTACTTTAACTGATCCACCATTTGAAATCTCCTTTGTGACAAACTAGATTACTGATCAATTTATCACCAAAAATAAAAAAGAGAACTCTGCATCATTCCAATGATTTTATCTGTATTTTTTCTGCAGTCATTTACATTTTTATTTCTTAAAGGGAAAGCGTGTGCCCACTGAATCCATCTTTACATGATTTTATTTAAATTTTAGAACACAAATTTAGATATATACTCAAAGAAGAAATCTCTCAAAACTTCTTAATCAGAGGTTAACAGGGTACAGGGAACAAACATGAAAAATTTAATCCATAAATAACTGGAAGGCAATCACGTTAATTTCATGTTCTTTTCTTTTTAAAAATCATATGCAAAGTTCTTTCCCTATTTCCTCATTCTCTATGCAGCTTTTAATAACTGGCCAACAGGCATGTAAAAACAACAGGAGAAGAGATACAGAATCTAGATAATTTGTAAATTCTATATTCAGCTTTTACTTTAGAACTGGTTATGAATACTTTAGAGGAAATTTATTCTACATTTTTGTTATTGTAATACTTCAAATATGCATTATTACGGAAAAATATGGAGCTCTTTGGTATGCTTTTCTGAGTCAGCCCTGAAGTTAGAGTGCCACTAAAGCTAAGCATGATTTCTCTAGAAGTAAGAAAACTCTCCAAAAATAAAAATATTCTCCATAAATCTCAGAGGAAAGGAAGAAGTGAAAGTTGATTATCCTAAATCATCATTGCAAAAGCTGCCAAGTGTACAAATGTACAACCAATCAATCCATCTCACTCTGAGACTCAGTGCCGTGACTGTAGAATTCAGACGGAGCTCTTTCTGATCTCAAATGTTAATTGGCCATTTGGAACTATCACTCAAGTTCCTGGACTCTGAGACTAGAGACTTAAAATCCTTATCGGCAATGATGACATTTCTCTCAGCAGACAAGTGACTCCACCTGAAACTTAAGTCTGGCTTAAGGCTATATTTAATGTCCAGTATCATATCATCATCACTGGCTTTCTCTGACCACCTTGCCTTTTGGGAAATGTGGTTATATTTTTATATAACACTGAGTTTGCTTCTGACAAAAGAGAGAGGTGAAAAAACATCAGCCAAATCGATTAGAAGATAAATGACAAATTAAAACAATTTAAGATAAATATGGCGGTAAAAGTGTCCCTCTTTTGTATATATAATTTTATATTGTTAGTTACCTCATTCACATCATGCACAGAGACCCTGTTGGTAGGTATTAATTATTAGCATTCCTGCTGTGACTCACCTCCCAGAGGGACGAGCTCCACCATAAATTGGTCTTGATGGTGGGCCATTGACAAGGTTCGCAATGTCTCTTAGATTTAGTTTCCTTTTTTGTAAACTAGTGGTTGCAAATACCAACTGCATAGGTTGCTGGTAAAGCTTAAATAAGATAATGTTTTAAAGTACTAACACAGTGCCTAGAAGCTAGCAAGTTATCAATAACCGTAGTTACTATTATTCAAAAGAATACAAAGACTTTGTATATTTGTGTGCACAATTTTTGTGCTCAACTAATTTTTCTATCTAAAATATTTGATTAAGAATGGCTTTTTTTCCATAAATAAGCACAGCTTTGAGGCCACAGTCTATTTAAAGAGTAAAGACCTCCTATATTTTGATTTTGTTCATTTGTAAATTTAGTGATTCTCACCAATTTTTTCCATAGTGTCATCAAATCTTCTGAAATCTAATATACTACATGTAAACAAGATACTGTATATTTCCAATTTAAGTAAATTTTAGGAATTGTAATTTTAACTATAATCCTAAAATGTGTACATTAGGCAATGTTTATGTTAAATTCTTTAATAGCTCTTTCTATAAGATTTCTTTTAAACTTTTAAGATGTTAGTGACAGAAAAAAAGATTTTGTTCCCCCGGCCCCGCCCCAATCAAGCAACTGATAAACTTTCTTCTTTCTGAAAGTCAGAATTATGCAACGGTCATAATTTCCTTTCTGGCTCTGGCTTCTATATGCTCATTCCACTATTTCTTAATCCTGACTCCCTATCTTTATTTTCTTAAATTTATTTCTATATAGTTTAATGTAAACAATTTCCAAATTTTTTGAAAATAGGTAGTACATTATCAAAGAGTTTTATAGTTACTGTCAATTCAATGATATGGGCTTCCGGCACTTCCGGTAAATTTTCAAGGTTTAAGGACATTTCAGAGAAGCTCTGCTAACCTCCTCTTCTATCTTTTCCTTCTTCTTATAAAAACAGCTTCATTGAATATAATTTACATACCATACAGTTTAACTACTTAAATTGGACTAGTCAATGGCTTTGGTATATCCATAGATATGTGCAACCCTCATCACAATCAATTTTAGGACATTTTCATCACCTCAAAAAGAAATCCCATACCCTTAGCAATCACTCATCCCAACCCTCTAACCCTAAGAGACTGCTAATCTACCTTCCAGCTCTATAGTTTCCCTATTCTGGAGTTTTGTATGAATATAATCATTTAGTGTGTGGTTTTTTGTGACTGACTTCTTTCACTTAGCTTAATGCTTTCAAGGTTCATCTGTGTTGTCACATGTATCAGTATTTGATTCCTTTTTATTGCCAATAATATTCCATTGTATGGATATACCATATTTCATTTTTTCATTTGTCCATTGATGGACATTTGGGTTGCTTCCATCTTTTGGCAATTATGAATAATTCTGCTCCAAACATTTATGTGCAAGTTTCTGCTGGACATATATTTTGATTTCTCCTGGATGTATACCTAGGAGTGGAATTGCTGGGTCATATGGTAACTCCATATTTAATTGTGTGAGAAACTGCCAGACTGTTTTCCAAAGTGGCTGTACCATTTTACATTCCCACCAGTAGTGGATGAGGGTTCTGATCTTTCCACATCCTTGCCAATACTTGTAATTATCTAACTTTTTGATTCTAGACATCTTAGTGGGTGGGAAGTGGTATCTCACTATGGTTTTCATTTTTATGTCCCTGATGATTAATGATGTTGATCTTTTCATGTACTTGTTGGACATATGGATATATTCTTTGGAGAACTGTCTATTCTTATCCTTTGTCCATTTAAAAAATTGGCTTATTTGTCTTTATTATTGAATTGTAAGAGTTCTTGATATAATCTAGATATAAGTCCCTTGTCACATATATGATGTGCAAATATTTTCCCCCATTCTGTGGGTTGTCTTTTTACTTTCTAGATGGCACTCTTTGAAGGACAAAAGTTTTTAATTCTGATGAAGTCCAATGTATTAAACTTTTTTTTGTTGCTCATCCTTTGGTGTTATGTTTGAGAATCTTTTGTCAAACCCTATGCCATGAAGACTTAACCCTATGTTTTCTTCTAAGAGTTGTATCAGCTTTGCTCTTGCATTTAGGTCTTTGACCTATCTTGAGTTAATTTTTGTTATGGTGTGAGGTGATGGTATAACTTCATTCTTTTGCATAAGGCTATCCAGTTGTCCCAACACATTAGTGAAGACTATTCTTTCTCTATTTAATGGTCTCCACACCCTTGTTGAAAATAAGTTGACCATAGACGTATGGGTTTATTTCTGGACTGTCAATTCTATTCCTTTGCTATATATGTCTGTCCTTGTGCTAGTACCACACTGTCTTCATTACCACTGTTTGTAGTAAGAATTAAAATCATGAAGTGTACTGACTTCTTCTTGAAACAAATAGATCTTGAAAGTTCAATATTTTTATAGATTACTTTCCTTCGACTCTAAAATAATGGCATCATATACTCTTGACCAAAGTAAGGGATCTTCTGTTAAGAAAGGCTGTCTTCTGTAAGAAAATGTGTAGTAAGAAATTTTCAAAAGAATGTCCATGGGCTCAAACAGTAAAAGAATTCAGTAATGTGTCAGAATACAAAATTAATATACAGAAATAAATAACTTTTATATACACAAAAAATATCCAGCTAAATGATGCAATGATATGGAAAACTCCATTTATGTAGCAAAAGAAGATAAAACACTTAGAAATAAACTTAGGAAACCAGCAAAATCTCTGTGAGGAGAACACAGAAGTAGTCTTGAACACATGAAAAGATAGCCACTATTTTTGAGTAAGAAAACTCAATCATAAAATGTCAATTCTCTCTATGTTAATTGGTAAATTTAGTACAACCTCAGTAAAATACCAAAAAAAAAAAAAAAAAATTTATGGAGCTAGATAAATGTTTCCTAACGTGCCCATGAAGAAAACCAACAACAGCCAGAATAGCCAGCAGAATACTGAAAAAGAAAAGCTGTGAGAGGGGACTAACCTTCTTCCCCAGCTACTAAAATATACTAGAAACCTTTATAATTAGTACAGTGTGTTACTAGCATATGAATAGGTAGATAGTTAGGTGAAGTCGAATAGAAAGTCCAGAAATAGACCTAAATACATACGTAAATTTAGTGTATAATTAAAGTGATGTCTCCAATCACCAGAGAAAAGATGGACTTTTAAATAAAATGCTGGGGAAGGAGGAAAGCCATTTAAAAAAATATATAGTCAGATCAATACCTCACTCTTCACACAGAAAAATGCATCAGATAGATCAGAGATTTAAGAGACAGAAAGAAAGAAAGAGAGACAGAAAGAAAGAAAACTAAATAAAGGAGGAAAGAAAATTTACAAGTACCAAAAAAATGAGTGAATTCTTCCAAAATCTTTGTGTGTAGGGAAAGACTTTATAACCATGATTTAAAATCCATATGCAATGAGAAAAACGATTAATAAATTTGACTACATAAAAAGATGTTCTCAAGGCAAAAACTCCATAAGTGAACTGGAAAAAAAAAATGAACGGTAAAATCGAAGTAATTGTTTACAACATATGTCACAGATAAAGGGTCGATATTCCTAATCTTTAAGTAACTCTTAAAAACTCAGAGGAAAAAGGTCAAAACCTAGTAGTAAAAAATAGGCAAAAGACACGAATAGAAGACACAAAATATGTTTTTGTATCTCATAAAAAATATAAATTATCCTTAAATGTATGAAAAGTTGTTTAACCTCACTCAGTAACAGGAATGCAAACGAAAGCTACACTGAGACCATTTTTCACCCATATAATTGACCAAAATTTAGAAGCTTGACAACACACTCTCATACGAATGTTCTCATACATTGCTAGTGAAGATGCAAAATAGTGTGACTCTTATAGAAGGGCATGTGACACTGTGTAACAGAACTACATGTGTGTTTGTCTTTTGACCCATCAGTCTCATTTCTGGGACTTTCCCATGAAGATTCTTCCCACAATACAAATATTATGAACAAGATTATTCAAATATAGCATTATTTGTCATTGCAAAATATAGGACAAAACTAAAATTCCCATACATGGAGACTGGGTGTGTAAACTATGCTGTGTCAGACAATTTAGCCCTCTGCAGCTGGGAAAAAAAAAAAAAAGAAGAAGACAGAGGACAATTACGTTATGCTGAGACGGCATGATTTCCAGAAACATTAAATGGGGGAAAAATAGCACAAACTTAAAATTCTATCTATGATATGTCACCTTTTGTGTGGCAAAGAATGGGAAATGAGAAAATAAATGTTATCCTCTCACTTTTTACAAAGAAACACAGGAGGGATGAGCCACAAAGCAGTGCGGTTGGTTACCTGCAGGCGGTGAGTGACGCTGGGCTCGAGGAAGAATGGGCTCAGGGAGGGATGTGCCTCCCGTATGCCTTCTGTATAGTGCTGACTTTTGAAACCATGCTAGCTTTTCATGTACCCCCAAAGAAAGAAATAAAACAGGAAAGACTGGAGTAAAACTTAAAATGCAATACAAACAGAAACAAATGAGCTTAACTTTCTTACCCCTTTTCAGAATATTTTTTTCCAATTTTTTATTTTTAAATTTCAAATTTACAGAAGAATATCTCTAGAATAGTACAATAAACATCCATGTATATCCTGTACTCACATTCACCGATTGTTAACATGTTGCCTTATTTGCTGTCTCTCTGAACAGTTTGAGGATTAGCAACAGACATTGCTTCATTTTTTCAGTTAAAGAAATATGTCAATACAGATCTTTGTAATAATAATCTTATTTTTAAATTCAAATTCTGAGACAGATAAAGCACAGAATTTTGCAATGAGTTTGTCACCTAAATGAAATAAGACATCACTTTTAATTTTTCTTACAGATGCTCTCTTTGCTTTGCCTTCGCAGGACTCTCCCATAGGAGAGCAGCTTTTGCAATAATTAAAAATTAATAATGAGGATAGAACTGAAGAGGTCATTAGCAAAACTTATCACTTACCCCCACTTTATAACATATTCAAATTAGAATATTGCAAGAACGGATAAATGTACTCTTTTGCTTACACCAGATGTTGGTCTTAAAAGAAATACAAGTAAGAAAAGGAAAGATTTGAAGCCCCACTGTGCTATCTTGTGCCTTGATATAACAGTGTTTGGATTATATCAATATTTTGAATTGCCCTTTTATACCTGGGTGCTGTGTAGTAAAATCGGGATGTATGGGAAATATGCTCTTCTTTTATAAAGCGAGAGAGGGTCAATTATGAAAGTGGAAATGTGAAAGGTTAATGGGGGCTTCAGCCACAGGTGCATTCTCAGGCAAATTAATACCAGGAAAAGGCGTGTCTGGAAGGCAAGCATCTGGAAACTGATTCTCTGAAAACTCTTTGTGTCCTTTCCTTACTCCTTGGATTGTTTTCGGCGACACCTAAGGGCTGGGCCCTCCAGATGGAAGACATGAAGCCATAATACAACTTGATTAACTTTTCCTGTAAATTAAAGAAAAACTTACAGTAGAAAAGAGCCTTGGATTGGAAATATTACCTCCACCAGTCAGTAGCTCTGAGACCTTGGGCTAGTGACCCTACCTTCTCAGGCCATGATAACTCATCTCTAATAAAGTTGGCAGATGAGCCCCACCCTGCATAATGTACCTATCTATATATGTTTGCATGGGCTAGTTGGGTTCATTAAAGAGGCCTGAACAGGGTAAGCTCTTTTAAACAGAGGCATCACCAGCCTATGAGGTGAAAAGATAAAACTGCAAGCCTCAATAGATCTATAAAGAATCATGACTGAGGATGGGTACATCAATGCAGAAATTATAGACGGGCCTGGTAAGCACAGAGCTGTAGATTAAGCACTACACGCAAGAGACTTCCAAATTTGCCCTGTAATCAAAAGCATTTGAGTGGAGGGGGTCAAAAAGTACAAACTTCCAGTTATAAAATAAATAAGTCTTGGGGCCAGCCAGGTGGCGTAGTGGTTAAGTCCACACCTTCTGCTTTGGCAGCCCTGGGTTCGCTGGTTTGGATCCTGGGCGTGGACCTACCCGTCGCTCATCCAGCCATGCTGTGGCGGTGTCCCGCACAGAAGAACTGGAAGGGCTAACAACCAGCTAGGATACACAGCTATGTACTAAGGCTTTGGGAAGAAAAGAAAAAGAGGAAGATTGGCGACAGATGTTAGCTCAGGGCCAATCTTCCTCACCAAAAAAAAGCACATAAAAATAAATAAATAAGTAAATAAGTCATGGGATGTAATGTGTGGCATGGTGACTATGGTCAATAATCCTACATCACTTGTCTGAGAGTTGCTGGGAGAGTGGGCCTTGAAGGTGCTCATCACATAAAGGAAACAAACTTTTTGGATGTGACTATATGTGGTCACAGGTGTTTTTTAAAAAAACATTTGGGAATATGAAGGAAAGCCACATTTAGGCTCAGAGTTGGGACAATGGACATATGAGTATCAACGAAAACATAGCAAATTAGGGGGGAGGAGAATTCTTACTTTACCTGCTGTACATACGACCCCCTCAGTAGTTTTTGCCCCTGTTTGGCCCATCTTGAGTTGATCACTGACACACGTTTGCGGCTTTCGTACGTCAGCTGATTTCACAGGACCGTAGGATTTGTATCGGACCTTCATCCTCTCTCAAAGCTGCGTCAGGCACCAGTAGGACATCTCTCCAATGGGAAGCTGAAGGGACCAGCCCGTCCTGCTCTTTCCTTCTTAGACATCAGCTCTTTTCCCT
Organism: Equus quagga; assembly: GCF_021613505.1. NCBI lineage: Eukaryota > Metazoa > Chordata > Mammalia > Perissodactyla > Equidae > Equus > Equus quagga. Next base: position 80,309,383 of record NC_060282.1, read on the forward strand.
CTTCTTTATGAAAATCCATCATTCTTTCCCTTTTTCTAATACTGCCTTCTCATACAATCTTTACTTAGAAAAAAAAAAGAGAAAGAGCTACATTTCCCCCTTTAATTCACTATAACTACAAAAGCGGAGCTGCAATAAGGTAACATATATCCTATTCTTGATATGGGAATAATAAAACCTGGATTCTGTGATCAATTGACTAGAAGTTGAATTGAGAAATGACTAGGTAAGTCCCAGGAACTGAAGGTGTGTGTTTTTTCAAATGGTGAATTCCATTTTAAAATGATAGACGCAAATGACTTACATTGTGACTATAGTTTTCTATATTTGGCGCTATATCAATTCAACAAAATATAATATTGGAAGAATTTTGGAATATTGTTCATAAAACTACAAAATTTCTACTTGAAGTCCTGCCAAAACTAACAAAGCTTTTTTATTTCTCTAGTTTTCAGTCCTCTTGAGTCGCTCTGTGAATGACAAGTTCCCAGTCAGTCTTTCAAAGGTCAGTTTAAATACAGATTCCATGACTGGAAGAGGCTGAGAATGAAGCCCAGCTCACTCTGTCCAGACAACATAGTTCTATTTGCTTTTCAGGCATACTCAGGGGCAAACCAGGAAGCAGGGCAAAGTGCTGGCCCCACAGTAAATGTTTAATAAACTCTTGGTCCCATGAATGCTCTTAAGGGATGGGCCCTCTGGAACTCTCTCCTGGGTTGTGATTTTTTTAAAAGGCCATCAGTCCTCTTAACTTTCTAGCTTAGGCGTGCCAGTGCTTGGAGGTTTAAGCTCTGTTCTAAAGTAGCTTGCAGAACATGCTCACATGTATTGGCACAGGGACCAGCTTTGTACTCTAGGAAGCTGCCCGCACGGGGTGTCACAGAGGTTCGAGAAATCAGATTTGTAAAAGAGAAAAGGAAGCTGCCAGCCCTGGAGAGCTTTCAGAACCACCCGCAGTTGCTGCCAGTGGCTCTATAGGGCATTGTGAGGGTAAGGAGGGACAGAGAAAGATCATCTAACTACACAGAGCCTGTCCGTAAATGGCCCACAGAACAGGCTCTTTCCTCTACTCTGGGATCATAGAAGCTCATGGAAAAAAAAAAATCTCTTCAGATCCCTCTATTATTAGTTGTTAAAGGAGGCGTGAGAATGGATGCAATGTATAAGTATCATGATTATGGATTAATTGTAATGCACAGGACACTGTGAAAGGAAGTCATTTCTGCATTGTGACATAGTTTTTCTGAACTTGATATTTTGATTAATAAACATAGCTACTATGGGAATATGTCAATACGTTAACCTAAAGTGTATACTGGAAGAGGATACAAACAGAAATAAGATTTGACAGAAACACTTGCAAACTTTCTAATGTTATATATATTGAAATTATTGGGTAACGTGGCCCTGGAGGATGATGAGTTTTGACTACTGATGGTTGTGGTTAATGTAGGACAGAAAATATCTAGACATTTATAACTAAACATGAGCAATGTCAAAGAATTTAAAGCCATGCATTCATTTGTTCAACAACTATGTTTGAACTGCTATAGTATTCCAGGCACTGTGCTGGATACATAGACCTCAAGAAGTTTGCTGCTAGAGGAGAAAGCACGCTAATAGATGCTAAGAGTGCACAATGAGCTCTGCTCTTAGCAAGACATCCGCTCTCTGCAACGGGAACAGAGGATGCAGCACCTGAAGGATAAGTAAGTGGACAAATGAGAACAAGGACTCTCACAAGTGGGGAAAACAATGGTAAAGGCATAAGATATGAGAGAGTATGTTGGGGATACTAGGTAGGCAGGATACTTTTTTGCCAGCAATAGAAACTGATGCTGGTTAACTTATGCAGAAAAGTGAGGTAGTGAAAGGATATTTGTATTCTCAGGAATTCTAAAGAACCAAGCTCAGAATGGAGGAAAAACCAATGGAGGCTGGCTGGCTACAGCTGGCACTGGTGGACCTCAGATGCCTCCATTGGCAGTCCTGCCATTACTGGCCCCATCACTGGTCACTGTTACTTCCTCCTCTGACACCACTGCCTCTTGACATTGGACTCTGCTGCTGCCAGAGCCAAAGTGAAATGAATTCTGTACTGGCTCATCTTCTTTGCATCTCTCATTCCAGGGATAAAGTCCTGGGAGGGACATTCCTTTGGATGACCATAGGTGCTCTAGCTGCAGGAGCTCAGAGAGGGAATTGTACTCTTCCCCCTGCGTCTTTGAGAGTGAGAAGCTGGGCTCCACCTCCCCTCAGTCTTGGCATTTCCTCAAGTGGAAAGGTTGCTGGATGCTGGTCATTAAGCTATTGTCCTTCGGTTCTCTGCTTAGCGGTGCTGTGGCTGGGACTCTGCAAACCACATTCCTCCTTTGCCAGCTGGACCCCTGATGGATTCTGCTAACAGGGGACACTAGAGGGAGACTGGAAGGCTAGGGCGGGGAGAAGGCGCTTGTTCCTTCCTCTTTTTCTCCCTGCTCCTGTTAGAGTCACCCCAGAAACGGTTACTCAACCTGATAGGGACAGTCAATTCCAGTCTTGAGATTTTTCCCACCTTCCAAGAGCCAGTGTAATTGTTGATCACCTCCAGCCCTGAGATACCAGCTCCATAGAGCTGCTGTCCCTCTGAGCAGTCTGGGACTTAGCTCAGTGGGGACTCACTTCAGAGCTAATAAGCACAAAGAGGGCTGCACTCCTCCTGAGATGTCTGGGTCCCCCGTCGGCAGGGCCCCTTCACTAGGCTTCAGGTCTTACTAGCCCCAACCTCTGCCCTTTGTTCCCCAAGCACAGGGCTAGCAGGTGGCTCCTGCAGTTACAGCCTCTGTGTGGCCTCAGCTCTCTCCTTTGCCTTTTCGGTCCCCCGGGACCTGTTCAATGATTCCTCACGTTAAATTCCTTCTATTAACAAAACTGGTGTGGTTCTTGTTTGTGTTTTTCTTTCTTGTTGCTGTGTTGTTTTTTGGATCCTGAATATTATAGCATCCAAAATGACAAATGTCCTCTAGGGCACATGAGTAGAAGTAATTTATTATTTCTGGAATACAAGAGCAAGCAGGGCAAGAGATGAAGCTGGAGAGTCAGAGAAGAACCAGACGATAGGGGATTTGTCTGACCTCTAAGCACTTTCTACTTTATTCTCTAGGTAGCAGAGAGCTAGCAAATATTTCTAAATGGAGAAGAGACGATCAGATTTATTTGTTAGCATAACAATTTCAGCAGCACATTATGGGATGAATGGAGGAGGGTTGAGTTTAGAGAGAACAGTAGGCGAGTATTGCAAAGGTATAGAAACTATTGAAGCAGAAACATGGCTAGTTTGGGTGACTAGAAATTCACTCATTAAGAAAGGGAATATATTGAGCAGAATCAGACTTGAGGGTTAAGATGAAGAGGTCAGTTTTAGAAATGTCAAGTTTAGGGAGCTTGTGTGACACTCTGGTGGAGGCTTCTGAGAATCGGGGGTGGAAATTTGTGAGTCCTTAGCTTATAAATGAGAGTTCAAGTAATCTGGTGAGATGATAGAGAGGTGAAATATCCTGCCACCCATCAGTGGGGCCAGGGTGTGCTAGACTAGAGTGTCAACCATGCAGGTCAATTCCAGGACACGGGCTAGCTCTAAGCAGCTTTCCTGAGGCCTTGAGGAGAAGAAAAAGCAAAAGAAGAGTTTGTACCAAAGACACATATGAGCTAGCACACCCAAGTCAGTGGATGAGACCAAAGGGCAGGGGTGGGATAGAAATTGGGAAAGAAGTCAAAACCAGGCACTAGGAGCAACTGGAATAGAGCCAGAACAAGGCTGAAAAGCACTCGCTGGATTTTGTAATTAGTGGATAACCGCTGACCTCAGAGAATAGTTTCAGAGGGTAGAAGCCAATGGGTAGAGATGGAATGGTAAGGGAGAAAGTCGAGCTGGGAGGGTAGACCTCCTGTTTCTAGGAGAGAAGCCATGAAGCGGAGAGAGAGTTAGGCGGGGTAAGTGGGGGCTTTTAGTTTTGCTTGTCTTCAGATGTAAGTGAATTAAGCTTATTTACCTGCTGAGGAGAAATAGGGGAACAGGAAATTGTTGGAGACACAACAGGAAAACTGAGAAAAATATGTGGGTAGGATTGAAGTGCAGAGCTTAGAAAAGCGGATTATGTTTGGTTGGAAGAGAATGAGTTCTTTTCGTGTGTGTGCGATAAAGGGAAAGATGATAAGGATGGAAAAGGGGCAGGTAATTTTGCAGCTAAGAGGAGTCGAGTAGTTGAAGAGATCAAGCTTGATGGCCACATTTTCTCTGAAATCACAATCTTGGGTGGTAGATGGGTAGTGAGAAAGGTACGGAGATTGCAAGACTGTTGTGAAGAATAAGAGAAAGATGGAAGAAAGGCAGTAGAAGAGGATTTTCGTAGACTAATTAGAGCACAGCTAAATCTTTTTTTTGGTGAGGAAGATTGGCCCTGAGCTGACATCTGTTGCCAATCTTCCTTTTTGCTTGAGGAAGATTGTCACTGAGCTAACATCTTTGGCAAGCTTCCTCTGTTTTGCATGTGGGATGCCACCACAGTGTGGCTTGATGAGCGGTTCATAGGTCTGCACCCGGGATCCAAACCTGTGAACCCTGGGCCACCAAAGTGGAGCGCATGAACTTAAGCACTACGCCACGAGACTGGCCCATGAGTTATTTTGTATAATTGTCAATTCCATGCTTCAGAGAAGAAAATATTCAGATTTTGAGAGCAGAAAATGTCAAAGTCAACCAGATAGAAAACAGTGTGGTAGTTTCTTACAAAACTAAACATACTCTTATCACATGATCCAACATTAGCTTGATATTTACCCAAATGAGTTGAAAACTTATGTCCATGCAAAAATTTGCACGTGGATGTTTATAACAGCTTTATTTATAATTGCCAAAACTTGGAAGCAACCGAGATGTCCTTCAGCAGGTGAATTGATCAATAAACTGTGGAACTTCCAAGCAATAGTATATTACTCAGTCAAAAAAGAGATAGGCTATCAAGCCATGAAAAGACAAGGTGGAAACTTAAATGCACATTTTAAGTAACAGAAGCCAATCTGAAAAAGCTACATACCATATGATTCCAACTATATGACACTCTAGAAGAGGCAAAACTGTGGAGACGGTCAAGAGATCAGTGGATTCCAGGAGTTAGGGAGAAGGGAGAGAGGATGAACAGGCGGAGAAAAGAGGATTTTTTAGTGCGGTGAAACTATTCTGTATGATGCTGTAATGTCGGATACATGTCATATATTTGTCAAACACCATAGAATACACAGCACTAAGAGTGACCTCTAATGCAAACTATGGATTTTGGATAATAATAATGTGTCAGTGTAGGTTCATTGATTGTAACAAATGGACCACTCAGGCTGGGGATGCTGATAGTGGGAGAGACGGTGCACATGTGTGGCCGGCGGGTGTCTAGGAACTCTCTGTACTTTCCATTCAATTTTGCTGTGAATCTAAAACTGCTGTAAAAAATAACGTCTATTAAAAAAAAGTCAACTAATTAGGATCTTAAATTTTTGTGCCTTTCTCTTTGAGACAAAGGCTAAGCCCCAGAGGAAATGTAATTTCGTTCTTCAGTCTTATGTTGACCCAGCTTTATTTTCCAGAGGAATGAGGAAGCCAGTCTCATGGCTGGCCCACAGCCTGCGAGGAGACGTGCTGTGGAACGCTCTAGCCACATGTGAATTGGAATTCAGAGACATGAAGAGAATCAGTACTCTGACAGAAGGAGGCAGAAGCTGATGGCTGCTCTGAGAGGCCGTGAGGGATGTGGGCCAAAGTCACGAGAAGTTTCACTTGGGTGTAAGCAGAGATCTCAGGGCAGAGAGGAAGAGAGGAAGCAGTGGCAGACAGCACTTTACAAATTTATCAGATCTTCTTTCCTAGTCAAAAAATATGCTTTTTGAGCAGGAATTATATATAGTAATCAAATATGTTTGCCAAGATATAATTGCTATACACTGAAAATCCTTTTCTGCCTCGACATCCTCCTTCTTAAATGTCTTAGTTCCAGTAAGGAGACACCTTCTGGAATTTGACAAATCAGATCATTTGAGGGTCACCTATCCCACAAATCCTTATGATGACCTTAACCCATCTCTTTTATAGGCTTACTTAAGACCTGTCTTGTTTCCTTAATGCTGGTGTGGTGTTAGCACACGATTGAAATTAACTTAAATGCTGCCCTGACTTGTATTGCATAATCCTTCCATATTTTTATTTTGAGCATAAAGATTCACTGATAAGAAACAAACTCTTAATAGAAAATTAACACAGTCATGAAACTAAAACGTGTGGACCTATCTTAGGCCCTGACTGCTCTAAAATGGGTGGCATCTCAAGGAGCTCACAGTAGTGGAGGAGACAAAAATATAAAATAAAATAAATGCAATATAATGTGACAATTGCTAGAATGTAAATAGGTGCCAAGTGCTAAGAAGCCTAGCGGAGAGGGTGAGTAACTCTGAGGTGGGAGAGAGAAGGAGGAATCAGGGAGATTTGACCCATCACACTGTTGCTGAGTGTGGCAGGGGCATCTGAGTTGCAACACCTTGAAAATTATGTAGGACTGTCCCTGGCTGACAAAGATAGGGGAAGATGAATGTCTAGAAATGTGAATGACATATTAATGACTGTGGACTTAGATGAGACTTATTCTAAGCAGAGGAAATAGCATCTTTAAAATCAGTGAAAGAACATTTGTGTTCAGGAACTATAAGCAGCTTGTTATGTATATCAGTCATCTTCGGCCACAATAAAGCTGTGTAACAAATTGTCCCAAATCCAGTGGCTTTATCAACAACAATTGGGTTGTTCCCCTGGGCAGTTCCACTGATCTGGCTGCATTCTGCCCATCTAATTGGGTTCACTCAGGCATCTGTGATCAACCGGCCTCTAGCTGGAAGGTGGATAGTCTAAGATGGCTCAGCCAGGATGACTTGTCTCTGCTCTTTGTGAAATCACATCCTCTGCCAAATGGGCCTGGGCTTGTTTTCAGGGCAGAAGAAGAGTTCTAGAAGGGAACAAAAGCACATCAGGTCTCTTGAGGCCTGCATATGGAGGCAGCATGCCACCCCATTCCATAAAGCAAAGCAGCTCGCTAGGCCAGTGAAGATTCAAGGAGTAGGAAAATCAGTGGATGCTGCGTAGTCACACAGCAGACGGTGGAGGGCTATGGAACTGGGTCATTTTTGCCATCAATCTATGTCACTATGTAGGAATGGAAGGAACATGTACCAGTGTGGTGGGAGGTGAATCCGGAGCTTTATAGTACCCCAGGTCTTGTAAATGGAGGCAAGAAATGTGAACTGGTGGGTCAAGAGAGGCTTGGAAAGATTGGAGGCAGAGCAATGACAGGATCAGTTTCTCACTTTAGGAAAATAATTCTGGCAGCAATAAAGAGGATAGATTGGAGGGCTCAGAGCTTTTCCTTGTAAACAAATATCTGAGATGGAACTCTGCATAGTTATCTATTTATTTATATCCCACCTCTTGAAATAAAAGATAGGATGCCGCAACTCTTCCATAGTCGCTATCAAAAATATATGTATTTATGCCCTGTCTACTTGTAAAAAGAATTTGAAACAGCTCTAGTTGAATTCTGCCCAAAGGCCATCTTGGAAGTATGTCATTGTCTGTCCTAACTGAGCTACCAGTAAACGAAGCTCCCATTGCTTCCAGCCAAAGAATATTCCTGGAGGTGAACTAAACAGAGGTGAATTTGGCTCCATAAAAACACACGTAAGCTCTTTATTTAGAACTCTGATTCCATGGTGGCAGAAAGGTATGGCAAGCAGGGTGAGTTCAAAAAGAATATTTGCCACTGCAGTCATTTTAGGGAACACTGCAATAATTTCTGCTTAGCAGACACAAAAATAGGCTGGTAAAAGTGACAGCCTGCCTGGAGAACAAAGCTGAAATAACCCAAAAGACCCTGCAGAGATTGAACGAGCAACAGGCAAAGTTAAAGTTGCCCTCAGCCTGTTCATTTTGGAACAAACCTGAAAAGGTCTATTTGCTTTCGCTCTTCTATTTGCATATGAAAGTAAAGTCAAGTCAAAGGGAGGGTTAAAACCCTCAGATTTTCACAGGAGGTTCTTCCTGAGACTCAGTTGGTTCCATTTTTAATAACCAAGAGGGAAAATTCATTTAAGTTCAATCTTGGTCAATGTTGTCAATCCTACAGCTTCAGGATTAAGAACCTTGATGCCACCATTTTCATCAACCTTACATACATTTATTGAAGACAGATTGTACAGCTCTCTGCTAAATACTGGGCTTTGGAGATGCATAAGATACGATCTTTGTTCTTGAGTTGCTCACAGATAGACACGGAAGACAAAGGGCCATAGATATTGTTAAGTGCTAGAGCCTAAATATGAACAAAATGCTGGGAGGCCCCTGGAAAGAGGGCAAAACCCTTGGTTTCTCAGAATGGCTGCCCTTTTGTCTCGGAGCCTATATTCTTGAGGCAAAGGGCAAACAAACAGAACATGTCCTGAGGTTCATTGAATCATGGACCTCCACTACCCAGACCCTAGGCGATGCTTCTAGCTGGTACTAACACGCAGTCTTCTTTCATCCGACATGATCTCGGACAGCTTGTGGCACCACGTGGTCCATATACACAGTTAGGATGTTTGTCTTCTTCTCATTTACAAAGATGATACTAACAGCTAGGGTAATGTAAGTCCTCCACATCCTGCTGTAACCACAGTTTATGCCTGTTATCCCAGAGCATTTACTAATAACACCTCCCTCAAAAAACTACTAGCTTGAATGGTAAATTATATGGTCACCATACTAATATTAATGACAGATCCTACTTTAAACCTGAGGGAACAAGCTGGTTTTTACCAGTAGTGACTGTGGATTCCAAGTTACCCACACTCTCTTACACACCCCTTTTTTGATCAGAGATGTGAACTTTGACAATGTCTGGCCTAGCTGAAGACTGTTACTTGTGGTTGTGCAACCAAGTTGTTCTCAGAGCAGAATTGACTACTATTTGTGGAGATCATGACCATGGGATCCCATCACTCCCTCACGCTAACCAAGAGGGAAGCTGGCCCCATAACAGCTTGATAATTGCAACGTTGGCAAAGGTGATGAGGGATACTCCTTCAGTACACTTTGCACCTCAGTGAAAATTCACACACCCACGTTGAATTTTCACCACTATGTTGTCTCAATACTTGCATATTTGTTAAATGCTTGTCATGCTTCCTAAAATACACTGAAAATAAAAGTTTTAAAAGAATTTCGTAAGATAGTGGGGTAAAACCTTTTCTGGTTTGTATAGCAGGGTGAGGCAGGGACTTTGACCTCTGTTCTCTTTTTCTGTCACCAACCATGCATCGATTTTTCATGTCAGTTAGTGGTTCTTCAATTAACCATCCCTGAGGACTTTACAACGAGATGTGGCTCAAGCATTCTTTGCTTGGTTAGTAAACCTTCAATGTTGGAGTTTCTATAATTACTGCTCTTTGGGATGGGCTTAGTTTGAGTTCTTTATTACACGAACTCCTGGAAGGATAGACTATGGTTTTCAGGCCAGTTCTGTGTCCAAGCTTTGCCAGTCTGTAGCTGTGTGACCTAGAGCAGCGGACTCACCTTTTCAGACCTCACTTGTTCATTTGTCAAATGGGGAAATTAGAGACGAGCTCTTCACGTTGTTGTGAGGACCTTCTAGGGCTTTATACCTAGGAGATGCTCAACAAATGCTCATTTCTTTCTCTTTGCATCCTACTAGCGAAAATATGGTTCCCAACCTTTGGAATGCTGCTACGCTACCACTTTAGGGATTTTTTCTTACCCCCGTGAAACTCCCTATAATAAAAAAATTCTTTGAACATAAACATCCTTAGAAATAGAAATATCCTTGGAGGAACGACACCAATGGTTCTTCCGGCTTCAGATTTTGAAGACTCTTTTGTTAATTCAAATGAAGGCGCCTGTCTTAAGGAAACAAAAAAATCCAGTAGGCTGCTTTCTATTTGCACATATAAAGTATTGTAAACATTTGCTAACTAACTTAAATAACGTCTTCCAAAATTGGCTGGAATTATTTTTTGTAAAACATTTAAAAATGTATAAAAAATGACAGGTTGCTCTAGTAACAGAGAATCATGACCCACATAAAAATAATAGAAACTTGGCACCTTGTTCTGGAAGAAATACATGGCAGCACGTGAGGAAGCTGTAGAAGGGTGAACTGGAGAGTATGTGGAAAAGGGGACATTCCTCAGAGGACGTACATCTATTGTAAGACGTGCTTGATAGAAGTCAAATTTTTTTTAAAACGCCATTTAGAAGAACAAATGTTGCTCCTGCTGGGAGAACACCCCTCCCTCGTAAGCACAATGGAAAGATATCTGATGAGGCTGGAAAAGGGACAAGTATGCACAGAGGTGTTGGAGGTGGAAGAGCAGCCACACAAACAGGGGGACGTTCTACATGGGGCCGAAGAGCAGGTGCTGCGTGTCCCAGGGAGACTGAAGGGGGAAAAGTATGTGACGCCAATTTGAACAGGGGACTAGATCATGAGAATACCTTCTAGTTGTTTGTGCAAACCCCTCTCTTGCAGGGAAGAAAATGACCGCCCACCGTGGAGCCATGCTCCCCACCTCTTTATGAGCCTCTCACCATCTTCTTTTTTCTCCCAAGTACTAATAGTGTTTTAAAATGTTATACAATTCACTTATTGATTTTGTGAATTATTGACCGCCTCTAGCCAGAATGAATGTGTGGAGGTACATCTATCCACTTTTTTCTTTTGTTCACTTTTATATCCCTAGCATATAGCAATGCAAATTTCTTGAATGATGAACGCTCACATAAATCAGTTTTCTTAGGATGGAAAAGGTGGTATTTCCTAGGAGAAGGGAATAATGCATGTTAATGCTATTCTGACTTTATCTGAGTTATACATTCAAATGCCTAAACACTAGCAGAGTGTGAGGTGGATGGAAGACCTCCAAAAACTAAAAACTGTCGTTCTAATACGTACGTAGAAGAGATCCTTTAGAGTGGATCTTTTGTTAAGTTGCTTTTGAGCATTTTGGCTGTTTTTGTTTATTTGTTTTTCTTTCCAGATGTAAATATTGCTGATGTGGCATATCTGCCTCCATTCGATACATACAAAAATGGCAGCGAGCAGGCTCCAGATGTGAAAGGATGGAAGGTCCGTGTGACTCTAACCTTCAGGACAGACTCCTAGAGGAAAGCACAAACATAGGGGACAGTGCCAGATGGAGGAGAGAGACACACAGACAGATGGAGTTGAAGGTGCCGTACATTCTGGAAAGACAGTTCTCATCTTTACCCCCACTTTCTTCCCCCTGCAAAAGGACAGAACCGTAAAAAGCACCTAGTTATGAACATCAGTAAAAAACTTGTAAATTTTATTATGCAATGACTATTAGACAATCATAGTCCTGTTTAACAGGTTAATTCTGGCTAAAGATAAAAGCAAAGTGATTTAACTGAGGGCAAAACCAAAACGGGTAAAAATATGTAAAAGGAAGAATTATGTAGGAATACTAATATTATGCTAACATTCAGAATGAGCTAAACTTTGTAAAAGACATAAGGAACAATATGTTAGCTATTGTACTTGGTAAGTAAAATGCAATTTAAAAAGCCTTGTTTCTTTATGATTTTTACTAATCTTGATATTTTGCAAAGACTTTACTTCTTAGAGTAGATGCTAAAATTTTAAGAGGACAAAAGGAAAATGATCAGCTTCTCTTTTCTAGCCAGGGGAGTGATCTTTAAATTGTAAAGGGTAGAACAATAAAAAGATTATAAGAGAATATAATGAACGATTGCATGCCAACAAATGAAATAATCTGGATGAAATGGACAAATTCTTAGAAAGACATAAACTACCAAAATTAACTAAAAAGGAAATAGAAAATATGGATACACCTATGATAAGTAAAGAGATTAAATCAGAAATTGGTAAACTTTCAACTAAGAAAACTCCAAAACCAGATGGCTTCACTGGTGAATTCTACCAAACATTTAGAGAATAATTAACACTAATCCTTTTCAAATTCTTCCAAAAAGTGAAATCTTTTTCAAACTCCTCCCAAAACTTCCAAACTCATTCTGTGAAGCCAGTATTACCATGATACCAATGCCAGAAAAACAACACAAAAAATGAAAACTTTAGACCAATATCCCTCATAAATAGAGGTGAAAATCAAAACCACAATGACATACTTCTTTACACCCTCTAGGATGGCTATAATAATAATTAAAAAAAATAAAATAGCATGGTTGTTAAACAAAATATCATATAGTCATACGATGGAACATTATTCTGTCATGAAAAGGAATGAAGTACTGACACATGCTACAACATGGATGAACCTGAAAACATCATGCTAAGTGAAAGTAGCCAGGTGCAGAAGGCCACATATTGTACCATTCCACTTATATGAAATGTCCAGAATAGGCAAATCCAGAGAAAGCAGATTAGTGATTGCCAGTGCTGGTAGGGATGGGGAATGAAGAGTGACTGCTTAATAGGTATGGGGTTTCTTTTGGGGTTGATGCGAATGTTCTCAAATTAGATGGTGATTGTTCCACATGTTGTAAATGTACTAAAACCCACGGGATGGAGCACTTTAAAATGATTAAAACTGTGAATTTTATGTTAGGTGAACTTTACCTCAATAAAAAAAGACCACAAGGCTCCCAGGGAAGTAGGGGTAGGGAGGCAATAGTCATAAACCTCTCAGTGACACATAAAAAAACAGGTAGAAATAGAATGTAAAAGACAGATAGGAATCTCATAAAATTGGCAGCACAGTTAAATGATTAAGGAATGAATAAAGACTATAATACATATGGTATTTTACCTTGAAAAATATCTGAAGTTTGCTTGTAGAAGTGGGTATCTGCACTCCCACCAGGCTTGCCTACCCCAGCTGCCACATCCCTCAACACGTGTACTAGAGGAAGAGAGCGAAAAATAAGAGAAAACGGAGAAAAAAATACGGAACAAGCTGAGAGGAAATGGGAAAATTAAAGAGAGTTTAGGTCAGGAGCCCTGTGGCGTTGGCTGTCAGAAGGCTTGTAGCTTGAGTTTTTGTGAAGTGGTAGCAGGAGGGTGATCTGAAATCAAAAGGAACCTTGTAACGCCAGATGTGGATGGGTGCGGCCCAATGTCCTCAGGAGGTGTGTGCCTGGTTGCATTTTATATGTTCCTACACAGCTTGATTCAGCTGGTTGCAGTTTTCTGCATTCACCTAATGGTTCCAGATGGAACAAATTTAGATCTTCAAAACGTGGGTTAAAGTAGAACCGATTACATCTTAATAGCCTTTTCATATAATTATGCCTATTGTTTATACTACCCTAAAACTCAACAAGAGGTAAGTTCTTAAAGATTAGCTTCCATATAGAATCTAAAACTATATTAATAAGCTTTTCACACTCTGTTAAAATACATGTCTTATATGTTAAAATACATGTCTTATCTTAGACTTTGAATAGATTGCTTACACATGCGTGATTTTGTAATATCATCCTTTGGCCATTTGGAAAATATTGGTTCATTGAGTTACTAGCAAGCTGAATCCAACAATATTTTCTAAAAAGTATTATATTCCCTGACGAAGCATGATTTGTCTTAGGATGCAAAGTTGTTTCAAAATATGAAAATCAATCAATGTAATGCACCACATTAATAGAATAAAAGACAAAAACCACATGATCATTTCAATAGATGCAGAAAAGCATTTGACAAAATCCAATATCCTTTCATGATAAAAAAAAAAATTCAACGAACCAGGAATAGAAGGAAACTTCTCCAACTTGCTAGAGGTCATCTACAAAAACCCACAGCGAACGTCATACTTAGTGGTAAAAGACTAGAAGCTTTCAGCACAGGGCAAGGATGTCCACCCTCACCACCTCAGCATTCAACCTGCAATTCAACATGTACTGGAGATTTGGCCATTGCAATTAGTCAAGAAAAGGAAATGAAAGATATCCAAATTGGAAAGGAAGAAGTAAAACTATCTCTATTTGCTGATGATATGATTTCATATGGAGAAAATCCCAGGAAAGATACAAAAACAAAAACACCTATTAGAGCTAATAAATTCAACAGGTTTTCAGGACACAAGATAGTTATGCAAAAATCAGTTATATTTCTATATAACAGCAAGGAACAATCTCAAAGGAAATTTTTAAAAATTCCATTTACGAGAACATCAAAAAGAATAAAATGACTACAAATAAAATCAACAAAAGGAGTTCAAGACTTGTATGCTGAAAACTACAAAGCGTCATTGAAAGAAATTAAAGAAGACCTAAATGATTGGGAAGACATCCCATGTTCATGGATTGAAAGACTCGATATTGTTAAGATGGCAACGCGCCCCAAAGTGACCTACATAGTAAACACAATTCCTATCAAAATCCCAGCTGCCTTTTTTCCCAGAAATGGGAAAGCTGATCCTAAAATTCATATAGAAATGCAAAAGATCCAGATAGCCTAAACAAACTTGAAAAAGAATGAAGATGGGGGACTCACATTTACAATTACAAAACTTACTACAAAGCTACAGTATTCAAAACGATGTGGTCTTGGCATAAGGATAGACATATACTGCACTGGAAGAAAAACGAAAGTAGAGAAATAAACCTCATACTTACAGTCAATTGACTTTCAACAAGAGTTCCAAGAATATTCAATGCAGAAAGGATAGCCTTTTTAACAAAGGGTGCTGGGACAACTGGATATCCACACACAAAAGAATGAAGTTGGACCACTATTGCACACCACATACAAAAATTAACTCCAAATGGATCAAAGATCTAAATTTATGAGCAAAGACTATAAAACTCTTAGAAGAAAACATAGACATAAGCCTCTGTGACCTTGGATTAGGCAATGGTTTCCTATGTATACCACCAAAAGCACAAAACAACAAAAATAAACAAGTAAATAAAAGGACTTTATCAAACTTCAAAACTTTTGTCCTTCAAAAGACACTATCAAGAAAGTTAAAAGACAACCCACAGAATGGGAGAAAACATTTGCAAATTGTATATCTGATAAAGGACTAGTATCCAGAATATAAAAGACCTCTTCCAGCTCAACAATAAAAAAACAAATAATGCAATTGAAAAATGGGCAAATAATTTGGATAAACATTTTTTCAAAGAAGATACACAAATGGCCAATAAGCACACAAACAGATGCTCAATAGCGTTAGATATTATGGAAAAGCAAATCAAAATCACAATCAAAATACACACCCACCAAGATGGCTATAATAAAAAAGTGGAACAACAACGAGAGTTGGTGAGGATGTGGAGAGCTTGGAACCTTCTTATACTGTTGATGGGAATGTAAAATGGTGCAACTGCTTTTGAAAACAATTTCTCAAAAGGTTAAACATAGAGAAACCATGTGACCAACCAATTCCACTCATAGGTATACATCCAAGAGAAATTAAAATACATGTCCACACAAGAAATTGTATGCAAATACTCATCGCAGCATTATTCATAACAGCCAAAAAGTGGAAACAACTCAATTGGCTATCAACTGAATGGATAGAATGGATAAATAACATATGGTACATTCACACGATATTACTTGGCCTTAAAAAGGAATGACATACTGACGCATGCTACAACCTGGATGAACATTGTAAAGATTATGCTTAGTAAAGCAAGACAATCACAGAAGACAACCTATTAAATGATTCTATTTATAATAAAATGACCAGAATAGGCAAATCTGTGGAAACAAGAAGTAGATTAGTGGTTTTCTAGGGTTGAAGGTTTGAGAGGAAACAGGGAGTGACTGCTAATGGGTACAGGATTTCTTTTTTGGATGATGAAAATGTTCTGAAATAGATTCTGGTGAGGTTTGCACAACTCTGTAAATATACTAAAAGCCGCTAGATCGCACAATGTAAAAGGATGAATTTTATAATATGTGAATCATATCTCAGTGAAAAATGGAGCGATATAGTGATTGTTAGGAGATATTAATGGATCACTTAAGAATAAATAATACTTTACTAATCTCATTTATGACCACTTCTTCATAAGTGGACTAGACAAATAACTCAGAGAAACGGTCTATTTAAATAAGTAATCTGACTCATTGTTCATTTATTTCTTCATTTTTTGTTGCAAATTTACCCAGAATGTGCCTGAATTGTGCTGACTATTGGAGATATACAGATCAATATGACGCAATTCTCCATGGAACTAGCCTACTAATTAAGAACTGTTTTGTAAATTTGGAAAGAGTAGTTCAGAGAGGTTAAATAACTGACCCAACGTCACACATAGGTAGTAAGTGACAAAGAAAAGATTTGAACCCAGTTATATTTGGCTCAAAAGCCCATGATGACCCATTACATCAGACTTCCAACAGCAACGTGCTGTGGGTAAGCATAGGAACTAGGTAACCATGTAATTGGTAGATTCAGACAGCATTGGATAACCATATGCAGAGAATGTTAATTCACGGACTGCTCTCAACCTGGAGGGACATCCCCAGAGTGATCCCAGGGTTCTGCCCATGGCTGGATCCTATTTGGTAGTCTTATCAACAACATAAATGAAGACAGAAGGCAGGCTGACCACATTTGTTGTTGACATAAAGCTGGAAGTGATAGTTAATAATGCTCAAAGAAAGAATCAGGATTCAAAAAGATTTCGTCAGACTGGAACCATGGGGTGATATGAATACAGGATGCAGGGAGAGCTGGCTTAACAGGAATTCACATGAAAAAGGCTTGGATATTTTAATTGAAATCAAGCTCAATATGATCCAAAGGTGTGAGCCAAAAAAGCTAAGGCATTCTTAGCCTGCATTAAAAGAAATGTGTCCAGGAAAAGGAATGTAATTGTACTTCTGGTCACTGCTCTCAAATTCTGAAGTATTTCAGTCTTGTTCAGCTATGGTTAAGAAGAGTATTGACAAAAAGCGGAGTATGTTTATAAGAGAGAGATCAGGAGAATGAAACTACGCCATGTGAAGAGCTGGAGATGTTTCGTTTAATATGAAGATTTGGACAGTGCAATAGGAGGTGGGAGAAGGGAAATAAAATAGTGATTTTCAAAGATTTGAAGGGATATCTTAGGGCTAATAGCTTAATCCAATTCTGCTTACTCTAATGGACAGAACTAGGACCCACATAAGACAGGAAGACAAATTTGTGCTCATAGACTATTTTCAAATAATTGGAGTTGTGGAAAATGGAATAATATACTTTGTAATTTAATGAGCCGTCACTCATGGGACTCATTCGAGAAGAGTCTGGATAACCATGTGTAAAAAATTAAGAGGAGATGCCTGGAACTTCATTGAAGTTTAGACTCAAGGACCCCCAAGGTTCACTTGAACTCAAAGAGCCACTAGTAATTATAATAATAATCATTATTATCATATCAGCTAACACGTATTGAGAAAGCTACTGTAGTAATTATTCTGCATGTATTAGCATATTTAGCCCTGACAATAACTTAATGAAGTATTATATTATTCCCACTTTATAGACGAGGGAACCGGGGCCTTAGGTAGAGTAACTTTCCCCAGGATACATGCCTCATAAATGCTAGAGCTAGCGTTTAAACTCAGGGTACTGAGACTTCAGAGCCTTAGATCTTAAATGCTCTCCTAAACCCTTTCAATCTCTACGTTATTTAATATGTTATAATAGGTTGACTGTGGTTGTGAGATAATATGGCTCAAATTCTGTCTGTTCAGAGTGAATACATATTGGAGGGCATTGTATTGTTAGACATCTGAATAATTCAAGGTCAACGGGAACTCTTATCTTTGTGGAGAGTAAATGCCCGTCCAGTGGAATTTCAGGATTGACACGTTCAGTGTTTAAAAAAGCAAACAGCTTAGCTCATATTTTCATTCTTGGATTATTTTAAATGAGACATTGCCAGAGTACACAAAAGCAGATAGCTTGGTTTCAGGTT
Organism: Equus quagga; assembly: GCF_021613505.1. Classification (NCBI taxonomy): domain Eukaryota; kingdom Metazoa; phylum Chordata; class Mammalia; order Perissodactyla; family Equidae; genus Equus; species Equus quagga. Next base: position 80,327,369 of record NC_060282.1, read on the forward strand.
TTCATTCCTGAATTGGGATTTCAATATGCATGCCACGCTAGCAGATGCCTACCGATCGGAAGGAGAAAGGGATGGAAATTACCGTATTTACTCACGGGTTAGGCAGATGACTTTTCTGCAACTTGCATGGTGATTTTAATTTCCTATAAATAGTGAGCCAGTGACTAACAGGTGTTCTCCAATATGCTGTTTGGAAAAATATGTGTTTAACTTCCACTTGTAGGTCCCATCACAGAGTCTAAGTCTTTGGAAGAATGGTAGCATTTTGCTTCAATACATTCTTGTCTACTTGAGAGTAACTTTGGCACAGTCAAATGAAAAATAAATTCAATCATTCATTCATTTTAGGATACAAACAGATAAAGGAAATAACTATAGATTTTGATGAGTAGAAGAAAGAATATACATACGATGCTCTCATAAAAGTTAAGGCGAAAGTACATAGATGGGGTGGTCAAGAAAGGTCACTCTGAGTTGGTGACCTTTGAGTTGAAGCCTGAATGATGGGAAAGAGGCTATGGGAAGAGCACTCTAGACAGAAGATACAGCAAGCAGAAAGGCCCTGTGGCTAAAAGAAGTTTAGTATGTTCTAGGGACACACAGAAGAGATGGCAATAGTCCAGATGAGGGATGTCTATGACCATGCCATAGCATGATAGTTGTGGAAATGAAGGCAAGTGGATAAACTGGAAGCGTATTTTGGAAGCTGAAATAAGACACTAGAATGGACTCTCTGCATATAGGCAATATCCTAGGTGCATCACACATGCACACACTTCGCTCTGGAATTCCTGTTCTAGTTCTGTATACTCAAGAAATCTTCAACATGTTTCAGTCGTATCAAACAGTCTTGAACAAAAACCATTCCTTTTCCTTAATGGGAGCGAAGGGAATCCTCCTTCAGACAATTTACTTTCTTTTAATTACAAACTCCCTCTCTTTTTCTTTCCCTCCCTCTCTCCCTTCTCTCTGTGTTCCTTCCTTCTTGCCTGTCGGCCTGCCTTCAAAGGTATTAACTACATGGCTACTTGAGGTCAAGCACTGGGCTAGGTAGTGGGCATATGGTTGTGAGCAAAACATTCCTGGTTTCTGCCGTCACAAAGTTTTCATTTAATTGGGAGCTGATTAACTCAAGACAAAATTTTATCTCTTTTTCTATATTTTTTAAGCTGGTAATTGCTGAATGCTTATTAATGGCAGGCAGTATTCTAAGCACTCCACGTGTTTTATCTTAATCCTTAAAACAAACACACCCTTGTTCTACTAGTTCTGCTGATGATGAAGCTGGAGCTCAGGGAAGCCACTGGCTCAAGGTAAGTGGCAGAGCTGGGGTTGGCACCCAGGTCTCTGGAACTCTGAGCCCTGGCTCTTAATTGCAATGCTTTGTGGCCCAATTCTATTTTTAAGGTAACTAACCAAATATATAAATGAAAGCAAGCCAATGAACAAATAAAAGCTTGCTCTAGCATCAGCTGCTCCTTGCTACAGCTGAATCCATGCTCCTCCTTTAGCCGGGAGTGAACTGGAGAGCTTCATACTTCCCTTTGTCAGGGAGCTCTGCTCTATACACATTTTAGAAACATTTTAAGAGAAAGAAGGTCATCTGGGGCCATATCAATGACGTATTAGTTAACCTGAATCTCTAAATGATCACTACTCCCTATCTCTAATGTGGGGGAAAACAAAGCATTTTTCTATCTTTCCATTCTCTCAGTTTAATGGTAACCATGTTGAAATGCAGAATTGAATCTTGTTTCTTGTTTTCTTCCTCCATGTGCAGCCGGACAAATTTCACTCACGGTACTAGGAACTCTATTTGAGATCTGTAGCTTCACCACATGAAGGAAATGCTTTACTAGAATCATAATCATGCAAATTATTGTTTCCCACTTGCTTTCCACCTTCACTTCTGCTCCATTCCCCACCTAGTAGGCCGAGCGATCTGCAGAGCAGGTCAGGCCACCGTGTTCCTTGTCAATATGACACTCTCCAACAACTTGCAGTTGCACCAAAGGAAAAGACCCACTCTTTACTGTGACCTACATGGCCCTACCTGGCCTGGCCTCTGCCATCCTTTCTAACCTCACCTTGTACCACCCTCTCCGGGGATTACTACCCTGCAGTGATCTCAGAGTTCCCTCCACTCAAAACGCTCTTTCTTAAATTCCTCCAACGGTTAATCCCTTTCCTTCCTTTAGTGCTTCTATTTCACACCCCCAGAAACTCTTCCATAATTATCATATCTAAAGATTCCTCTTTTCCAGTCTTTCCAGCAGATTATTACCCTATAAATCACAATGGTAATAAGTTGTCTGTTTCCTTGCTTTTTGTCAGTGCCACTCAACTGGAATGTAAACTCAATGAGGAGCACTCTCTCTCTTGCTCCGTAATATAATAGAGCGTGGCACACAGAAGGCATTAAATAACTGTGTCGAATGCGTGAATAAGTGACATTTTTTATTACATTCTTTAGATCTATGGTAAAAACCCATGGGATTTTGTTAAATATAATTTCATTTGGAATTCATTGAATTTGGGGTGTCAAATGCAGTTCATAGGAACTTCAGAAGTAATAGTTACTATGACTAATCGTCTGTATCACAGGCAGGAGAACAGTGTCAGACCAGTCATTGAACAGAATAAACACACTTCTGCAGTGTAATGACTCAAAATTATGAAATGGGATGTAGTGACCTCAGAAGTTTCTGTCGATGGCTGGCAAAGAAACCATTTCCGAGAGAGAGGATTTGTGACACGTCATTTATCTATATCTGTAGTAAAACCTAAATTGAAGATATATGCTCAAGTCAAAGTATGCTAAATCAATGAAATAAATTATTACTTATTTTCCATGCAATTCAACACTTACCTTTCTGGATTTTTGTTGTTGTTGTTACTCTATCCTTCTTAAAAGAACAATAAAATTCTTTACAGGGCAAGTCATAATGAACAACTTTTTTTAGTTTACCACTGCCCAAGAAAGATCCTTCTTTATTTCCTTAAATAGTATGCCTTAAAAATAATCAACAGAAATTTTAATAACAACATTTCAGCAATGTGACAGTGTTAAGAAATTGTGGTTCCTGAATCAGAACTGATGGATTCATGTTTTAAATTGAGTTTTGGGCTCATGGCACTTTTTAGTTATGGCAAAGAGGAAGTTTGTGCAATATCAGACATGCCAGGCTGCCCTTTGTTTCTCTCACCACCCCGTCTCGGATCAGGCAGTGCTGCTGGTTGCAATCTGAGTACTAAGCCCCGGACAGCAATGCCCATCATTCATCCTCTCAATCAAACATCAATGTGGGAAGTTTGTGACTTAGGCCAAAGATGAAAAGATCTGACCAGCTGTTCCTCTCAGGCTCAGTTCTGATCCCTGTGTGAAAAAAGAATACCTTAGAAAAGTAATTGTGAGTGAGAATACGACGATTGCCAAACCAAGAATCTAGCCCTGCTTGTTTTGGAAGAGCCATGTGCCTTAACCTGGCTGTTAGCAAGGTATTCACGTGTGTGCTTCTGCCCGAGAGGGACCACAAGGTTCATCCATCTCATTGGAATGGAGATTTCTCTGCGTTACAGTAGATTACTACTGTGCATGAAACTGAAAACCAAAAACCTGCTCTGAACAACCACCCTTGAGGGTTCAAGCTCTGACAGTACAGAGGGATAAACTGTCCTAAGGGTTAATGGCAGCAGCACATAAGAGTTTAATGAGGGATTAGCTGGCGAGGTGGCAGGATAGATCTTTCCCAAGCTGGAGCAGGACGCTCCTGGTCTCCGATTGTATTACTCCCCATCCCACCCAACATGTTCCCACTGGCTCTTGTCTGTCCTTCTTACGTATCAAGTCTAGTTTGAAACTTTCTTGGCCCTGAAGTGTGTATATGATTTCCACTTTTCCCATGTTGTTGGTCTTCATAAATACTAACTAACAATGATTAGGTTCTCTGTTCTCCAGAGTGAGATGTGAAATGCTTTCGTTGCCCTGAGAAAGTAGCTCTGGGTCCTCCATGCATTGAAATTCACTTTGACACGTCACACAAATACTTTTCATTCAGCTATATTCCATTTTTGGCAAGATTTATGAAAAATCAAAATTATGAAGACTAGTTTGGGCTTCTATTAAATAATACTTTGTTTCAGGGCTAAAATATACTGAATCTTACAAAGGAGTTTATTTTAGTGTTGAATATAAATTCCTTAAAGTCTTTTGAATTCACCTGATACTTCTGATGTATGAAGAATAATACATTTTACTACAGCTCATTCTGATATGGAACTATAATTACAAAAGTTTCAATTCTAGTTACACACTGAATTGGCTCCAGGAAAATATTTATTCTAGCATGTAACGAAACGTACCTGTTTTAGACATGGATATTTACATTGATCTCATTCAACACTTTTAGTTTTACAGCGTTTCATAGGATTAGCTATTCATATTGCATTGTGCTTTTCAAGGCTACAGAGAGAAAATATTATACCTTTTTCTAGGGGGGATGTTGAGCTGGCATTTCAGTGAGAATGTATTAAAAATTTTAAAAATTTTACCGTAAACATTCCTCTGCTGAAACAAGGTAGATAGCTTATGTACCAGGGCACATAAAAGCAACAGTTCAGTGCATTTATTCATTCTCCAAGCAGAATTTCCCCTTCCTAACTTTATGTTTCATAGAAATGAGTATGTATTATAATCCCCTTGAGGACTATGTAGCTTATCACATCGTGTTCCATAGTTGCATTTGTCTTTACAATGATAATTGTCATCTAAGGAAATTTCTGGTTTGAGAAAATTTACCTCAAAATGTCATACTTGTTTTAAGTTATTTAAGGACCAAAGACCAAACTAATCACAAGGGATTTCAGTTGACTGTGCTTTATAAGAGATATTAATATTATGTCACCATAAATAAGTATTTTTTTCCAAAAATGTTACAAATCAAGAAAATGTATTAAGTTGAGTAAAACAAAGTAGCAAACAATATTACAGAGCCGTATCTGAACAAAAATTACATTTTTTTTACAATGACAAGATAGTCTTATCATTTAGAGGCAAAATCAAAAGTGTCTAAATAACTTTTTCTGAAGACGACAGATAAAAATTAATCACTCTTAGTTTTAGGGTATTAGGCAAGGTGAGACACTTGACGAGAGTTTTAAAAAGTAATGTGTGATGGTTTAATTGACAGCATTATTTTTCTCAGTGGATCTTCGTTCTAAGATCAATAGCATCTACATTTGAGGAAATGGAGATATTAAGTAGCATTTTCTATAGAAGGAAATTTGACTTTTAAAATATTGAAAATTGGTACTAGGAAGAGGTTGGGAAAGGACACAAACTTTCAGCTGTAAGATGAATAAGGTCTGAGGATCTAATGTGTAAGACAGTGAATATAATTGATGACACTGTATTGTATAATTGAAATTTGCTGAGAGTAGAACTTAAATGTTCTCACATACACAAAAGATAAACAGGTGAAGTGATGGACGTGTCAATCAACTAGATGGGAGGTGTCCTTTCACGCTGTGTACGTATATCAAATCATCATGATGCACACTGTCAATAGCTTACAATTTTATTGCTCAATTATACTTTAATAAAGCTCAAAAATACTGAAAATTGTACAATTATATTAACATAAAACATTTTAAGAACAGAGCATTTAAATTTCATGATTTATTTCGAATAAATATGATAAAATAGCTGTGTGGGGTACTGCAGTAAATCAAAGATTCCTATTAGTCTTGATTACTTAACTTGGGAAAAATAAAGAAATACTTACTGACATTAAAAGACTATAAAAACTCAAACAATTAATGCAGATATTTGTCTGCTTCGTTGCTCAGAAATTTGATGAAATGTAATCTCTAATGTCTCTTTAAGGCACCACAATTTTAGATTTACCAGGTTTGTGCTTTGCAAAATAGCCTTTACAATTTTAAAAATGACTCTCTGAATGTCTTCCTGCACAAAAACTCCCCAGCTCTTCAATATCTATTCAACTACGTTTGTAAAGTGAGAATAATGATAAACGTGAAATGTTGGTTTTCAAGTGCTTGAACTTGTGTTACTTCGTTTGGTGCTAATAAGTGAATAAAGTATCCAGGGAAGTTATTATTATTCTGAGATGTTACCTGACCAGTCTAGGAAGAAGTGGAATTGAGATTTTTCTAGCTCCTATAGACATGAGCTTGGTGCTTGATTTTTCCCAGGGAAGCAAAATAATTTACATTATACTGGAAACAGTGCCCCTTCCCCCACCCCCAGAACAAACAATAATAACACAAAAAATGAGTCACTGCAACTCTAACAGTGGCTTGGCCTTGAATTAGAATGGCAGCAGGGAGGAAAAGAAAGCAGACTGAACAGAGAACTGACCTTAAGTGAATAGATGCCTTTTCAGTGTGAAAGCTTACATCAACACTCACTCCACAGTCTACGCAATCATTGATATAAACAGTTTGGCTTTATCAGGAATAGAGGGTGGAAAGGACAACGGGAGCCAAAGGGAACGGAGTGTGAAAAGGCACAGGGGCGGGAAAGAATAAAGTGGGAATGAAGGGCGCTCTGAGGTGGAGGCAGGGGGTGGGCAAATCTGGAAGGAAAGGCTGGATAGGCTGAAAGGTAGGGAGGGTGGACTTCTGAAGACCCCTGAAGGCCATTTAGAAGAGTTTGAATCTCACTTTTAAAAACTCCTTTATGAAATAATACACTAAAGAAGTGTTCAGCCTTGTAGGAACTGTATTATTTTTAGTTCTTATCACAGTACCTAGAGTTTCAGTTAATTTTGCTATATTAGATTAATGCCTTTTGTCACAGATGGTTAAAAAGGTTTGCTTGGACTCCCACTGTGGGAAGGGTCCGCTGATGATTGCACTGAGCAGCTCAAAACAGTCAAAGGAAAGGGTGCATGCTATGGGTATCAATTTTCTCTAACACAAGCAGACTGTGTCCTTCATCTAAGCCGTGTCTGCGGGTTAGCACCTGTGCTCTGTGACATGCAGAGAAGGCATTGTTTATGACCAATAAGGAACGAGGATTATTTAGGGTGGGTGACTATCCAGAGAGGAGTTGGATAAAATGAACAAAGCCGGAGAAGAGGACTAACTTTGCTGAGTGCCAAATACACTAGCCTACGCTGTGGTCAGTGCTTTACCATATCATCTCATTTGAGCCTCATGAGAACCCTGTGAGGCAGCCATTATTCTCTTCATTTCACAGGTGAGGCGTCTGAGGTCAAAGAAAAGTTTAGGCAAACGGCCACCTAAAGGCTATGAAATGTCAAAACAAAACACAATTCCACTTGTTAATTTTATAAGCACATACTATCATAAAGTTATGGAAAATTAGACTTGGTCATCTAAATTCGATCCTAAGAAAAGGTATCATAAAGTTTGATTAATGAGTTTTCCTCCAGTGAAGATAGTATTATTATATTTTGAAAGAAGAATTTGCATTTGGAAGAAAAGAGTTTGAATTTAGGAACCCTGATGATGAGATCCTACCGCATAGATCTGGGGGGCCCTCACCATTGGATTCACGCTCCCACTTTCAGATGAAGTGACTATCTCAGATCGATACATCCTAGTGAGGACACCAGTTGGGACAAGGCCTCAGGCTGCTCTCCTACAACTCTGCCATGAACATGAGCCAGAATTTAAGATCCAACCCAAATGGCTCAGCTGTCACTAGTGACAAACTCAGTCACCGGGCTGATCATGTTCCTACGTAATAGAGTGAGCCAAGCTTCCTGACAACACTTTTGGGAAAAGAAAAAAAAAATGTCAGGAAGGAAGGTAAAAGTTATATATGAGAGTGAAATAAATTAGTTTAAAATTTTTTATTTTTATTAGCCATTTTTACATTTCTATCCCAGAACTTGATCTATGAAAATAAAAATGTAGCAGAAAACACGTGCCTCTGTGACATAGAAAATGTTGAAGCAGAATTTCAAATCCTGATTTTTGTTTTGATCTCAGAGGTGAAAAACAGGCAATTTCTCATTCTTTTTTGTTTATTTTTCCCCGATGCACTAGAAACACCAGATGGTAACAGCTTGGAGAAGATTTGACTTAGTTATATTACCTGGTATGTTGCAAAATAAAATGCCAAAACAGGAGCAAAAATATGCTTAAGTTTTACCACCTTAGATCTTCTAAGTTTGTAATTTTAACATAGAACCTAGTTGAAACTTCCACATTCACTCCCTCCCTCCCACTATAACTTTTGTTTACCCAAAGTACTCTCCTTGGTTACTCTATTCTCTCTTTCTCTCTCTCTTTTGTGTGCTTGTTTCTCTGCATGAGCAGACTAATTTTGGGGAAAAAATCCTACAAACTGTCTGATACATCAACTTTCCAATAACGGCACTGGGAGAAAAGCTGTCAGCACACCAGGAGATAATTTATCGTTAATCATTCCAGCTCTTTTCTTGGCATCTTTGTCTCAGTATATACTTAACAGATTTCCTTTTTAAGCCAACTCCAGAAATCTCAGTCTTAAGCATGACTTAGAATTATCTCCCTGCTCTGTTGACAGGAGAATTTTGGAATTTATAGACAAACATGCTGGATTCAATCAATTAAGATGCAGGTGATTAATCTACGATTTCTGAAAAATATGATCTGAAATGACATGATTTGATAGAAATCGTCTTGAAATTCCATTTTTTTAAGCTTTCTTGTAAGAAAGTACAATAAAAACTCCAATCATTTTTCAAGACCACACACCTAAAACTATTAAAAATTTCACTTTGCAAATTCTACCTTTTTTTTTTTTTTTTTTAAAGATTGGCCCTGAGCTAACATCTGTCGCCAATCTTCTTTCTTTCTTTTTTTTCTTCTTCTCCCCCAAGGCCCCCAGAACTCAGTTGTATATTCTAGTTGTAGGTCCTTCTGGTTGTGCTATGTGGGACGCTGCCTCACCATGGCCTGACGAGCAGTGCCATGTTCGCACCCAGGATCCCAACCAGGGAAACCCTGGGCTGCTGAAGTGGAGCACGCAAACTTAACCACTTGGCTGTGGGGCCGGCCCCTCCACCTAGTTTTATTTGAAATTATGTGTCATTGTGCACAGTCTTTATTATTTACTCACTGTGCACAGCCTTTTATTTATTTTAATTAAGGATAAATAACCCACTTTTAAAATTCTTTCTATGCAAAAACATTAACAATATGATGAATTCCTAGATTGTTGGCCTTGCTTGGTAAAAAGACTTTATTAAACACTTCATCTGTATTCCTACTATGCCAAATAACACGAAATTTAGTTACCAATCTTCTAACCACACACACCAGAAAAAGAGAGATAGATTGTAGCAATTTAATGAATTAGACCAAGATGATAGTTTACTAATACACATAATCATGCACTGAATAAGAAATGCAAAACAGCTCCGTTAATGACCAACTACAGGACCACACTATGTCTGTGGAGCAGGAAACCGGCCCAGACATCCCAACTCAGTTGGCTTTCCGATCCAACGCCGACAAATCTGAGCTCAGAGTCTGAGGGCGTTTGCTTTGCTGGGTTTGCTTGGATTTTCCGAACTATCTCCGTTCTTGATTCCACACTGCTATTGTGCGGAGCAAATAATCCCTGGTCACAAAAATACCCTGGGGAGTGACTCTCCTGGCGTCCAGGTTATGAGTGTGGTCACTCGTTCCACATGCCTTGGGGATGAGCTATCTTTACCATGATGAGAGATTTCCTTTGCAAGTTTTGTGACCCCCAAACACAAACTACTAGCATCCATAAAAGACAAAGTAATTAAGGAAATGCATATTGCAGCCTTGTTCAAGATAGCACTGAAATTAGATTTATCTTTCTTTGCTTTTTTTTTTAAATAAAATTATTAATGACTCCAGAATGAAGAAGAAATTTTCCAATATACTCAGAATTATAAACACCTATTACACGGGCTCCTTCAATGTGAGCCGTAACCAGACATTAAAAATATATCTCTGACATGCACAGACTGCACATGCCAGTTCCGTTCTCCTTTTGCATGGTTCATTATATTATATGAAACAACTTGGGATAGGGAGAAACATAAAAAGCAATTCTGGAAACCCTTTCCTCTTACTTTCCTCCCTGTCTTTCATTATGTCTTGGAAAGTGAGGTCATACGTTTTAAACAGTATGGCTCATTTTATGTTCGTGGCCTGCCAACACTCCAAAATATTCTCAACTTTTCGTGAGCAGAGATACAGCTCACGGAGTAGGGGTGAATCTGGCCGACCTCCCGCTCTGCGTGAACCTGGGATCCAGACCCCTCCCGATGGATTCCCAGAGCTCTCCGAGCTCCAGCCCCGGGCGTCCTGCAGACCAAAGGGCCCCGCTGGGTTGGAAATGCCGCCGAGTGCGGTTCCAAGGACAGGGCATTGTCGATTTCCTTATGGATAACCCAGTTAGAGAACATGCCCTCCCGGCCTCGTTCTTCCCATCCTTCGCTCCTGGGAGTTTAAAAGTCGCCTGCAAGGGAGTCACACAGGGGTCAGGCAAACAGACGTGTTCTTTCCAGCCCCCGTAACCGGATCGCTGGAGCGAAATCAACTCGCAGAAGCGTCCAGAGACCGCGGCCAGACCGCCAGCCTGGCTAAAAGCAACTTCTAAGCGAGGCTGCAAGCGCCGCCGGGGTTCAGAGTTTAGTTGGTGGCTGAGCACGCCTGCAACACCCCATCCCCCGCGGGGGGAAAAAAATGCACGGAGGAGGGCGGGAGGACGAGGCAAAAGTCGCCAGCATTTCTGCCCGTCGGCGCCACTCGTGAGAAAGCCCTGCGGCTTGGAAGACGGGAGGGCGAGGTGGAAGGCCAGGAGCCCGGTGCCAGGGAGCGCGCGGGGAGGGGGGAAGACGGGGCCCTTGGCCCACCTCCCCCCCACCCGACAGCTGTCCAGCTCTTGGAATTCATTGGCTTTCCCCACCCCGCCTCCAAAATACCACCCCAATCCAGTTGAGCCCCCCGCCCCACCCTCGCTGACCTAATAAGGCCAAGCAGCTTGGGGGGGACCTATATAAAAGGCGCGGGCTAGCGGGGACGCTGCACGACTCCCGGGACGAGGAGCCGCCGCCGTCCAGTGCGCACCAAGACGACCATGGCCAAGGAGTGGGGCTACGCTGACCACAACGGTGAGCGCAGGCGGGGGCGCCCTGGCCTTGCTCAGAAGCGGGCAGCTCCAGGGAGGGCCTGGGGAAACGCGGGCGCGGCGTGCGTGGAACTAACCTTTCCAGAGCGCTTCCCAAGTGCCAGACGCTGCTGACCCTTTATCTCTATCTCATTCCGTTCTCCCTGGGTCGGAGCTGTCATTACTTGCATTGGAGGAAACTGAAGCACAGAGAGGCTCATTAACTTGTCCCAGATCACACTGCCTCTGACTGAGACCTCAGACCGCCTGAGGTCCGGTTCGGATGGTTCCTTGCTCCCTCGTGCTGGGCAGGCGCTTAACCTCTCTGAGCCTGGTGTTACAGGTCTAAGCAGCCCAGGTCTGCCTGCGCTTCTGCCTAACCCGTGGGAAAGGAATACGGGTGTGCTGTGGAAGCCACACGGGGCCAGTGTTATTTTATTCCAGCTGTACGATAGAACATGGCATTGGTAAAACATGTGATGAAGTCCATTTCAGAAGTAAGCCTTTGAGCCTGTCTTGTCGAGCAAGCAAGGGAAGACACTGAGTTAAATACAGTCCCCGGGTACACCGTTCACAAAACTAGGAACGGGTCTTAAACGCTGAGCCTTGTATTGCCCAACCTGAAATCCAAGACCTCTTCATAACCGCTCTCTAGCTTCTGTATATTTTGCTAGTTTTGTCAATTAGAAAGAGGGCTTGGATGGTGCCACCAAATAAATGAAGACCCCCAACTTGATTTCCTAGGTCCTGACCACTGGCATGAATTTTACCCGATTGCCAAGGGAGACAACCAGTCGCCAATCGAACTGCATACTAAAGACATCAATCATGACCCTTCTCTGAAGGCATGGACAGCGTCTTATGACCCGGGCTCTGCCAAGACCATCCTGAACAACGGGAGGACCTGCAGGGTTGTGTTTGATGATACTTATGATAGGTCAAGTAAGTATGCCGCTCAGGTCGAGGCACGTGGACATTTTCAGCATCTAAATTGGCAAAGTGTGATTTAGGACACAGCAGCAGAATTAGTGGGAAGACAGGATACTTCATCTCTGAAAACGGAGATGACAGTTGACTTTGCTCTAGGCGTGCAGAATTATATTTTGTATTGAAGAAGAACGTCTCGCTCTCTAAGCTTGGTCACTTTGCTGCTGCTGAACGGCCCCATGCTCAAGCTAAACATTGGCAATGTATTCCTGAGAGGGAGCTTGGTGGGGAAGTGCTGGCCTACACCTGAGGGTTCTTGTGCTACTTGACCACAGCCTGGAGAGCAAGGCTCCCATTCCCGAGTGGGGCAGAGATTCCATTCTACAAAGCAAGGAACATAGCAGAGAAACAAAGTCGGCACTTCCTCCCCTGTTGTGTGTGGGGGCCAATCGAGGGGTGAGAATAGGGCCAATTATATGAGTAAAAAAGACTTGCCTTCAGTGCTGCCAGGGGTCATCCGGTTAATCCTGCTGGTGAGGGTTTCTTCTTGAGGAGGGATTTGTTCTTGTGTGAAAATGAAAAATCATGTTTAAAAAAACCTCTTTATTTCATCTATACCATTAAATAAATCAGGGAAACAAAAGAAGGCTAATTAGAAATGCTTTATTTCACTGTTAAGTGAGGTAAGAAAGAATCTGCCTTTAATGTTTTTGTCCTTGAGGTACAATAATACATTTTGTTATAGCCACATTTGTTAAAAAGTTAAAATTCTCCTTATTGATGTACATAAATGAATATTTTCAATGATGTTGTAGTAAAGAGTAACAGAGGCCTAATTCTTAGCTACTAGGAGGTTCCAAGTAGGGAATATCATAGAAATTTGTATTTTCTTAAACAATAATCTCGTATTGTTATCTGTTAACTTTTTTCTCCCTCCTCCATTTAAATCAAGTTCCATTTTGAAGGTTAAACAGTACCTATTAGGCTGGATCACATGAAAATGCCATTTTTTGCAAGCAACAGTGGTTGCAGATTGCCAGTTTTGTATGGTTTATCCTAATAAATTAGACTCATGTGTCCAGATAATAACAGTTCCTGGTGTTTGGGCAGGAAGAATGCAGTGAACCAGACCACGCATTCCTCATGACCGAGCTCGTACCAGCCCAGCTCTACTGTTTTAAACCTGTGGCCCTCACTGTGCCATTTCAGCACCTATAGTTGATCAGTCCTTTCTCCAATTGCTCCCCTTTGATCCAGCTTATACTGCTACATCTTGATTTTAGGGTTTCTGCATAGTTTCCAAGACCCTTTAGAAAATAGTTGAACCCCCATATCACTTCTCCCAGGCTGAATGAACTGAAACCACATTAAGTGATGGGTTGAGGTGTTTGGACAAGAAGCTTAAATTAATGCTATCAAGAATGATCTAGTCTAGCTGTCCACATTGATTGACTCCCGGGGAAAATTCTGAGTTTTCCATTTCATCTCATTTGAATAGACACAATTTCAATTAGAAGTGGATGAAGGCTCTTGCTGGTAATCTTGGAGAAAAGTGTAGTTGCAGGCAAGACATGGAGCAAGAATTCACATTTGCTCTGTGATTGCTGTGCTGGGTACTGTGATAAACACTCCAAATCCTTAATCTCATTTAATCCTCACAGCAGCTCTGAAAGGTTGGTATTATTATCACCTTCATAGGGATGCAAAAACTGGTTCAGAGAAGTTTAGCAACTTGCCTGAGGTCACACAACTAGGGAGGGGTGGGGCCGGGATTGGAACCTAGTTCTGTCTGGCTGTCAACTGTCACGTTCTTCCCCTTGCACCACATGACTGACCCATTCTTTGGTTGTCTACATCCTTACTGCCCACCTGTTGTTTTAATTTTATTTTCATAAATGGTAAGTTGACGTTTTAAAAATAATGAAATGAGCAGGCAAAATAAGAAAGACGGAAAAGAGAAGTCATCTATTTTGATATATCCTGAGACTGTATTTTGTGAGGAGGAGACTGATATGCTTGAGAATGGCACCATTTGCCCGGCAGACTGCACCTTTGCCCATCAACCTTGGGTGTAAGGGCACCTGTTGAAAGTAGGGCTCTGTAAAGAGGTGTGAGTTTGCTGTTGACCTGGCATCTCTGCATCACAGTGCTGAGAGGGGGTCCCCTCACTGCACCCTACCGGCTTCGCCAGTTCCATCTCCACTGGGGCTCCTCGGACGATCACGGCTCTGAGCACACGGTGGATGGAGTCAAGTACGCAGCGGAGGTAGGAGGAACCACCCTAATCCACTCTGGGTCTTACACAGGGAAAACAGAGAACTGAAAAATAACGACAAGACAGCATCAGCTGCTTTTGCTTCCAGCCTGTAGTTGTGCAAAGAGCTGTAGTGGTTTTAGCATAAGCTGAAGCTGCCAAACATCCCAGGCTAGAAAGTTAAGAGCGTGTAGGGGAGTTAGTGTCATGCATGAAGACTGTTAAGGTTGTAGTAAGAAACTAGATAGCAGCTCAATAAAAGGAAAAGGCCAGGGTCCTAAATGGAACAGAAGAGATGAGGATGGCTAACACGTATTAAGTGCTCACAAGAATGAACTTATTTCATCCTCTCAGCAACGCTATGAGATAGGTTACAGATGAGGAGATTGAGGCACAGCAAAGTTACATAACAAAGTCACACAGCTCTATCTTATGCAGACTGGCCTCAGAGTTCATCCTCTTGTCCAGCGCCCTAAGCTGCCTCTTTTATGAGAACGTGGAGCTTTAAAAATAGCATTTAGTAATTCTGGATAATGCTCATGTGCTTGTCTCTTAATGAGGAGTGTGCATACATATATGTGTGTCTGTGTGATTATAAATACGTATGTATTTATACACACACACCTAGATAGAGATATACTAGATAGATGTAGATATGGATACACACACACAATTTAATATAAGCAAATACTATTCTCTGTCTCAGTTAACTCCATCAAGAAAAGAATGATTTGTAGCTCAGGTCAAAGCATCAAATTATAAGGAAATAAGACAAACCTCCTGCCTGTTCTCTTTATAAAACCGAGCCTATGGGAGTGACAGATGCCCTGGAGGCTAGGATCGTTCCATTTTTATTGCCCCCTCTTTTCCAAGGGCAGGCTCTGGTCAACGCAGGAGCCGCCACGGGACCCTTGAAGGCACTTGTGGGCAGAATCATGGGGCAGCTTAAACATTGGTTAAACCAAACTCCAGGAGACCCAAAGCACTTCTCTGTGATCATTCCGTTTCTCTACAGCCCATACAGAAAGCCAGGGACAGGATAAATTAATTATGGAGAACGCCCTCTAGACGTCTTCCCCTGCAGATGGGGAAAGTTTAGTAGATTTCTTACAAACGTGGGCAAGGCTGGCAGTGTGCCCTTTACACATGGGATTAGCTCACACTTTTGATCTTGAATAAAATATTTTTTAACTGCTATGAACTGTTGTATTCTCCACGTAACTCAGTATGGGAAATTTGACAGATTTAACTGGCATCTTGTTCTAAAGTAAGATAAGGTTACCACAGGCTTCTGGAGCACTGACTGCTGAAAGGGAGGTAGATATGAAAACACCCGAGAATTTTTTCCCCTTCTTTTTTCTCTCCTATCTCCCAATTAACTGTGACTTCAGGATGTTAGCAGATTCCTGTTTACAGGTCTGTGTTTCACTGTTTGATTTAGTCAGCAGAAGAGGTAATGTTATACAAAACTACAAGCAATATTTTGAATTGGTTGAACAAAAGTTCCATTTTCAATGACTGCTTATTACAAAGTGCTAAATCTATTAACATAATTTTATAGGTTTTTTTTAATTTAAACTGTTAAAAAACGTCACCAAGATGTTGCATGTCAATATTTAGAATTCTGTCAACTTCACGAGAGTGGTCATTGACCATAAACTGTGCAATTAATGGGTTTATGGTGAATAATTCTATAGTTATTTCCTTATTCTGGGACTTGAACTCATCACCTGTATTCTGTGGTTTCAGCTTCACCTGGTTCACTGGAACCCAAAGTACAACACTTACGGAGGAGCCCTGAAGCAGCCTGACGGGATAGCTGTGGTTGGCGTTTTTCTGAAGGTAAGGTAAAGAAATGACCACATTTTCTCTTTCAAAATTTAATTCCTTATCCCTGCTTAGATAGCATGAGTTTCACTCCCTCCTTTTATTTAAAAGGGAGAGAGGAACGAATTTCAGTGTTCATTCAACTACTCAAGAGATTTCTGCCAAGCTCAGCTCCAATGTTTTACTCTTCCTTAAAAATGCACTACCCCTAGCACTTCTAAATTTTCTCAAAGTGTAAGATGTACATATGAGTGAGTGTGAGTGTGTGTGTGCAGGGCAGTGGAAAAGGAGCTTATGGTGGTGGTGCTGAGGGCAAGGGCAGCATTGTTCATTATCCTTTGCCACCACTGTTCAGTTGCACTGGAAACCAGAAAAGCCAATGCTGGGAACCACTGTGATGCCAAGTCGCTGGCTGGACGTCCCTCGGCTTAGGGTGGCCACCACTCACATGATCCCAGGCTGAGATAGCACATGGAATGTGTTTGTAGTTGAGCCAGCCTTGGTTTAAAGAGGACTTAGTGTCATTAACACATGAATTTAGTGGTAACATAATCTAGATTTTAAACCAGAGGTGAAAATCTAGCTTCTTTCTTTTTGAATGACGTAATCTGTTTTATGTTCTGAATTCACTGGGTCATTTTCAGTGCTTGAACACAACAGAAAGTGGAGTGGGTCTGAGCGTAAAGACAGCGAGTTTAGTTTTAGATACATTGAATCCATCTTAGCTAATTCTATTTTTGAAAAAGGTAAGAGACCTTGCAGGCGAGGTCAAGAACACAGAAGTAAATCAACATGTAATTTTTTGGTTTTGTACTTCAGAGGCCTGGAGTCTAAGTTTAGTTCAGAAAATACATACTTTAAAATCTTGGAGGGGGAAATAAACTTAGGTTTTTGCTTCCTACAAGATATTCTGGCAGATTTATAAACGCTAGTTTCAGATGGATGGATCAAAATCAGTTTTTGAGACAATCCTAAATTATGGAGAACGGGAAAATAGAATTATTGGTTTTCTGTTTTCTTACAGATAGGACGTGAGAAAGGCGAGTTCCAGCTTTTCCTTGATGCTCTGGACAAAATTAAGACAAAGGTAAACAAAAAAGTATTTTCCCTCCTAGAGCATAAAGCAGGGTATGTCAGTTTTTTCTTTTTACATTTTCCGGTGTATTCCTTTCACCTAAAACCTGTTACTAAGCGCGATGACTATGCTAAGCATACATAGAAAAACAAATGCTATCACATTTATATGTATATGTGTATGGTTTTTAGTCTTTAGAGCAATTTCACACACGTCAGTTTGTATAATCCTCACAGTCAGCTTGTCAGATAATTATCTGACTTTCTTAATAAAGTGGATGAGAGAGAAGTGGTCACCCCTCCAACACACACAGACACGCACGCACTTGCAGACGTACTAAATGTTTGGATCCTGGTGTTGCCCCTTCGCTCCTGGTTGGCATCTATTTATTTTAAATCTTAACGGTAGACTCTTCTAGTTAACAGACTCATTTTAATTGTCTTTGGGACTGTTCTAAGTAAATGCTATTAAGTTGTACCACCAGAGAAAGTTAAGTATTCAGTATAATATTCAATAAAAATGCGAGCCTGTTTTTTATCGTCAAGAACCAGAGCATTAACTTACATGAAATATTTCTCTTACAGTGTAGATATGAGTTTCTCCTTTTCTTGAGAAGTGATAGAATTGTAGTTCTACCGACAGTTAATAAGGAGTAAAATATTACAGTGACTGTGCCAAAGTTGTAACATGCAAACCAGCTTCCCCCGCCCCCCGCCCTTTATTTCTGAAAGGCATGCCCCTCGCTCTAAAGTTCTGTTTTCTCTGGCATTGGAAGTCCTCTCTCACAGAGGGTGGGACCCCGGCTGGGCGGCGTGCATGTGACCGCTCCCCACCTGGCCCCCTCTCTCCAGGGCAAGGAGGCACCCTTCACGAACTTTGACCCATCCTGCCTCTTCCCCACCTGCCGTGATTACTGGACCTACCGCGGCTCCTTCACCACACCGCCGTGCGAGGAGTGCATCGTGTGGCTGCTGCTCAAGGAGCCCATCACCGTGAGCTCCGACCAGGTATGTGCAGCCACCCAGCCCTGCAACGAGGCAGGCTCACATCGCTGGCTGGCTGCAGACGATACAGATGCTACACTGAAAATCTATGGCTGTTGCGTGGATGCTGACCCTACAGCAATCCGACCAGAGAGTTCATAGTTTGCCCTGGTTAATTACAGCCAGCCTGATCCCCTTTCTAAAACTTGACTTCCAAAGGGTACGAAGATAAATGTGAATCATTTTAAGGTGGTTGTGATGCTATCAATGACTGAGTTTGTGCTCTAGAAACACTTAAAGGTTTAGATTACTGTGAGTTAGTCTTTGTTCATTTGGAGGACCTCCAAACACCCAGCACTGGTTAGGAGACGGGGTGGAAAACATGGGCCTGGGGAGAAGCGTTCTAATCAAGGGATTTGACATCCTTGTGAGGTGTATCCTGTTTCTCCAGTTTTATAGATAAGTAAGTTGAGGCTCAGAAAGGGTAAGTAATTTGCACATGATCACACAGCCAAGTGCAGGATCTGAGATTCCAGCTCTGGTCTGCCTGCTTCCAATACTTCTTGACCTCACAGCTCAGGCCTCCTTGGGGTTCGTCTAAAGAATGTCCTTGCAACATTTGTTAAAGAGACTTTCAAGGGAAGGCTGGGCGAAAATATGTGGGTAGGGACATGGAGAAAAATAAATGAAAGCAAGCGGACAACACAAGTGACTCACCCCCTAGATGGTGAATATCTGCTCTGATGATAAAATCAGTTCACCAGTTCGTCTCTGTTACTGAAGACGGCAGCTTTCAAATCTCCGCCAGTGATGGACTCAAGTATATATGCTCATTTTTACCAAAAGACCAGATTTAACAGTCAGGTTCACTAGTATAAATATTTTGAAAGAGGGATGGACTTTTCTTAAGGAGAAAAGCTAAAAGACATTTTAACTTAGAAATATAGCGTTACCGATGAGAATTCCCTAAATTCTGTCTTAAGAAAAAAGTCAGTTCTTAAAATTTAAAATGTAGCATGACTCTAATTTCTTTCTGCTCTTTAAAAAAACAAATGACTCCATGAACTTATACAATGAAGGCTAATTCAGTTTATTATTTGCGCCGATATTGTCATTCCCTCCTACATAAAGTGTATAAGTCATACTGACCCCTCAAATTAAAATAATTGTGTCAGAATTCTGGAGGAGAAGATTTTGACCAGAGGGTACGGTAATCCTGTATAAAAGGAAGAAAGGCATTTTTACTAATAAAGAGAAGGTTTCTATTGTTTAGGAACCGAGTAACTGAGTAGCTCTGGAATGAACACTGGAGACAGGTTTTGTGGTTTGGTTGGCCTGTTTAAAAAGCCAGTGATCTCTAACGCTTTGTCTCACCCATAATGTGTCCACTTGGTCTGAACGTCATTGTCTTCTGTTGTCCCTTGCAGGTGGCCAAGCTGCGTAGCCTCTTCTCCAGCGCCGAGAACGAGCCCCCGGTGCCCCTGGTGAGGAACTGGCGCCCTCCACAGCCCCTCAAGGGCAGGGTGGTGAGGGCCTCCTTCAAATGAGCCCTGGGGCCCGCCCTCTTCAGGAAAGGAACCTGCCGTTGGAGAGCTTGGCTCTTGTCCCCGGCCAGTGTTCCTTCCTCCAGGCATATCTCAGTTCTCCACACTCGGCAACGAATGTGAGATGCCGTCACCAAGAAGCCACAATTATGTTGGACAAGATCTCATATGAAAGCATTTGGCCTTTGTAATAATCATCTTTCCTATAAAAGTAGCATTTCTAGTAAGGTTTCCAAGAAGAAGAAACAGAGATGGAAGAGTAAAGATACAGAAAAATGACTCCTGGGCACCATTTGTCTGTCATCTTAAATTTCACGGAACTTTGGCTTTACTCTTTTCATATGATGAGTTGTCCATCTTAAAGAAATAATGAGTAATTCTATACATAGGAGTAGCGATGTAGGAAGATCACGTAGCTATTAAACGTAAGCCAGACATTCAGATGACTGTGGACACCAAGCTTTGAGATGGTTTCACCCTTAAATAAAACCAACAAGAGGTCCATCATTTATTAAAATTTTAGCTACTGTCAAGATTACCTCGTTTGGATTATCAATGAAAGAAAAACACACTTGACTAGGAGTTTAAAAAAAATTGACCCAGTATTTGAATTTCTTCTTCATAAAGATGATTGACTTTATCCTAATATTTTTCTTTACCTGAAGGAGGGCCATTTATTTTTAATTTTACTACTTTTATCTTTGCATGCTTATTACAATAAAAACTGCCTCTGATATCTTTCCAATTTGAGGGTGGAATTAATGATTCCTAGAACACACAGGAGTGAATGACTGTCCTTGAAATAAAACCAGCTGTACTGATCATCAAAACTAATAAAGACATGAATGCAAAAAGTTGAGTGTTGGGTTTTATTTTTTTGTTTTTTTCTGTGTGTGAGGAAGATTGGCCTTGAGCGGACATCTGTGGCCAATCCTCCTCTTTCTGCTTGAGGAAGATTGTCGCTGAGCTAACATCTGCGCCTATCTTCCTGCATTTTATGTGGGACGCCTGCCACAGCATGGCTTGATGAGTGGTGCATAGGTCCACGCCCGGGATCTGAACTGGTGAACCCTGGGCCACCAAAGCAGAGTGCATGAACTTAACCACTACGCCACCAGGCCGGCTGGAGTGTTGGGTTTTTTAATGAAAAAAAAAAGGGGAGGGGGTTATAAATGACAAAAATGGAGTAAAACTAAGAATGGCAAACTTTGCAAGTTTGTTTTTATGACTGAAGGGTGGCAATAATGGACTCAGGCTCTGAGTTTGATGGGGTGCCACGTTCCTCACCAGCGGCTAAGGCAACTAGCAAGAGCCTTCTGAGGAACCTGCACGCAAGACAAGGACTGTGTGGCCCTATATTTGAGAGCGGGGACTAGTTTTCAGAGGCCTTAAAGTTGATTCAGGATTCTGGGATCCACATCGGTACCACGATTGCTACTTAGGGTCACGGAATCAAGTTAGACTGCAGCTTTTAAGTTCTTATTTTTTTAAATGTGCATCAGGATGACACTGGCCTAACACTGCAAAACTCCATACGTTAAGGCTTCAAAACATTCGCTATCTTTAGACATAAAGTCCATTTTGCAGTTATCGGCTGTGATGTGTCTTTCATCACTGGCGAATAAGTTAACTTCCTTTAGAGAGAACGGCAGCAGCAATTTCACTCGTCCAAGGAATGGAAACGGCGTCGGGTCAGGAGAGTCCTGCCACACCGGAAGTGGCCACGTGATGGGGTCCTAGCAGGCTGTGGTTATTTAATAGATTACCACTTGGGTGAAGTAAAACCAGGTTGGTCAGTGCAAACTGGATGTGCTAATTAAATCCCTTGTTATTAGAGGCCTGGAGCGTTCGTCAATTAGTGGTAATACACCAACTGAGGCTCAGGGTGCTCACTCCGGAATGCTCAGAGCACGGAAAATGTACCCAACATACACTCTCTGTGGGGGAGGAACGCATAACCTCACGCCAGCTGCAATGGCGCTCATTCCAGGACACTGGCTGAACAAGGCCGGGACTGTTTTAAGGGAAGATGTTCAATCAAGGGAGGCTGTCTCTTCCTAGAGTGCGATGTCCGTGAGGGCACGGGTATGAGTCTTGTCCACTGACATTCCCCTTATTGCCTAGGACTGGTGCCTGGCACTTAGTAAGTGCTCAATAAATACTTGGTGAATGAGTGATGTCATGAACATAGGTGAACCCAGGACATTCTCATCTTTTTCAACAATGCATTACTCTATGTGATTAAGACTAATACTGGTTTTAGCTCCTCTTATTTAGTTCAGATCTCCTTGGAAAATGATCTCCTTAGCTTCAGGTGGTAGTTTTCCAGGAGAAGATATTTTCCCCCAATCCAAGCCGTTGCCAATGCTCACAGTTATCACCCAATTTAAAACTTCCTCCCAACTTCTTCCTGCACATAAAGTTATTATAAACGTCCATTAGCATATTGAAACCACACTTGTGCCCTTATTCAGTGGGGGGATCATTTTCCTGACCATGCGTTTCGGGCATACACAGCCTACAGAGAGGACGTGGCCAGGAGCTGTGGGGTGAAAATGTTTCAGCATCTGCCCACTTTTGTTCTTCAGGTTATATCATTGAAGATATTTTAAAATTTAAACACAGGGCAGAAGCTAATTTGAATTAAGTGTGTCATAATATTCAGATGATTATATCTTTAAAGTCTACGAATGGGGCATCATCAACATGAATTTACTGAACATAGGGCACTGCTAGGTTTTGAGAGAGCAAATATATTACAAGCTCGACCCCTTTAATGAGGAGATGCAACATATTTATGAAAAGGTAACAATCCAGGACCACCGAATCGAAATTCTTTATGTGCAATCAGTGAATATTTATGTAGATGAATGGGAAGTGTTCTACATAGAACACGTAAAGCTGCAGATTTCAGTGTCTAACTGTAATCAATTATGCAATTAAATAAAAATGGGTAAAATTGATCAACTATAAACAAGCTCTAACATGAAAAATTAGTATGTCTATTCTTCAAATAAGAATTGGCACAAGTAAAATTGTTCTGAAAGAAATGCGTATGATACAAAACCACATCAGAGACCACCCTTAAAAAAATTAATTAGATTTTAGTTTCTCTTCTAATGCCTTCTTGTTTGATATTAAAGAGTAATTCTGGATGGGAGCAAAATATATTATTTTAGCAGAGGAAGAATGAGAAGAGGTGAATAAAAGAAGAATGATAACTGTAAATGTCATATTTGTAAGATTTTCAGATAATATATGAAAATTGAATGACTTTTCTTTTTAAACTACTCCCAAGGTAACGCTTAAGAGACTTTGAGCACAAATAAGAAGGCAAAATCCTGCTTGCATGTTATTTTCATTTGGGTCACTAGATGGCAGCAAAATATTTTAAAATTTTCATTTGGTTCACTAGATGGCAGCAAAATAATTACAAAAACGACTATGAAATGAAAAGCCGCCCTGTGTTTTATTCCTGGTAGCTGTAGAACAATGAGTTTTGTTTGACTTTTTAAATCCTCAACACCCTATTTGCTTTTCTCAAATGTTTAATATTAACCATTAATATCCATCTACAAAAGAAAAGATGGTGAGGGATTCTTCCATATTTTTGAGAATTTTAATAGCTGAAAGTGAGGCTTAAGGGATTAAAGGTCAGTAGCTGTTGCACTAAAACTTCAATAAGTGAGAAAAGAAAACATCCCACAGCCTTGTTCAGGTTCTGGAGGCCGGGCTGCATGCCAGACAACACTCGACAAGATGTGGCCTGGGGCAAGTTCATTTCTCTGTGCCTCAGCCTCCTCATCTGTGAATATGATTATAATAGTACCTGCCCAGATGGCTGTCTCAAGAATTAAATGAGTTAATACATACAGACCTCTTAGAATAGTTATTCTAGCCTGTAATAAAACTCTCAACAGGGGTTAACTGTTATCTTCTGTAAATTAATTTTACTTCAACCAAGAAAAATTCTAGTGGCTTCTTCCATACCCAAAAGCATGCTTCTTTCCTTATGTATCTGTCAGTAACATCGTGAGTCCACTTTTTATCAGCTCAGATGACTCTAGAGGAGTGATGAGAATGGGCTCCCTAACCGGTGCCCCTCTGTGCTGGGCACTGGGGCAAATGATATTTAAAAACGACGATGGTGACTTTTGTCCCTTACTACATAGCAGGGAAAACAAGACATGGTCCCGCTGAAAGCAGTACAGTGCCAGAAGGGGTGATTCGGGCGAGGACCAAAGAATTTCTCCGGAGGAAGTTTCTGTTCTGGAGCTCTGCACCTTAACCCAAGGAAGTGTACAATTAGCAAAACATCCTGAAAATAAGTCAAAAGGAGAGGTGGGGGAACTATGGTGCTCATTCTGTTTTCCTAACTTCCAAATGGTGGCAGGATAAAGCGTGAGGTGTGAAATATCCGGCGTGAGGTGGAAAATCGATCCTGACTGCACGTACGGAAAGTCTCCTGCCAGGGAATTAATCCGGGGCTCGCCTGGGCTTGTCACACAGTCAGAGTCCTGAGAGGCACAGGTTAACCCCAGAGAGGTGTTCATCCATTTGGGGTGACTCAACTCCGATTGTACAAAAGGAAATAGAAGAGTTTAGGCATAAAATCTAGGATGGAGGGAGTGACTTAGAGAGCCGACGAACTCCCTGAGATTTGAAGGTGTTCCATGGCAGTGTGACCTGGCAGATAGTCAGTTAATCAGCAGGTATAAGAGCGAGTCTAGCGGTGCGGTCACAAGGGACCAGCGCACAGCAGCAGCGTAAAACCCAGTGACTTAAGAGCTAATTTCAGCCCGGTGAGAGTCGACTCAGAGCAGTAAACAGGGAGTCAGACTCTCCCTTGTGTTTAAGTCATTCCCGGGTAGAGAAGCCTGGAAGCTCAGGAGAAACATTTTAGCCACATCCTCCGTTGGAACATGTCCGTAAATTTGTATCATACTCACTCCACTCATGTGAAATTTGGATGGTTCCAAACACCTTTGTTCCAGGGAGCGCACTCCCCCAAGGGCGCTGCACTCCCACGAAAGGACATCACAATGAAGTGATTGAAAATACTGCACAACTCAGGCTCACGGAATTCACCCTTCTGCTCCTACCCATGATGGGTGAAATGGGGGACATAAGGCAGTCACTAGGGCACATGGATGGATCAGGACCCCAAAGAAAAGGGCTGACATGGGTGGGAAGGTTGTACAGCCGAACAGAGCAGCATAAGGCAGGGCCTGGTCCTGGGAAGAACTGAGAACTAAGCAGGAAAAGGCGCAGTTAGAAAGTTAGCGAGAAGGAGGCTGCTGTTCAGGGAAGATACAGGGCTCGGGTTCCTGCACGGAGAACCAATTTTAGGAGTAACAAGAATCCCTTCCAGTTGTATCTGTAATATAAGTTGTGTGTGCCTGTGATGAGTAATGGGGGCAGGCAGGTTGTAGGAGGGTAAGAACTTTATCCGTCTTGTTATACTACTGAGGCCCCCCAGGACCTAACACAGTATCTGGAACCTAGTCGATGCTCAAAAAGTATTTGTTGAATGGAGGGAGGGATGGGCTGATGGATGGACAGATGGATGCACAGACAGACAAACAAATGGATGGATGGAAGGACAGATGGGATAATGAGAATCCTAAAATACTGAACACTAGTCTAAAACCATGAGCAGGTGGGAGCAATGTCCTCATCCTGGGAACATTAGCAGCTATCGTCTCAAAGACTTCTTGGAGGAACACACAGATGTCCATTGCTGCGACCCAGGCTTCTCAGTAAAGAGAGTATGGACGGCAGAAGAGAAGCAGCTTTTCGTTCATCCAAACCTTATCATTTGCAAATTTAAATTCCAAAATGAATTTAACTTAGCCTAAAGGAGACATGTTTTAAGAGATATAAAAGGAGATCCTCTACCAGGATATTTATCTCTTTTAGCACCATGCTTCTAATATGCAAATTGAAGAGGTAGGTTGGCAACAAGCCTGGGACATTGGACTCTGGTGATACGAATTGGCATGATTCGTCCTAGCACTTGAAGTGCCTTCACAAGCTTGTCTGACTTTTCTCATTAGTGGCTTCAGTTGTCGACTTTAGTCAGCCCTGTGTGAGGATGCTCATAATAATTGCACATACCTAATAAAGATAACTCTTCCTAACTCAAATGCTTGTGTCACGGCCAGAAATGAGCGTACTTTTGAAAATTCAATCATTTTCAACTGACACATTCTGCCCCACCTCAACCAAATGGATGGTCAATTCAGGTAAATTCCTGCCCTCCTCAAACAACACAGGCGATACGCCACATACGTACTTACGCACTTGTAATTACTACCTAGAGCATACTTTATAATATAGTTGAGGATTCCTTGAAGAAAACTTTTACTCAGGCAGTGAATTTTCTAGAAATCAAACTAGTATTTATTTTGGTGGGGATGGTATTTTGTGGCTCAACTCATAACTTGATATGGAAATCTCTGGCTGCCTATTATAAATTTTTCTATTTAAAGGAGGATTTTAACCGTATTTCATCAGAGAAGGTCTAATTTCTTCCTTTTCATTGTTTTCTCTAACAAAGGACCTGTTTTCAAGATTGTGAGGCATTCTAAGCCTCTTGTTCTTAGCAGCTTAATTGATATGAAACATTGACTAGGCCCCCAGAGGGGGAGAGAGTTTCAGAGGAATTATGAAATAACCACAAGGCGCTAAGAAGAACGTTTGCAGCTTGCTAAGAGGGTGGCGCTTCTAGCTTGGCAAAAGCAGTCAATATTTGATATATCATTTTAGAAGTATACACAAGTGATTAAAAAAACCTTTTCGAAAGGATTTCATGCTCTTCAAAACTGTTTGTGTGTCCACTAGGAAAGAAATAAAAGTAAGTCAAAGAACGACATAGAAGCATCAAGGAGAGGAAAAAAATAGAAAGAAAGGCAACCTCCAAACATCACTGAAGACAAATTGTAGGCAACATGGCCATGGCGCCCAAAGGAAGGGCTTATCAGGCATGCCATGGTGCCCAACACACTGGGCACAAAAGTCATGTTAAACAGTGATATCGGTGTCATTTCAAAGAAAGGACAGATAGCAGAGTAGAGGGTACAGGCGGCCTGCAAAACCCGGCTGCAGATCCCTGAGCCCCAGGCAGCAATGGACTCTGGGCTCTTTTTAGATGATGCTGGTCACTTGGGCACAGGTCCAATATAGGATTTCTAAAAACAAATTATACACACAAAGTCTTATACGTCTGTATATATTATAAAATATAAAAAAAGTAGAAATTTTTAAAGGGTGAAAAAAATAACTAGAAATCCAAATACTCATATTTTCTTCCTGCCACGGAGTGGCCCATCACAGTGCACTGCGCTGTGCGGGCAGCTGGTCTGGGGCCTTCCACCAACAAGACCAGGGTGGACAGTCTCCTGCCAGCCAGTCAACTTTGCTCCGCTCTGTGGTTCCTCCCCATGCCGAGCCACTGCTTCCTTTGCCATCTCTCCAATTGGGGATTAGTGAGAGTGGATGTGGAAGAGGATAACTGTATCACATAGGCTAGAAAACAGTGCACGTGGGCCCTGCTGTGAACTGTGAGAAGTCTGGCACACAGTTTTGACTGATCGGTTTTGACCTTGGGTTGGGTGGTTTTTGAATTGGTTATGAACTCGTTTAGCTCGGTCAAAAACAGCAAAAGGAAAAACAAGAAAAAGAAGAAAGAAAAAGGCAACCGATGATATAAAAGATAAATCAAGGGATATTTATTGTACTATTCCTTCTGTCCATTAAAATATTAAAATATGGACATAGATGTGACATTAATTTATTCATTCAAGTGTGTATTGTGTACAAGTCGTGATGCTCAAGTGACAGAGAGCGAGAAAGAGAAAGAGACAGAGAGAGACACTGAGAAGCATAGAGGTAATTTGTATGTAATAATTTTGACAATTCTGCATGAAGTGGTAAA
Source organism: Equus quagga (assembly GCF_021613505.1). Taxonomy (NCBI): domain Eukaryota; kingdom Metazoa; phylum Chordata; class Mammalia; order Perissodactyla; family Equidae; genus Equus; species Equus quagga. The sequence goes on from NC_060282.1 coordinate 80,355,040, forward strand.
ACGAATACACAAATAATATGAAGGAAAGAAGTGTAAAGAAAATGCGGTGGAGGGTCAAAGTCGGGAGCAATTTTCTTAGGTTATGTGTTACTTCTGTCTCCCCAAATCTTAATTTTGAGCAGTCAAAACCTTTCAAAAAATCTTTTCTTGCATCAAATGGACTAATTTCTCCTTGAGAATTTACCTGGATAATTACAAAATGAGCAAAATATAGAATTATACAATGTAACCATCTCTGTTTCCTTTAGCCCATGCACATATATTTTAGGATTATAGAAGTCCTAGTTTCCATTGGAATATTCTTCATACAGTTTCCAGAAAACCAAATTTACCTGGATCTAAGCCTTGGATGCGCTGTCCTGGGGTGAGGGAGGCCCTAGAAAAGCATGAAGTCCTTTACTCCTGTCCTTAAACGGTGGTTAAAGGTGAGGTTCTCAGTGGGGAAAAGACATCACCCCACGGAGACACTTGAGGGCATCCTCACCAACAACCAAACGTAAAAAATTTTAAAAAGCATATATATTCAAATTTAAACTTTGGGTATGTCTTGCCTCTAGTTTATGACACTGTGAATCCTGACTCTTGCCCTTGATCAAGAGGAAAAAGTGACTTGTAATGCTGATGATTCCCCTTGCGGGGAAAATGTTACATTTTTCTTGTTACTAAAAGGAAGTCAAAAATTCCCCATACAAGGTGGTGATTTATAAGCAAAAGAGAAGTTCAACCATGTGATGAAGCTGCTATTAACATAATCAAGGGACCACGATTTGGGGAGGAAAGCCATTTCTGGTGGTGTGCTGAAGCAAAGTGAATCAACAATCATCTGAAAGTGCGGAGGGGGGATTTTATTCTTTTCTGTCCAGTCCAGCCAACAAAAGGTGAGGGCGGGCATACCACGGGCAAGCACTGTTCTGGAGCTCACATGTTGCTGGATACATACGTAACTCTTTTCAGACCTTTTACAAAGCATTAATTACTTTGTAGGTACTTTCAAGGCAGGGTTTCATGATCTTGGTGCTATTAACATTTTGAGTGAATAACTCTGCAATGGGGGTTGTTCTGCGCATTACAGGATGTTTAGCAGCATCACCCCCACCCCCCTCAGTTGTGACAACCAAAATGTCTCCAGACGTTGTCAAAATTGCCCCCAGTTGAGAACCAATGCTCGAAGAAGAGGTGGACCTTTTCTTATTAAATTGAGCATTTCGTGGTGCCCCAAGTGGCAACTGTCATGGCACATAAAACATTTAAAATATATAATTTGCATTTTTTTAGTATAATTATCCCACTTAACATCTCCATTCCAGTTCTAGTTGATTGAAATTTGATAACAATGTTTGAATTCACCAACTACTCTTAAAAACTAAGTAGATTTAATCACTTATGGAAAAGTTTAAACGTTACTAGTTATCACGGAAAAAAAGACATATTTAGGAACTACTTTTTAGAAGTCTGAAAAGCAGCTTACCAAGGGAAGTTGAACTCATGTGTTGATTAAATGTAGAGTGAGTACTATCTCCTGCCACTTTAGTGGTTAGAGGGGGTTTAGTAAGAAACCCTAAAAATGGCCAGTATGCTGATATAACTGTCTGTTTTACAGAACGGGGTTGCACACATGGTCCTAATGCACCGTTACTACAACACCTCCGGCCCGCAGCAGGTCGCTCAGAGCCTCAGCCCTGGGGTAGGACTAGCTGGTTTCACGCTGGCTTCGCTACTTCCTGCTGGAACCTGAGGGAAAATGACATGTCTATGCCCCAGGGCCGCCTAGTGCAGGACTAAGTAAAACATTCAGAATCGTGCTCAGACCATAATCAGCTTTCAGTGAGTGTTATTTTCATCAGAGTAGGAATTCTAAAAATGTTCATTAAGTAAATGTGAATTTTTTCATCCAAGTTAGAGGAACATAAAAGCCAGTTTATTATTTTACAATAAGTACTATAAGGATAATTATAGCCTTTATTCAATGGAGATTATGAGCCAGAACCGTATCACCCTATCTTCCAGACATTCATTCTCAGCGTCATGCTCCGGAATGAGAATTTTCCCCTAATTTATAAATAAAGTCAGCGAGGTTCAGAGGAATTGCTTAGGTTGCTCAAGGTGATGGGGCACGTAAGTGTTGGAGCCAGAATCGGAACTCAAGCCAGTCTTCTTACAAAGTTGCTTCCCCTTGCACAACTGGCTGCCTCTTTACAATGACAAGAATCCCAGTGGTGCAGCTGACACACCAGGCGCCACGCTACTTTATAACTAAATCCACTTAACACTCGCAACAACCCTGGGTGATCTTATTACTTGTCAGATGCGGAAACGGAGGCTTGGGGAGGTTCTGTGGAGGGTAGGTCCTAGAAGCTGAATGCAAACTCACAGAACCCCAGCTCCTGGCCGCTGCCGGCTGCTGAACCCATGCTGTGGTAGAGGAATGGCAAGAGTCTCAGAGGCCCAGAGGAAAGCCAGAGCCCGGATTAAATGCCTTATAGGTCAGAGAGAGGAGTTTAGATCTTCTTGTGAAGGGTCATTTTCAGGCGGCCGAAGGCAAGGAAATGGGGGAGTAGCAAGAAGCATTCTGGGAACTTCCACTCACTTCTTCCTCTGTAAAATAAGGAATCAGACCAGATAATCTCTAACCTCCTTTTGTTCTGAAATACTATATTGATCCAGTTTACATCACTCCCTTCTCTACAATGTCGCAGTGGCGTCTCTGTGCAGTCAGTACAAAATGCTTCCCTAGCATCATGGTTTGCCTGCCTCTGACCTCACCAGTCACAAGCTTTTCTGTTCGAGAAATGTCCTCCATTGGGACCTTTACACTTACTGTTTCCTCTGCCTGAATTCTCCTTCCCCAATCTTTCCTTAATGGTTCCTGAAACGTCACTTCCTTCAAGAGGTCTTCCAGGACTACTGCATCTAAAGTAACGTGCCCTCCCTCCTTGTTTTCTCTCTCATTCCCATTTTATTTTCCCCATGCCAATTACCACTGTTGGAAATTCACTTTTTTGTTGCTTATTCATTTATTGTACACAACCCCCATCCATCCCCATGTAAGCTCCCTGAGGGGAGGGATCCGGTTGTTCTGGTTCGCAGTAGTAGCCCCGTGAACGTAATAGTACTTGACAGATTTGCTGAATGAATGAACGGACAGAAGACTACAGCTTTGATAATGATAACGAACATTCATCAAGCTCTAATTATTGTGCTGGGCTGCGTCCTGTACACCAACTATATCCTGCACACATTGTATCCTCACCACAGCTCCACGAGGTCGGTATTATCATGATCCTAACTTGACAGACAAGGAAACGGAATCTTTGCAAGACCAAACAATTTGCCCCAAGTCAGAGAACCAGTAAATTAGCCCAGATTCAAAACAAGAAAGTCTAATTTGAGCGCAATGCTATTGTTAACCGACTGGCTTCTGTAAAGAGAAACTGCTGCTAACCCCGTTTGGATCAGTGGCCCCATAATTTCAAAGAGCATTACTCAGATAGTTACTGCTATGTCCTGGGGCTCAGGCTAGATAATGCTGACAGGTCCCCAGGATACAGGGGTGAATAATGTGATACAGTTCCCGACCCCAGGGGGCTCAGCTTAATAAGAAAAACAAATACGCAAGTGTGCTACAATGGATGTCTGCACGACCCAAACCTTGTGCTGCTGGAGGCTCCTTCTTCTTAATTGTCCCCGTGAACCTCGCCCAGGTATTTAATTTTGCATTCATTACATTATATTCTAACCACTTAGCACTGTCTAGGAGGAACTGACCAGCCGTCATTTACTGAGCGCCTTCCTGTAGCAGGTGATTTCCACATGGTCAATAACCAAGTCCTTACAGCAACCTGCGGAGGGCCGTAATTATTCCTACCTCACCAATGGGCAGCCGACAGCTGATGGGGTGCTGAATTATGATGTGATGGTTGCAGGGCAGCTTCTGATAAGAATGCACTATTACAAATATTGGGACAGAGCAATGTGTGTACAAAGACCCATGGGGGCCCTAAGAAGGAAGTGGCTGCCAGACACTTCCTTTAATACTACGATTGTAACAAACGGGAGACTATCTGGCTTTTTAGTATCTTATTAGTTTTGTAGTTTCAACGTTTAATAGACCACATATATCTCACTTTGTAAAATATATTAACAGGGGCTGGCCCCATGATTGAGTGGTTAAATTCACACGCTCTGCTTTGGCAGCCAGGGTTTGCAGGTTTGGATCCTGGGCACAGACCTACACGCCACTCATCAAGCCGTGCTGTGGCAGCAGCCCACACAGAAGAACTAGAAGGACTTATAATGGGATGTACAACTATGTAGTGGGGCTTTGGGGAGGAAAAAAAAAAAGATTGGCGACAGACATTAGCTCAGGGCTAATCTCCAAAAAAAATATATTAACAGTATCTTTACTTTTGGGGGAAAAGCAAATACTTTTCCATTTTACTTTATACTTTTACCAAGATTAATATGTTAGAAGCTTTTTAATTATAATCATTAGAACACAGATTTCAAGATTTTTATATTATATTTTCCTGATATACAGCCTGTCATTTTTCCCTTCTGGGGCAGAAAAAAGTACCTTTCTTCAGGCACTGTACGGTTTCTTTCTTTAGAATTATTCTTAAATGAACCAGCCCTTCCCTCTAGTAGAAACACAGGTGCATGATAAAAAAATTACTATTTTTATTTTTAAAAACCCAGTATTAGGTAGTCTCTTGCATGTGACTCAGTCACAACCACTTGCTAAGAAATAAAGTTCGATTCTGAGTGACCGACATGAAGGCACAAAGCCATCACCATCATAAAAAACAAAACAAACTGAAAACTGGACAGATAATAAGACAATCACCGTAATACAAACAATGTTTAAAAAAACCATTAGGATCTCCGCTGAGCATCCGAAAGTGAGCTGCTCTCGGCCCTGCTGTGAGCATGTGACATTCCCCAACAGCAGCTCTGTGGGGAGAGTCTGCTCCACAGAGAATTAGCTCATTTTCTAGAAGGGAGAGAAGGGGGAAACTTGAATAATAAGAATCTATTTGGTGAACTGCAGTTTGAAGTTTTAGAGATAGTTAATCATCAAACTCTCCTATGACCTGCATGTTAGTAAAGCCACAATCCAGCTTCCCAGAGAATGAGAGACAAAGATCGCAGCCCATCGACCAGCCTGGCTACTCTCCTGGGGTCTTCAGAACCCACCTTACATCCATGGACTTGGTACTGAACTCTCAGCACTTACCAACAACAGCAAGGTCCTCTCCCTCGGAATTAAGTAAATATTTGAAAATTATGCAAAGAATTCAGATTCTTTCACTGGGCCCCACAAGAGACTCTGCAGCTACAGAAACACAAATCAAAGGTTCTTCTTCACATGAACTACATCTTGTGATGGTCCTAGAAACCGAAAATAGCTCATTGCTACTCTTCTGCCTAAGAATTCACTGTGACATTAACCAAAAGAGCCCCCCCTGATGCACACACATAGATACATGCTTTTCTAGAGTCTTAGGACAAGAACAAGTAAATCCAATTATGAATCATATTTATTTGTGTGGAATTGACTGAAATAAATAGAAAACGATGATTTTGAGATCAACATTGCAAAAATTTACACTAATGTGATAATTTATCCTTTTGTTTCTCTACGTAAGTAATATGATGTCAAGTCTGACACCATCGCATGAAACTGCATCTTGCTTCTCCAATTTTAACTCTACTGCTCTGCTCTCAAAGATCACAGAGAGCCACAGGACAGAAAATCCTCCACCCCTTTTTGTGGCAAAGTCCCTTGAAGGAAATGAATTCTGTCCCCACCTCAAAACAGCCCTGACTTATCTGTCAGCTACCATGAGGACAATGCCTCAGGCCCACAGCACTTTCAGATGTCCACGAAGGTATTTTCTTTTAAAATCAGAAGGAAAAAAATGGACATTTAGGTCAAAGAAAATGTTTAAATATATCTTATTAGGATAGTAATCTTTACATCAATACAGCCATAAATAGGTGTGTGTGTTATGAAGATGGGGGCTCATAAAGGCAGAATGCATGGGGCACAGGTTGGTCATAACGCTGCCTTGTCTCAAAATTCTTTTGAATTCCTTCCTAGGTATGCCAGATGCCAAGTTTCCTTTATCAGCCAAGGAAGCTTCTCACATTTTGCAAGGAATTTTCTTTTACCCGATTCCTCTGACAAAAGTGACTTTTTTAGAAGTTTTGATAGTTTTAAATCAACATGTGCTCAACTGGGAAGTCTATCCCCCCAAAGTTAATTTTTTAAAGAAAAGAAGGAAGGTAGGAGGAGATGAGCACTTTGTATGAGACCTCACGGCTTGCAGGGAAATGCAACCCGCACGCTGGCCTCCACCGGGGCCGCCTCGCCTCTCCCGCTCTGTCCGCGGCCGGCCAGCAGGGGGCGCGCGGCCCTCAGCTCTCCAGCGCCGCAAGGACCGTAGCCCTATTTGCCCCAAGGTCACAGCTCCTGACCGAGCCTGCCAGCCTCGGGCCGCGGACACCGGGAGGAAGCCCTCCGCGCTGGAGCCCCCGGCGCGAGCGGGCCGATGGGGCGAGGCGGGAGGGCTCCGAGGCCGGGGATGCGATCACAATGGGGCCAGAGGATGAAAGGCACCGGGGGCACGGGGCCCGAGCAGTCCGCGCCGCCGCCAGACTCCGCGCCCCGGAGGGGGATGGGGTGCGCGTAGACGCTCCGCAGCCCCACTTGGACCCAGCAGCCCGGGAGCCGCCGCCGCGCGCAGGGAGCTCGGGGCCGGTGCCCGCGCGGGGCCCCGGAGCCCGGGCCGCGGCCGAGGGGGGCGCACGGCGGGAGAGGAGCTCCCGAGCCGGCCCAGCGCCCGCCGAGAGGGCGCCCTCCCCGCCCCCGCGCCTCGCCCGGCACCTCCCCTCGCCGCTCGGGTCCACCCGGGCCCCCTCCCTCGGGCCGCCCCCGAGCACCAAGTTGGCGGGAGCCTATAAAAGCCGGTGACGGCGCGACCCGCGGACACACGGTGCAGGCGCCCGACAGCCGCCGCTACACTGGCGCCAACTCCTGTCCTGCCCGGACCAGCGCGCAACCATGTCCCATCACTGGGGATACGGCCAGCACAACGGTGAGTGCGGGCGGCGGGCGGCGGCGGCGTCCCGCATCCCGCATCCTGCATCCCGCATCCCGCATCCCGGGCCCGGCCCCGAGCGCCCGCACCTGCCGTTTACCGCGGAAGCCCGCGTCTCCCCGTGCGGCGCCCCATCGCCCAGCCCGGGGCCGCTGTCGAGGAACGCCCGCGTCCCCGCGGCGCGCAGGGCCCGAGGGAGGACCAGACAGTCCCTCCCGGGTCACGCACGAGCCGGACACCAGCCAGCTGGACCTAGGAGGAAGCGAGGAAGGGTTGCAACCCCAAATTTTAGTTGTTGATGGCAGAGAAATTAGGGGATCCCTTACCCCCACACGCTGCATTTTCTGCACCACCTGTGGCTGAGCTCTCGGCACAAACTGCCCCGGGGGCATTTTCTTGGGCTGGTTTGAATCCATTGCGCTCATTTCTGAGTTTTCCATTCATCTCTCCACTTCTAATGCTGGGGGTCACCAGGAACCTGACTTTCTCATGGCCGCATATCTGGGCTCTCCGGAGCCAACAGATGCCAGAGGAAGACGTGTGTGGCACATCTTTGGGGGTTTGGGGCTTCCCAGGTGGTGGGGATACTGTCCATCAAAAGAGGGGTGCCCGCCTGAGCAGAGACTGCCCTGACATCTAGGAGGAAGACGAGAGGGCGGAATCCCAGGCTGCGGGATTGTTGGACATGAGCCTGCATGTTGTAAATCCCAACCACAAGCCCAATTTCAGTTGCTCCATTTCGGTAAAACCAGCGTAACATACAGAACACAGGTGTTGATGTGGCGCTCACTATTTGTCCTAAAAGCTCTCTGTATATTGATTCTAATTCTCACAACAACCTCTATCAGGTAGATGTTATTATTACCCCCATAGTACAAATGGGGAAACTGAGGCACAGGGTGAGTATTTTTCCAAAGGTTATTCGGCGGAGTGGGGCCACCAAAATTCAAACCGAGCAGACTGGCTCCAGACTCCTTGCCCTTTTTTAGGGGTCTGGATGTGTCCTTCCCCACACTGGGGGATTCACACGTCTCTTTCCAACCCCAGGACCCGAGCACTGGCATAAGGACTTCCCCATTGCCAAGGGACAGCGCCAGTCCCCTGTTGACATCAACACCAAAGCGGCTGTTCATGACGCTGCCCTGAAGCCTCTGGCTGTTCACTACGAGCAAGCGACCTCTCGGAGAATTGTCAACAACGGCCACTCTTTCAACGTGGAGTTTGATGACTCCCAGGACAAAGCAGGTCAGTGTTGAGAAAGGAACTCGTGCCTTTTAGCTGGTGACTCTGCTTTTCCAGCTAAAGGGAGGAATCAGGAGCAGTGGCAGGAAACCCCTTGAATGCTGGTTAATCCCAGTGCTCTGAGATGCCACTCTGATCCTCTTCATCAGGTTCCAGACTCTGAGAACTAGGCTAATTGCTCTGAGGTGGCCTGGGGCTGTTTCTCCCTTGTAAAATTCCAGGTTTCTAAGGAGGGCATTGAATAACAGTGATATGCCTGTGAAAAGTCGCAGGAGGCAAGATCCCCTGGCAATGAAGGATGAGGTTTGCAAAAAAATCAACTTTTAAGATTCTTTCTAAAATATTTGTTTTCCAGAATTGATGCCTGTCCAATAAAAAGTACATGTTGGTATGATCTTCCAGGCAGTGGTGAGAAGAGTGAGGAAAATCTGACAATTTAAAATCCTGAGATTCTCGGAAGTGTCGTATTTGTGAATATTTTCTCGGCGTTAGGCTAGTGTGATAAAGGTGGCAGTATAACTTGGTATTTACCCAGAAATTCATGCCACAGATGAAGATGTCTTAGTGTTGGTGGACATACCTGGCCCATTGCTGACAAAACCAATTGCCATAATTTGTTTGTGGTAGAGCTGTTTACAGGACGCCTACTGAATGGGGCTTTTTTCTTGTTTAGAAAGAGGAGAACAATTCCAGTCAGTCCTAGTAACAGCCTTCTTTGCCCACTGGTCCATTTAATTGCCAAGTGTCCTATTTTCCTGAGGGCCTTCCCCTGAAGGTCATTGAGTGAATGGAGCTACAAACACATTGTGTGTGGTGCTATGGGAGTGACGGGAGCATTGGGACAACATGAGAAAAGACAGAGAAAGCATTCAATCATGCTGTCAGAATTTTGGAGTAATGACCTATAGTACTAATATATTATATAAATGCAGTTATAACCATCATAGTCAAGTTGACTGTTCTTTTCCAGTAGCTATCCAATGTATTCAGTAGTTTTGAAAAAATTGTTCTTTCTGCCACCCTCCCCCCCCCCCCCCCCCCCCCCCCCCCCCCCCCCCCAGCTTCTAAAAACATTTGGACACTTGGCTTTCTGAAGTAGTGATTCTGGAAGACAATTTGAAGCAGGATAATGGGCAGATCATCTGAGCACTGTTTTCAACCTATCTGTGTCCTGTGTGTACCTCACCCCAGTACGCACGCATATACACATGCACACACACAACATTCTGGCAGAGTATCATGATTTATTAGACTTAGATTATTAGACTTAGAAGAATATTTTCATGCAAGTCACTCCTTCAGTGATTCTGCTGCATTGCCTTCCCAAGCACGCCTCCCACTCCAAAGAAACCATGGTCAAATGATTAAATATAAGGGAAACAATTTCTTTCCATCACGTAAAGAATACTATGTATTTAGATTATATTATGTCAAGGGCAAAGTCTTGGCCATATTGTGCACATGGAAAGGATGCTATAAAATTTCATGTTTAGCTATTTAAAAAACAAAAGAAGTAAGCTACTTTAGTCTTTAGCTGTCAACTTTTTTTTTTAAGAGACACAATGAATGTATGTTTCAGTGCTGCCAGTGAAATCATTGTTTTCAATGGATGTAATGTCCGCTAATTATATACCTCATTGGATGCTACAGAGAAATTGGGTGCTTAAAGTCTTTTTTTGGAACAATGAGGAAACAAATATCTGATAAATGGAACCAAATGAGGCAACTCCCTGTATTCCTTACAAATTTGATGCTGAAATAAATTGTTCCAGTAATATATATTACCGGAAAGTGGATTTTAGCATTTAGTCTGATGGCTGGGAGCACAGACGGGGGTCAGACCGACCTGGGTTCAAGTGCCAGCTCTGCTACTAACTAGCTTGGTGGTCCTGGGAATGGTAGGAACTTAATCTCTGTAAGTTTTAGTTTTCTTGACTGTGAAATTGGAGTAGCAGTAGTGTCTGCCATGAGGAAGGATTAAATGGGACAGAATAGATGCACCTAGGTCAGTGCCTGGCACATAACAGTTCCTCAATAAATGACCACTGCTGTTTGTCCAGTCCACAGCCATTTGTCTGACTTTATTAGTCAATTGCTGTAGCTATTGCACTCCTGATAAGACTTTTTTTTAAAGATTTGCCCTGATCTAACATCTATTGCCCACCTTCCTCTCTTTTTTTTCCCCCTCCTCAAAGCCACAGTACATAGTTGTATATTCTGGTTGTAAGTCTTTCTAGGTCTTCCATGTGAGCCGCTGCGACAGCATGGCTACTGACAGACAGGTGGTGTGGTTCTGCGCCCGGGAACTGAACCCGGGCTGCTGAAGTGGAGCATGACGAACTTTAACCACTAGGCCATCAGGGCTGGCTATCTGATGAGATTTTTGAAGAAAGTTTTCAATTCGTTTAAAGATCACTTCCCATCACTTGATGGTATTTTAAGATTTTATTTTACTATGTTCCCAATCATCCCTTTTATCACATTAAAGTATGTCCTGATTTTATATATGACGTTATTATATATTTATACACTTTACCATGAATATATCAACTTCTGGTGGATTTCTACATGAGCAGTAACTCATCAGAGCTAGCCACATTTTCTAACTACTTCTTCTGGTGAATAACATACATTATTAAAGCAACTGGCTGTGTTTAGATTGTGAAACAGATGAAAACCAAGGCATTTCAATGGGGGCTCAAACCCATGTCTTAGGGACACGTGTGTTATTCACCTAGTTCTTATACCAAAAAATGCTTACTAACACCAATTAAATGAAAGATAAGCTGGGCATCATGAGGGTAGGATGGAGTCTTGGTCGCTCTGCTCTATCCCCAGAGCCCTTTGCTGGGGATACCTACAGTAAAAAGACCTAGACAGGACAGACACTGACAGTGACTTTGACAAGTGCAACAGGAAGGCCTCCACGGAACTGTGGAAGTTTGCAGAAGGCTCAGGAGTTGGCCTGAGTAAGTCAGGAAAGACTCTAGGGTAAATAAGGCTTACGTTGAGGCTTGAAGGGTTTCAGTGTCTTGGAGGAGACGCAGGCCGAGGGAAGTGGGAGGGTCCAGGGGCCTGGCGAGAGCTCCGTGTGTTCTCCAGACGGGCCAGGAGGCTCCATGAAACAAGGGGGGCAGTGAACGTTAGGCAGACTCCTCTCCGTGGCGTATGAAAGACTCCTTTGTAATTGTGCCCGTACTGCTTCAACATTTCACCTGTTTTGGTTAAACAAGGAAGCATTTTTTTTTTCCTAGAATGAAGAATATGTTAAATGTTGATATTAAGCGAAAACACATCTACAGAATAAAAAAACAAAACGATCATACCCTGCAGAGAAACCCCTTTGAGACTTTCTTTTAAGATCCTCGAGTTAGAACAAGTGGTGCAGATACTCCGGTCAAACCCGCTTAAAATAAACACGAAGAAACAGAATGCTGAAGAGGTTAAGGAGCTTGCTGGCGGGCTCCTTCCTAGTTTGTTGGAGTGTGGCTAAAGGACCATCACTTAGAAAGAGAAGTTGAATACGAATCTTTGAATGATAGCCATAGTTAGCATTTAGTGTGTGCGTACCATGTTTTAAAAAACTGACAGACTTTTGTGTACGCTTCAGCCTAAAAATAATTTATTCATTGGTCACTCAATTGTTTTAGATCAACAGTTTAACATCTCTTTTTGTTAGGAGTTATTTTTATGTTGTTAACATTTTTGGATATTCTTTACCATTTCTTTTCTACATTTAAATGCTTCAGTTCACTTACTTTTTTTTTTCCTCAGTGAGATTTCAGTCTTCTGGAACTTCTTACAGATCCAGATTTTCAAAAATCTCAAATGTTATCTTATTCCCAAACTTAAATACTGGAGTGTGAGGAGCTGAGCTGGTAGAATTTATTACTATGTTTAAGCTTGAGAGAATTCTTTGTAAATGTGAAGTTAATGGGCTTTAACTAGATGATTGAGTTAAAGCTCTCATCAATCTTCGAAATTCCTTTAAAAATAAACCACCTTAAATTAATGAAAAGTTGTTAATCCTGTTAGTTTTTTTTTTTAATTATTAAAAAATACCTCTCTGTTTGAGATCTTTTATTACTAGATTTATTTGGGAGAAAAGAATAGTAGTCAAATTATTAACTCCTACCAACTTATTAACTTTTATTAATGAGTTTGAAATTCTCCTGCTTTACTGCAAAGTTAGAGGCAAATAGCATTGAAAGAACGATGCCCGCATTACTGGGCCAACCCATATACAACTCTCATGTCATTTCGAGCAGACCGTTGTCTGGATGATGGAGTGGATGTTCCTACTTGAGGTCTGCTGGATTTGTAGGACATGCTATTGAAGCTTGACAATTTTCCTCCCACAAACAGTCATAAGTTAAAAGGAAGCATAACAACAAGAAACGAAAGGACTTGTCATGCATACTGTGAATGTTGTGAGCACAACCCTCAACCCCCAAACCCCCAGAACCCTAAACCCTAAGCCCAAAACCCCAAACATTCTAAACATTGTATTTAATTACATTCATGTCAAGAGTTTCTTTTTTTACTCTTGGAGAATTGCCATATACCTGCAACTAACAGGAAACTTCTGTTCTCTTGAATTTTAGTTGTATTTACTGTAGTGAAAATAACAGCTAACCAGTTCACTCCTTTAAAAGAAATGGAATGTGGGCGTCTTTTTCTCAGATTTGTCTACATTGACATTCATTTCCTTAACTTTAGAGGGTAGCTTTAGGATTATTGGCTACTGCCAAAAAAAGCAAAACAGTAATGCCTGATTCAATAATTTTCAAATTATTCATAGAGAAGATTGTTCACCTGCTAGAAATGTGTGCTTTCAGTAGACTTAATTCATTTACTTCATTAGTGGGAACTCCCTTACATTTTAGTTTTAGACTAAGGATTATTGAGATAATTTATTTGTATTTTGGATTTAAGAGGGATTATTGACATTCACCAAGGTCTTTAGTTTGTTATTTGGATGCGTCTTATATTAAGTAGGAATAAAGTGATTAGGAAGGAAAACTTCAAAAATGTTAAATTTTCTAGTTTTTTAATTTGTAGAAGTAGTCTGATTTATTTCAATATTACTAGAGTGAATCTCTGAATTTTCACAAATAACATATAATCTACATAATATTCCCAAGTAATATGTATAGGAAGACAGATTATAATGTTATATTTCGTGTTTATTTTGTGTTTCTTTTGTCTTTTTGTTCTTTTGTGGGTTTTTTTGGTGAGGAAGATTGGCCCTGAGCCAACATCTGTTGCCAATCTTCCTATTTTTGCTTGAGAAAGATTGTCCCTGAGCTAACATCTGTACCAATCTTCCTCTATTTTATATGTGGGACACCTGCCACAGTGTGGCTTGACGAGCAGTGCTAGGTCGGTGCCCGGGATTTGAACCTGCAAACCCTGGGCTGCCAAAGTGGAGCATGTGAACTTAACTACTATGCCACTGGGCGGGCCCCTTAATTTTGTGTTTTATATATATAATATGCATAACTGATGGCAGATCATGAAAATTAGAATCAGCTGGAGCAAGAGCTCCACCTCTTAATTTTGGATTTAAATTTGGATTTAAATTAAGTTTGGGGAGTCCTGAAAAAGACATCCAAGTGGAAAACCTGTATGTACCTCCATCCCTTGTGGAACACATTTCTATGGTGCAATACCTCACTGACTCTTCAGAGCCCCACTAACATGGCTTAGTTTTACAGAGAAAAGAATATGCAGTCAGCAATTTCTGCTATTTTTTAAAATTATTTTTGTGTTAGAAAAACAGATTTCATTCTAAACTGGGATAGTTTAGAAAATGGCGTGTAGCCATCAAAATAAATGAATAAATAAGTAGGTATGCAATATAGTGTAAGCTCCTTATCTTTCAACCAAATGTCATCTTTTCTATTTATCAAAAAAGACGTATGCTACCTTTATTCAAGTATGGCAATTTATTATTATAACAATGTTTTTGAGGGACTTCATTGACTAAACTCCATGCTAAGAATTTGCTGAGAAATAACCAACTACCTGAAGAAGACTAGAAATTTCTGTTTTTTGTAGCAATTAAGCTTTAAGAATTTAATAACCTTTCCTAATTACAATGGGCTTCTAATCTGCATAGCCACCCAGCTTTATTTTAACAGGAGCTAAAACAGGTATCTGATAACAATAGATTAGCACTGAATGTGTTTAACCACTGAACCCCAAGCGTTTCTTTTTTTAGTATTAGCAAGCTTTGTTTAATAAAGGCTCATATACACTCTCGCTTAATTCTAAATGTTCTCTGAAGTAAGTAAGTTAGGTTGGAATCTTAAGATCTGCAAGGAAGTGAATAAGAAGTAGAAATAGCAATAAGCTTTATTATCTTTAAAATTTAAGATTCTGATATGATTTTTCACAGGGGAAAGGAGATACATTCAGAAAGATCACTTATCTCAAATGATTAATATAGTTTTTTTTAAACTAATTTTAACGCTTGGTAGAATTAATGATGTTACAAATGGTTTTATAATCAGTCAGCTAGCTAGTAGCTTTAAAAAGTTATAATAAAGCAATTAATTTCAGTATCAGTTTATTTCATAAATATATATTTTGTTTTAAGGGTATATCATTATGAAAAATGGCAATTCTTTCATGTTTTAAAAAAGCCTATTTTCTGGGGATTAGGCTAATTCTTTCCTTACAGAATCATCAGATTAAAAGAAAACTTTTACGATAAGTTGTTTTTAAGTTTCAAGAGATCTGATTTTATCAGGATACATCCAAATTCATGTTTCTTAACAGATCTGTAATATGACACTATTTATAATTCGCTCTTTTTCTTTTTCATTCTTCTTTTTGTCTCCTGGCCTATTGTCAGGCAAAGCTGGCAGCCAGAGGCTCTATCAGGAGCCCTCGAAAGGCCCCACCTCCTGAATGTCCCCAGCCAGCTTCATCTTTTCTCTGAATAGACAAAGGGGTGTTGCTACCATCTCAGCACGTTTAGGTGAAGTTGAGCGAACAAACTTTGTTGTAACAAGGACTTTGTCTCTCCGTTTTGAAAGCCGTAGTTTGGGCTCATTCTTTATGGAATTGTAAACCAAAGCTAATAAAATACACTCACAGCCACAGATGGTTTCATCCCAGTTCTGGAGAAATAAAGTTGAAGTGGTAGAACTAAACTAATTTTAAAAGCTTTTAAATATATTGGTTAAATCCCATCAATACATATAAGTTAGATAAAAATTTTTTTGGAGGGAATGGGGGAATCAGTGATTTCATACTATTTTAATCCCTCCCCCCTTTTTTTTTGAGGAAGATTAGCCCTGAGCTAACGTCTGCTGCCAATCCTCCTCTTTTTGCTGAGGAAGACTGGCCTGAGCTAACATCCATGCCCATCTTCCTCTACTTTAACGTGGGACGCCTGCCACAGCGTGGCTTTTGTCAAGCGGTGCCAAGACCTCACCAGGGATCCGAATCGACGAACCCTGGGCCATCCAAGTGGAACGCTCAAACTTAACCGCTGTGCCACCGGGCCAGCCCTTAATCCCCTCTTAAGACACAAGTCATTAATTATCTACAGATAGACCGTAGTCTAAGGATGTGTTTCCTAGTGTTGATTTCACTGTAACAAAGTTGCATTAATACCAGAATGGGCAAGCAGCTGCACAGCGCTTCTTCAGGGATTCAGAGAGGACTTAGTGGTTCCTAGAATTTCCTCTCTGAACCTGAACCTGTGACTCCAGAACAGACCCAGTCCTCAGAAGACAGACGGGACAAGCATCCATCCTTCACCCTACACAAGTGAGGGAAAACGAAATGATCGTGCTCAGCACCATAGACTCAAGCTGAGTGTGGATTTAATTTTCACAGAGTAAAAATATTGCTTCAGGCATAAATTTAGTATTGTAAAAAGAGATTAAAGATTGTAATATTTAGTAGTGTGGGTTTCATGTGCAGATGCATGTACGAGTGTGTGTGTGCATATATGTAAATGTGTATATATATGTATGCACACACACATATATACATGTATTTTTAAAATTTCAGTGCTGCAAGGAGGACCCCTCACTGGCACTTACAGGCTGATCCAGTTTCACTTTCACTGGGGCTCGTCTGATGGACAAGGTTCTGAGCATACTGTGGACAAAAAGAAGTATGCTGCGGAGGTAAGATATACTCTTTTTCTCCCAAAGCTTAATTTTGTAGATTCAACTCAAACCAAGCGAGCCACTGCTTTTACAAAGGACCTTTGCATTTGCTTCTTACAACCTTTATTTGTGATTTTACAATTGATGCCACAAAACCTCCTCTGTGACCTCCACAGACACCATGGGCACAAAGTGAACAAATTCAAATGGGAAGATCCTGTTTTAATGTAAATCTACAAATAAGATTTGCGTCTTCCTTCAAAACTGTGCAACCTTTTGTCTTGGAGTTGTTGATGAAATCGCTTGCTATTATGCCAAGTAGTGGATAATTAGAATTAAAACGAAAGGAAAGTTTATATTTAAAATTACCCACATTTTCACTTTTTTAGTAACCTCTAGCTATGAAGAAAAGATCACTGGATAAAATCTGGAGGCTCCTATTCTGTAAATCCTTCACTCTTTGTGGTTTTGTCTCCTCTTGCTTTAGCTTCACTTGGTTCATTGGAACACCAAATACGGGGATTTTAGAAAAGCTGTGCAGCAACCTGATGGACTGGCTGTTGTGGGTGTTTTTTTGCAGGTTAGTTGATGGCCTAATTCTTTTTTCCCCCCCTGTTTTCAAGAAAGATTAACCAGACAGAACATTCATAACAAACAGGACATTCTACAAAGAGCCCAGGAAATGCCTTTGGCTCCCAAGTATTTTCAGAGATAATTTCCCCTTCACATCTGCTGGTTGTGATGGAGATGGAAGACAAGGAGAATATTTGAGAGGTATTTACTAGGTACATGTGGAATGTGATATGAGAATGTTCTATGACATACTTCAGATGACTACTAGTCTTTTTTCTTCAACCTTAAGATAGATAGTACTATTTCACAAAAGACGATGTTAAATTTAGATCAAGTTTTGGAGGTGAAGGACAGTGACTCCATATAGGTTGAGCTGCCCCCTACACAGTTGTAAAGCGAGTGAAGAAAGGTCTGGGCTGAAGATTCGTGGGCCCCAAAATCATATGTCGAGATAGAAGCTACAAGTGTATATGAAATCATCCAAGGAAAGCATGAAGAGGAGATGATAAAGCTGCTGAGTGAGCAACCCTGAGAGACAGCAAACCCTAAGGCATTTAAGTCAGTGGGAAAGATGCTAATTAAATGACTAAACAGGAATACAAGAGTCAAGGGAGGTTCAGGAGGCTGAGGGGCAGAAGGAAAGCCAAGAGAGGAGAGAATTTTGAAAAGCAGGGAAGATAGTGTAACATCATGCAAGGAGATTAAGGTAAGTACTTGAACAGTGTTGGCTGTGGCAGTTGGAGGTCATTGGTGACATTTGAGAGGGTAGTTTCACGGGAACCATAGGGGCAGAAGCAGAGGGAGTTTGTCAGAGAAAGTAGGGAAGTCCGTGGCGCCGATGTAATCAAACCAAGACGGATGGATGTCACATCGCGAGTGGTGGATTTAGTTCACCATTTGGAGAAATTTATGCTAGAGTTGCCCGGTTCAAAACTGGTGTGGTACCAACTGGAATACAGTGTCTTGTCCCTCGTGTCTTTCTATAGGTTGGTGGTGCTAAACCAGGCCTACAGAAAGTCCTTGATGTGCTGGATTCCATTAAAACAAAGGTACGATTGAATTTTCTGCCACCTCAGTAGGGTACTTATTTTCCATACCCCACAGGTTTTGGAAAGTTCTTTTGATCCAATTGAGTAGTCTCCGTTTGATAGATGGTATTTGGATGAGTGGTTAATAAAGGTAAAATGTTGCCTATATATATATTTAACTTTTCTTCATCCGAAAGTTGATCCTAACACTAGTATAATTTTAAGACGTACTTATTTAATTTGCTTCCCATCATTTGAACATTCATATACAAGAATCAGAGAATCTCATGATTGCAAAAAGGCTGAAAGATCATCTGGTCAAATTGTTCTCTCATTCATGCAGTAGATATTTATTGAGTGCTTAGTACCTGCCAGTCACTTTGTTTACCCGGGAAGTACAATGGTGAGCATGTCGAATAAGGCCCTGCTTCGTGAAGATTTATATTCTATAACCCCTTTGAATTCCTCCATCTCAGGTTTAAGTCCTCTGAGGTCACTGAGCATCTGCTTAAATACTGTAGTCACCGGGGCAGCCCTGGCTGTCTAGAGCTCATCCTCGAATTGAAGCAGCATCTGTCTTCTGAAATGCTCACCTGTTACTCCCAGCTTGATCCCTTTGAATCGTATAGAATGAACCTGATCTGAAAACACTGATTAGAAAAGATATATGCACCCTCATGTTCCTTGCAGCATTATTTACCATTGCGAAGACATGAAACAACCTAAGTGTCCACCAACAGGTGAATGGATAAAGAAAATGTGATGTGTGTGTGTGTATATATATATATATATAGTGGAATGTTATTTGGCCATAAAAAAGAATGAAATCTTGCCATTTGTGACAACATGGATAGGCCTTGAGGACGTCAGGCTAAGTGAAATAAGTCAGACAGAGAAAGACAAATACCACATGAACTCACTCATAGAACAAGCTCATAGATACAGAGAACAGATTGGTAGTTGCCAGAGGTGGAGGATGGGAAGGTGAAATGGGTGAAAGAGGTCAAAGGGACAGATTTCCAGTTATAAAATAAGTAAGTCTTGGGGATGTAATGTACAGCCTGGTGACTGTAGTTATAATACTGTATTGCATATTAAGAGAGTAGATCTTAAAAGTTCTTACCAAAAGAAAAAACTCTGTAACTATGTATGGTGACGAATGTTAACTAGATTTATTGTGCTCATTTCACAATATATGCAAATATTGAATCATTACATTATATACCTGAGACTATTATAGTGTTGTATGTCAATTATACCTCAATAAAAAAAACCAATCTGACACCTCTCCCATATGACCCTGTTCTCTCTCTCACAGCCTTTCACCTACACCTGGGCTAATTATGTTTAGTTCCCTTTCGACTCAAATGACAGCTTTCTCTCTTTGCAACCGTCTTGTGGCCCTTCTGGTAACCACTCCTGTTTGTATCTGTTGCTTTAAAAGTGTGGTGTCCAGAACGGAAGACAGGTCTGTACTTTTGATCCAGCCGTCAGCTAGGATAGCATGACAGTTACCTCCCCATCAAGGATACTATATTTTTGTAACTGCAGCCTAAAGTTGCATCGTTTCAGTGGCAGTGGTTTCACTTTCAACACTGCCTGTGATGAGTTAATGACTTAATGGAAAATATAGGGGATTATTTTAGAGGACAAGATGAGAAAGAGACAGGTGAAAATAAGAGTCAGGTTCTCTTGCTCATATCTGCCAATCAGTGTTTCCAAGTCAAATACCTTCTGTTAATGTCTTTTTATTTTGTTTTCTGGTGAACGTGGCGGACCTCTCTTTACAAAGAAGCTTTTCTGGCTATCAGAGGGGAATATTCACGTGTCCTACTCTCCGGCCTGCCTCCTGCTCTGGGCGTGTGACATTTGTAACCCGTGTATTTGCCTTGTTCCAGGACAAGAGCGCAGACTTCACTAACTTTGATCCTCGTGGCCTCCTCCCTGAAAGCTTGGACTACTGGACCTACCCAGGCTCCCTCACCACCCCTCCTCTTCTGGAATGCGTGACCTGGATTGTGCTCAGGGAGCCCATCAGCGTTAGCAGCGAGCAGGTCAGTTTGCTGGAGAGGTGGAACCTTTAGTCCAGGCAGAGGAGCTGGCCTTTGGAGTTGGGCAGACCTGGGGTTTACCTCTCTTCCCGCTGGAGCTCGCTGTGGAGCTAGTGCCTGCAAGAGTGCTTAGCAAATAAACAGCTTTCAATAAATATTTGTTATTAGCTGTAACCTTAGGGAGTTAGTTTTACTGTGCAAAATTGGATAAAATTGAAGAGTAAATGAGAAAGGTGTCTGTCACCTAATCCTTTTTTGTAAGCCTTGAGGAAACCGAGGCCCAGAACGATGAGATTTCCTATTCAAGGTCACACAGGTGTGGGTGATCACGTCCGGCCTACTGCTCGCTCACAGAGCTTACTGCAGTTTTATTTACGTCAGAATACATTTCTGAATTCTGACAAAGGAGAGCGTTATCCCTTGGAGAAAAGATACCTATTAGAACTCACTTCAAGTGGCTTTAGCAGTGTAGACCAGACACCCTCACATTTCCCATACAATGGAGGTTGTGGTGTTCAAGTGATCAGTGCCTTGTGGTAACTGTGGTTGTGTGTATTACAGTAGTTGACTTGGATCCAGGCTGCCCTCGTGGAGGGTGACTGGGAACCGTTATTGGACCAAAGGGAGCAGGTTAAAAGCCATTGATTTTTGGGCTGCTACATTATTGCCCAAACCACCCTTCTGCGTTTAGGTCAAGTCTTGCTTAGGGAAAGGGAAGTACCACTTGGCAAAAGCAACCTCAAAGAATCAGGAGACTGGTTGGGGGCTGCCTGTGTCATGTCACTGGACCAGGGAACTGAAACGAGTTTCAAGCTGATAAAGATCAACCAACGACAAGGATTTGAGACCCCAACTTGGGCAGGTTCATTTCCGTGGTTCTATATGTTTAAGGAAAGATGCCAGCTGGTTCCTGGGCCCGGGGGCTTGCAGGTCCTGGACCACTTTATCTAATTGTACAAATGGGGCGTTTATCTTCCTTGGGGCGGGAAATGAAACTTTAATTTAGATCTAGAATTGTTATTAGTATTTTACGTCTCAGAAGTATTTTGTAGGCTTTTTGATGCTTGATTAGAAAATTAAAAGAGAAAAACACAAGCTCACTGAAAATTTCTTTCCAAATGACGGCAATGATTTTTGGTGTATTTTATAGAAACTGATTTGTATGTAAAAGCATACATATATAATCTATATGAGGTTATATATCTATTGGGAATCAAATTAAATTTTGAACATTAATACATGGTGCTGTGAATATTGGGGAATGTATTTTAAGATATAACACAAGCATGTAAGAGAATACTATTGTGTCTTTTAGCTGTTGAAATTCCGTAGTCTTAATTTCAACGCGGAGGGCAAACCTGAAGAACCAATGGTGGACAACTGGCGCCCGGCTCAGCCGCTGAACAACAGACAGATCAGAGCATCCTTCAAGTAGGATGGTCCCACAGCAGGGGCCACTTGATGAATCTCTGGGTTTTCCTTTAGCTGAACACAAATCTCCCTTGGTGACTTTGGGCCTGCCTGCTTTGCATCTGGTGTTCTGGACCCTTCATCTCTCACCTGATGTGCTTACTGATAAAATGTGAAGCGCTAGACCAATTGTTGTGCTTGACAGAATTGCCACGACCAGCGCTCTGCTCCCCGTAGTAGCCTTTTTGTAGCAGAGAATATGCTGTAAGGAACAGTGTCCGCAGCGTGTGGGGGGTGAGACCCACGCTCCGTCACTGAAAGGCTATTTTTAAAATATAGGAAAGTAGAATGCTTGAGTGCAAATCTAGGTCGTGAGAGAAATTGAGCCATGTAATGTAAATCAGGTCAAATAGTCATGATTCTGTGTAATGTAAATCAGATAAAATAGACGTTCATGATTCCAAGATGTTATATTAGAGAAAAATTTTAAAAGTCTTATATATTTGTAGCCATATTATCTTAACTATGAATTAGGTTGTAATTTAGTGACTTTTGAATTACAGAGATGTAAATGAAGTATTATCTGTAAAAATTGTTATAATTATAGTTGTGATACAGAGTATATTTCCATTCAGATAATATATCGTAACTTAATAAATTGTATTTTAGATATATTCTCTAATAAAATCCAGAATTCTAATTTGGGTTATTTTATTTTATGCTGGGCAGTGGGTAAAATGGAGGAGGAAACATCTACTTTTGTAATTCATATTAATTCGTTATTAATGAGCCTTGTAATTGCTTTACCCATAATGGAAGGAGTCGCCAGAAGAGGGAAAACCCAAAGGTCGCTTGCTCTTTGCCGAGCACTGTTGTAGGCACTTTCTGAGCACTCCCTCCCGTGGGCTTCGCATGGACTAGTCCTGCCAGGGAGAGAAGAACTGACTGTGTGAGAAGCAGCAAGGGGACAAAGGGGCAACTACCGAATCAGTATATATTCTCCTTGGGAAGGAAATAAAGGAAAACTCATTTTATTCAAAAAGAAAATTCAAGTGGTACCCAGAAGTGAAAGAGTAATTCGAATCCTAGCAAGGCAAATTATACCTATTAGAATTAGAAAGAAGGGTGAGCAAAGGAAATAAAAATCCCCCACGATTATGACTGTTTGGGATTTAGCTCCATGCCTGGACCCTGGGATGTTTGGCTGATGAGTTATTCTGGACAGCGTGTTTAACACATAACTCAGGTTCTGCACTTGGGGGAATAAAAAGTCTTTGTTACTTGGGATAGAAAAGTCTCTAAGCTGATTTACACCCTGGCCTGCATTCCAAAAAAATTCTGCCGAGTTTTATGCAGGAGAAAGTTCACAAGCTTTGGAGTTTGATGATTTGTTTTGAATTCCAGCTCTTCTCAATCTCTCTGATCCTGGGTGTAAAAAGAGGAGAACACCCAGGATTGTGATAATTATATGAGGTAATGTCTGGTGTATAGGAGGTGGTCAAAAATAACACTATTTTTTGGTGAGGAAGATTGGCCCTGAGCTAACATCTGCCAGTCTTCCTCTATTTTGTATGTGGGATGCTGCCACAGCATGGCTTGATGAGCAGTGTGCAGGTCTGTGCCCAGGATCCGAACCCACAAACCCCAGCCTGCAGAAGCAGAGCGTGCAGACTTAATCACTATGCCACTGAGCCAGCCCCCCAAATAACACTTTTTTAATATATATTTTTTTCTTTTGTGATTCTGTCAACTGTAACATCAACTTTTCTTAGTTTCCTGGAATGAGGCTTCTTCCCAAAGTGATTGTTGATTGCTTTGGGTCTAGGACCCATAAAGCCTACCTTAGACACAATTGTGTGTGAACTAAAGGTAAGCCTGCTCCAGCTGGTTGCTGGGGGCCTCCTCTAAATACAAAATGAAGAGTTTAATTCATGCATATTTTTATATATTGGTTTTCAGTTATATACTGAACCAGAAACTGAGATCTATATATGGAATGAATTATGTGCTCGGTATTTAACAGATGAGCTCCAGATACTGCAATGAATATATTTGATGTCTCTCTCAGCTGGAATTACATTTAATCAGGAGATACAATTTTCTTGATTTTTTTTTTGAGAAACAAAGTTTTGCCCTATTTGTAATGTGCACAAATTATTCTAATTTATACCAGTGCTTTCCAAATGTTCCATCAAAATATTCCTTGGAGAACTATCTCCTGAGACACAGTTTGAAGCTTCTCTAAAGTCTCAGGTTTTGTTAAACTTATTCAAAATTTCCATTCTCCTCTGTATTATAGTCATGTTCATTTCTAATATAAAATGTTTTAATGGGCTTATTATAATTAATAAAATTGGCACTCTTGGAACGTTTATTCTGCAACTTATGGTCACCTCTCGTTGTGAGGTGTACCTGCTGGGACCCATGTAGCTCCAATTTGAGAAGTACAAATACAGTGATGCTGGGAGGCAGGAAAGAACAATTTAAACATTAAACCTGGAGGGTTTTGATTCTATTTAGTTTTCAAGGACAACTGTTAATTATCAATAGAGTTCACCCTGATACCTTAAGGGATATCAAAGTCGGTATTAGAATGTTTACATTTTTTAAAGTATATTTGAATTTCCCTTTTGCTTTTCACTGATAGGCTCCTAACTCAATTATTCACACTGAATTAGAAGACAGGAAGTAACATAAATGAAACTACGTTAGGCAGAATTGTGGTCCTCCAAAGATGCCTACATCCTAGTCCCCAGAAATTGTGACTATGTCACCTCACATAGTGAAAGAGACTTTACAGGTGTGATTAAATTAAGGATTTTGAGATGAGGAGATTATTCTGGATTATCCTTGTGGGCCCAGTGTGATCATGAGAGTCCTTATAAGATGGAGGCAAGAAGGTCAAAAACAGAAGAAGGAGATGGGGCAAGAAGAGCAGAGACGGGAGTGGACCAGCTGCAGGCAAGGAATGCTGGCAGCCTCCAGGAACTGGAAGAGCCAAGGAACAGGTTCTCCCCTGGAGCCTCTAGGAAGAACCAGCCCTACTGACACCTTGATTTTAGTCCCGTAAAGCTAATTTCAGGGGGCCAGCCCCGTGGCTGAGTGGTTAAGTTCATGTGCTCCGCCTTGGCGGCCCAGGGTTCACCGGTTCAGATCCTGGGCATGGACTTACGCACTACTCATCAAGCCATGGTGTGGCAGTGTCCCACACAGAGGAGCTGAAATGACCTACAGCTAGAATACACAACTGCGTACTAGGGTTTCAGGGGGTAAAAAAAAAGAGGAAGGTTGGCAACAGATGTTAGCTCAGGGCCAATCTCCTTCAAAAAACAAAAAAACCACTAATTTCAGACTTCTGACCTCTAGAAAGGAAAAATAATAAATCTGTGCTGTTTTAAACAACTAAGTTTGTTGGAATCTGTTACGGCAGCAATGGGACTACAATACAGACACAGGAATTACATGGAAAATCTGTTTGAGAATAAACTGTAGAGAGCTGGCCTCTGGGCCCCGGTGGGAGTCATGCCCTGTGCCCAGAACGTCCGTCCTCTCCGTCTCCAGCTGTGAACTCCCACCCATTCTCAGATGCTGAGCTCTACCGTCCACTCGGCAGCCCCTCCTGGTCTCTCAACCAGGAGCACGTGTGCTCTTGCGGCTTCTGGCAGCCCTGAGCTTCCTCACCCCGTGCTCTACCTGTGCCGGCGTCTGGCATCCTAGAGTCTTGGAAGCCCCTCTCGGGCAGCCCTCGGCCCTGGGCGCTATGTGCACAGCTGGTGTTTGGTACCCATGTGTCAGTCCTCTCTCTGTCCCTGACCCCTACCTTCATTATAAGGCGTATATAGTGCTTAAATATGTTAACAGAAGGTAGCATCATTGTTTTTTATCCAGCATTTTTAACAATTTGTTTATGGAATGAAACAAAAGGGAACTCTGAGGGTTCTGATACTGAAAGATTCTTGTTTCACAGAGAATTACACAATTTCCTTAATATCTGTGAAACTCCAGGGTTGGATGGTCCTTCTGTGGGATCCTGGGAGAGAATCACACATATTGGCTTGAAGCCGCACCCAGCGCACCTGATGGAACTATATTCTGCAGAGCAGCATGGTGGCCCCACTCAAGGACTTGCCTTGCAAGTAAAGACGCCTGGGAAAAGGTTTAGGAATAAACCTCCAGCCTTTGGCTGACAGGGGGCCTGCGGTTGCATGCGGAGAGAGTGGGTCCAGGGCAGTCCTGGGTCCCCCGCACACTTGCCTCAGTGGTGGGCTGGAAGCTCTGGCCTCTGCCATCCAAGCGGGAGGCCCCAGGGCTCTGCAAATTTTCTCCACACACATTCAGTCTTTGGAAGGAGGGATGTCTCTGACGTGTTTAGAGAAGGTATTGTTTCTGGTGATCTGCTTAGAAGAGTGGTTCTGGCTCGTCAGCAGAGGCCAACATGCCCTCCCAGAGCAGGTCTCTCTAATCCTCAGCCGCGAGTCTGACCTTTCTTTCCTTCCCTCCGCTCCACCTGAGTTCCTACTTCCTAAAAGATCTCAAGTCTGCATGCTTCATTGTCCGGTCTACTCTCAGAAAGTTCTGGTAGGAAGAATGACAGCTTCTAGCCCTGAGACCTCTGCGTGGGACACATAAGTGTAGGACTTCAAAACAGTGTTTTGTCACACATACACACACAATGGATGGCAATCTGTGTGTTTCTGAGGCATTCGATACTTTATTTATGACTCTCTTGGTGGGCCATCTAGTTCTTTCTAGAGTCAATAATGAAGTAGGATTCAGTGTTACATCTCTCCCCACGTCACTCTCCATGAATATGCCCTCGAAAATAGAGAGAAAATTCAAGTATTGCAACAAGATAGACTGAAGTTATCACAGAGAGAAGAGAAGTGAAGTTCCACATCTCAGTGCACAGCACTTCATGGCCCAAATCCCCACTCACCAACTCTACCCTCTTTCCCCTCAAGGACTCTGCATCTCCCCGGGGTGCAGTCCCCTGTCTCTGCAGCCTCCCATGGGCCTCATTTTCTTCTCTATTTCTAACACAGAGCAATGTAGTGCCACCGTCCCTCCCCCTCCCTCCCAATACACACACACACACACACACACGTATGCATACACACAAGGCACGCTTGAACATGCACGCACATGTGTGCATACACACATATATCCATCTCTAGATATTATATTGCATGCAAGCATGTTAAAGGTCAGCAAAGGAAAGTTCCTCCAGCTTCAAGATCTATTCTCCTCCATAAAAGTGGCAGGAGAATTACAAATATCTATTTTTCTTGCCACTAATTATTTTTAATTCTTCTATCACACAGGTGTTATCTCTCATGTTCCCCACACAATGAAGTAAAGATTATGGCCACATTATTAATTCAAATGGAGACATGGGGGATGAGAGGGGCAAGGAAAGATATCCAAGTTCCCACAGCAAATGGGGCACGAAGGGGATGCAAACACAAGTTTTAGTGTCATGCTTCCCACTGCACCGTGTGAAGGATGACACTTGATGGCCCCGGGCCTGTTCTCCAGCTGTATCAAACCCCTGTCCCCAGTCCTGCCCTTTCCCTACACTACTGGGTTTTGGGCTCACCACAAAGAATAGGGCTCACCGGGCTTGGCCGGGCAGCCTTGTGGGGTGATTTGAGAACATGAAGTGGGCCAGGCTTTGCCCAGTACGGTGTCTGCCTCAGAGCAGAGGCCCAACCAGACCTTCAATAGATATTGCTGAATGAATGAATGAATGTATTGTATGCTTTTTTGGTGAGGAAGATCAGCCCTGAGCTGACATCTGTTGCCAATCTTCCTCTTTTTTTTTTCTCCCCAAAGCCCCAGGACATAGTTGCATATCTTAGTTGTAGGTCATTAGAGTTCCTCTGTGTGGGATGTCGCCACAGCATGGCCTGATGAGCTGTGCTGGGTCCATGCCCGGGATGCGAACCCATGAATCCTGGGCTGCGTGAACTTAACCATTTGGCCATGGGGCTGGCCCCTGAATGAATGTATTTTAAAGTCAAAAGTAATGGACAGAGTTCTGGAGATGGACGTGGCTGATGGTTATACAACGTGAATGTGCCTAATGCCACTGAACTGTGAACTTACCAATGGTTAAAATGGCAGATTTTATCACAATTTTTTAAGAAGTCAAATATAAATTACTTTTATCTATCTACAGTTTCATGATTTACTTCTTTCTTGTCAGTTGAGAATAGGCATATTTTACACAAAACAAACATATTTACAAATCTCACTGAAAGGAGGGGCAGGGCCTTAAACAGGATTGTGGCACCAATGTGAGTCAGATTTAAGGGCAGCAAACGTTGTGGTGGACCACTATGGGTTCTGGAATTAGGTTGTCTAGATTCGATGCCTGGCTTTTCTCCCTTAGCCACGTGAACTGGGGCAACTTATTCAATCTCTTTAAACCTCCTTTTCCTCATCTGTGAAATGAGGATTACAGTGCTAGCTATCATATCAGATTCTTGTGAGCTAATCCATATGAAAGACATGCTATTATGCTTGGAGAGCACTCAAAAATATCAGCTAGGATCAGCAAGAAGAGCCATGGACCCCCTAAAGGAGGTGTCTTCAGTATCAGTCCAACACAGCGCAGGCTGCTGCTATGAACGACCGCATACATCAGATTCCTTTTCACCTGGGTATCAGGATGCGATCTACACTGCTTTCTTGGATGATGCCCCCAAGAATTCACGCACGTCCTCATCATTCTGGGAGGTATTTTTAAACATAGGAACCAATAAATACTAGCTGGATGAAGAGCAAGCATTTTTCCCATTTGCTTCAAAGTCGAGAAAGCACTTATGCAACCAGGAAATAAAATCCAATTGCTTCCTTATTGCACTCCTTCTGCAAAATTCACTGAGGCCACACCTGAGTTCCTCGGAACCGCGGAACAACTCTTCTGCAGCTCCTGAGCAAGGGGGTATTGGACACAAGCTCCAAACCGCCGGGATTTCCTCCTCTTTTCTCTCATTTTTGCATTAATTTTAATTTTTTTGAAAGGGAGATGATGAATCTATTTCAGATTGACGTTTTTATCTTACTGAAAATTCTGGGAGAAATTAACTCTACAGAGAGCACTTTCTTAACTTGTTTTAGTCTAATGTGACATGCAAATATAAATATCAGCATTGAGGAAAAAGATACTTCGTGTGCATCCATGTTATCAACAGGGGTTAATAGGTAAGGTATCAGAAACAAATAAAAATGAGAATGTTTGAATATAAGAAGGAAGTCTCAAGCAGCAAGTATAGTCTTTGGAGTCCTACTGAGAAACAATATTCCAACTGCGTGACCTTGAGCAAGCTGCTTAATGATTCAAACCTGTTCCTTCATGTATAAAATGGGGATGATAATAACACATATAACACGGTTGGTGTTAGAAGTAAATGGGATACTACTAGGAACACTAGTGTGGTCTGGCTCATCGTAAGTGCTCAGTAGATGCCTGCTTTTATGAATATACATAGAATAAAACCTGTTTTCCCATCAAATAAAACAAAGGCCATATCCTTACCTGAGGGTCACATTGGCCTCCGCCCGGCTGACTCAGATGTAGTAAGGCAGAGGTTAGGAGCCTGAGGTCGCCAGGCTGCCGATGTTTGAACAGCGGCTCTGCTGTCACTTTGCACAAGATGACAGGCAAGATACTCAGCTCCCCTGGGCTTCAGTGTCCTCCTCTGTTCAGTGGAGATAATAAGAGTGTCTACTTGTCAGGGTCGTTTTGAGGATTTAAAGAGAGAATTTAGGCAAAGCTCTTAACACCATACCTAGCTCATGGCAAGTGCTCAGTAAATGTTAGGGAAGGCTATTGAAAACTCATTGACTCCGCTACACAGAAATCCATTTCATGATGCAGCAGTGGAGTCTTTTCCAGGCTTCTGGAAATGTGTAACCAAATAGGTGGATGTGCGGCTGCCTCCAACAACCGAGTTGAGACTGTTCACTTCAGAACAAACCTTGGTCATGATGCAAACCCCGGTGTGTCTAATTCTTCTGGGTATAACTCAAGGAACATTTACAGTGACATCTTCAAAGATGGACACCACCTAGAGGATATATGATCCATTAACTGGGGAACGACATCCTGGAATGAGTGTGAAGATGCCTTCCTTGGTGTAGAGATAGTGCTGTCAGGGGCTGACAGGTTCCACCATTTCTTTTTTTCGATGAATCTAGTAGAGTTCAATAAGCACTTTTTGGAGGTCATTGCTGAGCATTTTCATATCCTTTTCCACTACACCAGTGAGCAAGCCTTCCATGTATTTGCTTAGTTTTCATTTGCCTGCCTCTCAGGTATATTTCCTGAGTAACTATAAAGTAGTTGCTGTAGCCATGAGGTTACAACACATGGTTTCTAAAAATGCCTCTGTCCTTGCAATAATTAATTTTATATTTGTATATAAGACAATAAACTGACCTTAAATGTACACTAATAAGATTGCTATAGCCAAATTTGCATACTAATCAGGAAACATTAATATTAATGTTTAAATTTTTGACACTCCAATCTTACCTGATAGACTTGCAGAAAGTTTGATTTGTGATAGATTCTCTCTCTCCAGATATTTCTTCAGATCTGAGCGGTACATACATTTATTCAACAAATATTCCTCAGGCATAAGTCACTATTATTGCCTGCTGATGGAGCAGGAAATCAGACATTCCTTGTGGACAAATTCCAGAGGTGAAGGCCCCTGAAGTCTCTGATTCTGTGTCTTTCCATCACCCATGGTACCAGGGAGGGAATGGGAGATCTTCATTGCAATCGAGGCTGGGAACCCACTCGCCTCACTGGTGGCACCGTCAACCCTGCCAGGGCTTTCAGCTGGAGCCAACAGTCCCCTGGCTGAGGGCAGACCTCCTTCAACTCACACAGGTTGTGATGCTCTTGGCAAAAGAGGGAGAGTGGATCCCTTCCTCCCTCTCTGCATTGTACTTGCTTGAGGTGTCCCACCCACCACCGAACTGTCTGTGCTCCAAAATGCTGAGAGGTCCAGTTCTGCAGCTACACACACACACACACACACACACACACACACAGGTGTCATCATCTCTGGGATGCTTGCACGGCATCAGGGCTGTTTGGCCTTTGTGCTGGGGGCAGCTCAGGGTCCAGACTCCGTCTTGCCTGGTGGTGCTTTCCCTTTCATGGTTCATTCCGGTTGTAATCACATGCCACTCACACGTCACTCAGTTTACATGTTTTTATAGACTTGAATCCCAATGAGGTCAGTGTTCCCGTGCCTTTTTCGAAGGCAGATTTTCAGCTCTTGTATACACGAATTCATTCTAATAGACCTGTGAAGAAGTATCGTCCAACTCTACTCCTCCACTGCATGCAAGCTCAACCTTCTTGTGGATTCCTTGAAGGAAAGGTGATTCCTAAGTCCGCTTACCAGCAGCAGTTGACCATCTGCATTAGTTTGCTCGGGCTTCTGTAAAAGGTACTACAAACTGAGTGGTTTAAACAATGCTTTATTGTCTTACAGTTCTGGAAGCTGGAAGTCCAAGATCAAGTGTGGGCTGGGCCCCAGAAGGCACTAGGGGAGGATTTGTTCCAGGCTTCTCTCCCCGCTTCTGGCAGTTCTGTGACTTGTGGCAGCACCATCTTCAGAGGGCGCTCCCTGTGTGTCTGTGTCCAAATTTCCCCTCTTTATAAGGACATCAGTTATATCAGATTAGGGGCTCATCCTACTCTAGCAGACCTCATCTTAACTAATTGTATCTGCAGTGTTCTTATTTCCAAATAAGGTCACATTCTGATCTAGTCGATCTGGGGGTGAAAATGCCAACATATCTTTTTTCGAGGGAGAGAGACACAATTCAACCCATAACACCACTTAAATGTCCTTTTACATAATATTTGTGTTATATGACAAAGTGAAATTATATCCTTCAGAAATTCCTAAATATTCCCTATCTGGGCCACACTTTATTTAAATATTATTACTCCCTTCTGAAGGATTTTATGGAACATACACAGCAAGTTGTAATCACTGCAACAGAAATTCAATACAAATTTAAAAAGAAAGGAAAAAATGCACAATCTAGAGCCCCATGTGTTTATGTTATATGTAAATTTATGTCTTCACAAGAGGCAGACATTTTTACGAATATTTGTGTAGATGCCAAATTTAAAAAAAACCCACTTATCAAACTACATTCATGTTCCTAATGTCTTCAAACGTATTTTGCTAGAGACCTTCATTTTCTCAGGATGCGATGAGTCTCTTGCCCATGTGGTGTGTTTCTCCAGCATCTTTGTTACTCCGGGTTCTCAGTTACAAGACAAGTTCTCTTATAGTGAGGGCAAAGCTGTTTCTGTATACATCACATGATGACCTACTGCTTCCAGTGGATCAAATTTCCATCATCTTTAGATACAAAAAGGCTCTAATAGCTTTGTTAGTTGACAAAAATACTTTTTGTGTAAAGTAAGTAGTGCATGAATCTGGCTTGACGTCAACTCGTTGAATCATTGAAGAGAAACAAGTCACTTCCAAGTTTCTTTCTTAAGTGTTTAATATCCTGGCATATCTGGATTTCAGATGCATTTCTTTTAAAAAGGATTCTGAATCAACACTTCATACAATTTTCCTTTGCTCTTCAAGGACAGGAAGAAAAGCATCAGACTTGCATTAAAATGACCCAAGCAGAGAGTTAGCCAAACTCCAGGCTGTTGATACAAATTAAATCAGATCCTTAGGTGAAAGATCACAGCAACTAATGCATTGGTCATGATCACCCTGCCAGTCCCCTTCCAGCTGAATGTCTTTCCATACTTCTTTGTTCAGAAAAGCAGTTCTTGGTTGTTTTCTGAACATCATTGGCCACTTATTGGACTGAGAAGTGGACGCAACTCAAATTTGGATGAAGAAATGGCCTGAAATAAAAATTTCTACCCAAAAGAGATAGCAGTGAGTAGGTGGACCTATCAGGCAGACTTTCTTTGCAGACTAAACTAGGGGCTTACAAAGAGGATTGTCTAACAGTCAGAAAGGACACAAATGAGCACACAGAGCCCGGGAGACAAAGACCTCAAAGCCCAGAAGAGAGGAGGGAGAAGCTGGCGCCCAGAGCCGTCTGGGTCTCCGCCAGCTCTCTGCTTCTCTCCGTGGATGTAAATTCTTAGCCTCCCTTTTCTTAAGGTGACCAGAGCTATTCTTTCCTTCTTAGAATCCAAAGTGCTTAACACACACATAGTCAGAGATTGCTTCATTTCCAGGAATATTCTTTGAGCCCCTCCTCATTGCTGGGCTCGAGCTAAAGACTTCCAGTTTTCCAGGAGTGCGCAGGAGAAATTTTTTCTGAATTCTTTTTTTAATCTAAATGAAAGATCACTTAAATATGTCCCTTCCATTAATATAGTAGCAAAACTGTGTAGTTTCTATTTTTGTAGTCCAGAAAGACTTTGTAAACGGATTACAAATCCACTTTGAACCAGAGGGGCAGGGATTTCTTCCCTCGTGTTGTGCTCACATGAATGACATGTGACTGTATTCATAGCTGAGATGGAATGGAATGGTGTTTTGCAGAATGGTAAGAATTTCTACACAATGTCATTATTTTTCTTCTTCAGAATAAATGTAAGCAAGCAAGAAAGCCATATTTCATAGTTCTGTGACGGTGTTTTTGCTGGCACGGATTATGATATTATATTTAATTGTTGGATTGGAATTTGGTTAGACCAGGCATTCATTCCCAGATACACTACATTAGGGAATTAACTTCCTTGAGCCTCAATTTTGCCATCCTGAAAAATGTAAATAATAACTTTAAAACATCTTTGATGAGAATAAAAAAACGTAATGAATTTTAAAGTACACAGTGCCCCGCACATGACTGATCAATAATTGTTGGTTTCTTTCCTTTCCTCTCTGCCTCCTTTCTTCCTTTCCAGTTCTTGTTATCAATGAAATCACATGAAGTCTTAAAAGTCTACTTTTCAATTTTACCTCAAGAACCAAATCCCCAAACTTAAATGACAACATATTTTCTTATTCTGAGTCAGTCCTGCTTCATGTGACATTCATTTCTTATATCATGTATACTGGCTGACCTTGAATACAAACCAAAGAAAAATCATTTTGTTGGTGTGTTACATAAAAGATTTCAGATGAAGCATGATGAAATCACTTTTAGCTCTACTGTTTCTACAACAGGGCATGGGTCTCTGGAAGTGGGCCCCCAAAATATACAGTATGCAGTTCATTCTGCCTTGTGACAGACATGGTCTTTTCCGCAACAAAATCTGCGCCACACTTCAGCTTTCTTTGGACCCCTCCCAACTATCTAGTATTCACAGAACTTATATCTAAGAATTGACTCTGACAGCATCTCAACATTAGGAACTGTCTAATTGACTATAGTAACATTTAGTTAAAGACGAAAATTAAAGAAAAGGTGTTAAGTAAATACTTAGGAAATGCTCTTTAGACGCAACTTAAAACATAGCATATTTGGTCAAGAGTTTGTCTTATTTAGGTCAGTACCTCCAAGGTTCAAAGTGAGGATCTGCCTGCTTATGTCTGTGCACACCTGGGCAAGTTACGTCCTCCAGTGCAGCTACAGTTCTGTCTCTGTTCACAGCAAATCTCCTCGAAGGGTTGTCTGACTCGTTATCTCCACTTCCTCAGTCCCTTCTCCTTGGTTCACTTCAGTTGGTATTTTACCTCCACTGGATCGTTGAAATGGCGCTATTTAAGGCAACAAAGCCCTGGTATAAATGAAGCCGACTCTCCCTTCTCTCTCCTCATCTTGCTTGGCACCTTGAGGCACTTGATGCAGTTGATCGCTCCTCTTTTTGTTGTTTTAACACTTACTTCAATTGGCTTCAAGACACCACACTCACAGTTTTCCTCCCAGTTTACTGCCTATCCCATATTAGCCTCATTTGCTGGCTCCTCTTTCTCTACCAGACCTTCTGTTGATGGTGTCCTCATGGATCTATGCTTTGCCTGTTTCTCCTCCAGCTACACTTTCTACCCAACTTATCTCATCCAGGACTTCAGCTTTAAAGGTTACCTAAAAGTTGAAGACTCCCAATTTTTTATCTCTGCTCCAGACCTTTCCCCTGAACCACAGCCTCTCCCGTCCAACTGTCTATTCGACTTTGGCACTTGGATGTCTAAGAGGTGCCTTAAACTTTAATATGACCAAAAAGATCAGTTGAGCTTGTCTCTGCAATCTTCTCCATTCTCGTCATTCTCAGGACCAGCAAATGGTATCACCTACCACCCAGTTGCTGAGGCCAAAACCTCAGATATCACATCTGGTTCCTAATTCTCCCCAACACTCTTCAAAGGGTCCTTGTCCGAGCCATTATTGTATCTTCCCTGAAGCACTGCAATGACATTTTGACACGTCTTCCTGCCTCTATTCTGGCTACTCTGCTGTTTTTCGTCCACAGAGATGCCAGCGTTTGCAATCTAAAGCATAAATCAGATCACAGTACTCCCCTCCTTGACACCCTCCAACAGCTTCCCATTGAATTGACAAGGAAATTCAAATTCTTCGCCTTGCCCTCAAGATCCTGCAAGGTCTGGTGTCAGCCTTCCCCTTTGACCTCTTTGTTCTCTTTCCCCTGTTTTACTGCATTCCAGTACCCTTCCCATTCTTTGTGCCTCGAGGGCTATACACTTGCTATTCCTTCTCCTTGGAATGCTTTTCTCTGAGATTTTTCAAATCTTCCTCTCATTTGAGGTCTCAGCTGAAATGATGCCATCTTATAAAGACCTTACCTTACCATCCTGGTTTAAACAGCTCCCCCAGTGCATCACTCTCTAGCATATCATTCTGCAAAACATCTGCCACTATCTGAAAGAATCTTATTTATTTATATGCTTTTGTTTATGGCGTTTCTCTGGCCTGTAGAATGTAAGATCCTTTTGTATCACCAGCACCCGGAACGGTGCCTGGCACACGGCAGCGACTTCCTCCATTACTGGATTTTGGCTGGCTGACTGAATGCTTCAATTTCTCTGTAAGGCTGTGCTAGAAATAGGACTTATATCTTAGGATTGTTTGTAAAGTGCTTAGCTGAACTTACAGAAGGTGTTCAGTAAATATTAGCCATTATTGTTATTAAAATACAAATTTTGGTCTAGAACTCTGCTATCTATTAGCTGTCAACCTGCAAAAACAGAAGCCAGTTTAAGAGGCAAAGTGTTTATCTGGGATCAAAGAACCCCAATTCAGGGAGCAGAGATTCAGGTAGAAAGCCAAATAGTGTCCCAACTAGAGGAGAGGTTTTTATGGGAAAAAGGGAGGATGAGGTGAGTTGTATTAAGGAAGAGTTCACTGGCGCTCAAGGAGGTGAGGCTGGGTTTGTACTTTATTGATAGGCTTGAGATTTGATCCTCAGGCAAAACGCTGATTTGTATTCCACTAATTGGTTAGTGACCCAGTCATCAGCAAAGTCCAATTTCGTCAGTCCTTACAAACTAGATAAAACTGGATATTCTTGTTCTTACTGACTTCTCGGAGTGTTAGCAGTTTGGTCAAGTTTGGAAGATAAAGAAAACAAGACGTGCAAGGCAACTCCTCTGAAATGGCTGTTCCACCTCTATTTTAATATGGCTCCACTCATGTCATCTCTCACACATCTATTAGTAAATGCTACCTCAGGCTGAAAAGGTATGCCGAAATGCATTCTCGGACATTACTAGTAGAAATGTAAATCCTCTTAGAGGATTTAATTTCCAACTTTCTTTAATTATTTATATTTTTATTATGAGTATATGATAAAAAACAGAACTGCATATTCATAATAATTTTGATTAAAGACGATTTTTAGTGCAACCTTATATATGTAGTAATGTAGCTTTCATTTGTCAATTATTTAAAAAGTTTTTTTAAATGGTGAAAAAATATAGAAAAGTACCAAAAGCATTATGATAAATACCCATATTCTCACCATCCTCCAATAACAACTGTTAATATTTCCTTATGTTTGCTTTGTCTTTTCTCCTCAGTTATTAATTTTAAAATTGCGTCACTAAAATCTGCGTATATGCAAGTCATAGTTCTTTGTTGATTACTAGGATCTTTCACCAGTATTAATGCTACTCCTCACTTTGTCTCTATAACCAGTCAACCAAGTACCTTCAGGACCCTTAACTGAGCTACTCTTTCTGGGCCCTTGCTTCATCCTCTAATGACATACTTTCTTTTTTGTTACCACTGTTAATTCCAAATATTTAACCCTTGAATCTCAACCATGCCCTAACCCTCCCTTCCATCAGACAGCCTTACCTTCCACTTCAATGAGAAGATAAAGGGCCTTAGGCAGCAACATCCACTTACCTGCCCATCACTCAGGACTGAAATGCACCAGCACCCTTACAGACATGGGTGGTCTGCATCAGTCTGTTTTGTATCACTGATGCCCTCAGGTCAAAGAGATTAATCAATATTTTGAACATTGCTTCTGTCATAGCTTTAAAATTTACTAATATTTTCACTCATCCTTACCTCTGTCTCCTGTGTCAGAAGAGGAAAGTTTCACTTATAGCCAACAGCTAACTTCTGTATTCTACTTCCTTATAATTTTGCACCAATAATGATGCTGCCTTCTCTTTTATCTTCAACTTCTTATCGCTGGCTCCTTTCACTCTGAGTATGACATACCCAAACCCTCCTCATTAGTCAAAAAAAAAAAAAAAAACCCCCAAATCATGCATGAAGTCTTTAGAGCTAACTTTCATTTATAAAAATATGTAAGAGTACAGGAACTGACTGATTTTATAAAAAAAAATCAGGCATGAAAAAACCAGGGAGGGGCTGTTTTAGATTACCAGAAACTGAAAAGAGACACAACAATCAAACGAACTACTTGGAACTTGTTTGAATCCTCATTCTAAGAAACTAATTGTAAAAAGACATTTTTTTGAGACAATAGGACAATTTTGAATATGGACTGGGTATTAGGTATAACAAGGAGTTGCTGTTAATTTTGTTGGATACAATTATGGCACTTTATAAAGGAAAAATTGCATATTTTTAGTGAAGCATAGTAAAAAATATGGGGATTATACAATGTGATGTCTGTCTGGGATTTGCCATAAAATAAGAGGAAAAGAAACAAGAGAAGGGATAAATGTAGCCAACGTGGTAATATAATTGTTAATAATTATTTAGTCTGAGTGAATTGTGATAGTTCATTTTACTATTCTTTCCACTTTTGTGCATAGCTGAGATTTTTTTCCTTGGAAAAGTTGTTTAAAAAAACTATATGAGAGGCCAACCCAGTGGCGCAGTGTTTAAGTTCACACTCTCTGCTCCGGCAGCCTGGGGTTCACAGGTTTGGATCCTGGGCACAGACCCACACACTGCTCATCAAGCCATGCTGTGGCAGCATCCCACGTACAAAATAGAGGAAGACTGGCACAGGTGTTAGCTCAGGGCCAATCTTCCTCACCAAAATCTCCCCAAACCAAAAGACTCTATGAACAAATGTGCTTCCTTTAATCTCATTTCCCTTCAAGGTTCATTCTCATCTTTCTCCCTTCCTTTCTCTTGACATTTTCAGAAATAGCTGTTTGGCAAACCACATCCAGTCCCATATTTACCTACAGCAATCTGATTTTTACGAACACAGTTTTCCTGAAACTGGTCTATCCCCAGGTCTTTTAGATTTCTGTCATCTTCTAATTCCTCCTCCCCTCTAAAGTGGGAGGCGGAAAGGCCATCTCACCACAGAGAGGAAGGAGACGGGAGCCCACCAGGGGAGGGGAGCTCTGCTCAAAGGATTGTCACGGAACGTTTTAACCTGCATGATTTATTCATAGACAGAAGGTCACCACGCAGGATGTTATAATCCTTTTGAAGAAGCAATTGTCAACTGTGAAAACCACAACGGCCTTCAAGGAGGGAAGGATAAACCCCTTTCTGTGCTTGCCTGCTGGTCTGTGCCTCAGGACAGGTAGACACATTGAGACCTCTTCATCTGCTTCAAGAGGATAGTTTGAAGAGTCTCGTCATAGGAACAAAGCTTGCCCTTCAACATAGAACCATTTCCTCTGCAGGACCTCCGAGGCCTGGCGTCATTCGCTCCAGCTTCTCTCTCCATGGCACACGCTTGCTGTGCTCTGCTCTGCACCCCTGCTCCACGTGACACTCCAGTTCCTCCCCCCATGGGCCTTTGCACACACATCCTCTTTGTCCCTTTCACTCCCTGTCCTTGCCCGTCCTCTCCCCAGGCCACCGGCTCCTTCAGAGCTCGGCACGATCTTCTACTGTCCCAGGACAGCGTGTCCTCCCCAGTAGAGCAGGCACCTATAACCCGCCCTCCAGCTCCTGTGCTGCTCCTGTCTAGCTCCTATCGGGCTATGATTGTACAGGTATTTGCGTCTTTGATAAAGTCTCTCTCCAATAGACTCCATGTGGGCAGGGCCCACTCTTAATTTTCTTGCCCTCACGGATCCTTAGTGTCTTGCAAGCAGCAGGCTCTTAATTAGTTCTTGATCAGTCTCCCAAATGTAAGCCTCAGGAGTCGCACGACCTCTCCCGTATCTCTGCCTGCGCTGCTCTGTGCCTCTTATTCTCGACTCGTCTTTCCTCGGCTCCTTTCAGGCCAATCCCAATCCCGTGTACCATGGGGGCCTCAGGAACTTTGAGGTTAAAGCGTGGAGCCAATATTCTCCCAAATCTTGGTGGCTGTGTCTAAACCCACTTGCTTCTCCTTCCACATGTAAAACATCACCGTTTTGGGTATTAGTTCTCCTGTTTATACAGCTCACTCCTCAATCACAAAAGATTTGAAACCTCTCTTGTTCTGTACCTCACGTCCTGCCAACATATCGGTGACTTCTGTGATCATGTGGAGGAGTGATAAGAAACCCTGGCTTTGTAGTCCCCTGACATCCTCACCTCTGCACATCTTGACCTTCACGCCACTTCAGTCACATGAAGTCTTACTCAGGCTCTGGACTTCTCACTAACCCAGACTAGCTGCTATCAGAAACCTCCAATTCCAGTATCCCACCCTGACCATAATCTCCAGCATCCCAGTCCTTATTTTTGCCAAAATGTATGCATTATCCTCAGCTTTCATCTTTCCTGACCACTTCGTAGCATTTGTCAGTGTTGCCCAAATATTTCTTGTAAAAGCTCTTAACCCTCATGAAAATAATCTTTCCTGGTCATCCTCTCTCTTTTCTCATTCTCTCTTATTCTCATGCATGAGCCTTTTTCCCCCTGCCTTTCAAACTATTGCTTCTCTAGTTTGTGTCCTTGCCCATGGCTCTTCTCACTTGACACATCTTTCTGGGTGATTCACACAGCCGAGGTAAGTCCCAACTTAACTGAGTTGACATGAGATAGGCAGCCATGTCCTTTGAAGCTCACTAACTGTGCATTGGGTAAATTCTTCTACCTAGTCGTTTTGTAGCTTTAATATACGCAGTAAAAAAGACACATTATTATCCTCCTTCTTTGCCAGGTAATGATAATTGTTTCTTGTCCTCACAGGTTATGAAACAAGTTACTTATTGTAAGAAATACTGTGATAGCACCCCGTTCATTTCTGTCTATCAGTTTTGTGATCTACGAAAAGAACTCACAGATGATCTGACTGATTTCTTAAGTCCAAGCTCTCCTAAAGTCTGCAAATACGTAATGCTAACGTTGACGAGTTAAGAGCACACAACATCTAACACAATAGAAAGTTACCTCCACCAGTACAGAAGGATGAGAATTCTAAACATCTGGTCTGAAACAGTAGCCTGACCTAAGAGTACTACATAGCTGCTACCTAATTATCATCCCATTTCCAGAAGTGTAATACAGTTTCATATTAGAGAGTAAAATTAAATATATTCTGGTTCTAATGGAACACCCCTTTTTGTTTTTGACCAACGCACTTCAGTATCACACTTGTTTATGTTTCAACAGTTTTTGAGCCAAGTTGGTAGGCTTAGAAAGAGGCAATTTATACTCATGCAGGATTCAGGAAGGTTCTTTTCCAATGGCACTTAACTGTCCTATCCCACCGGGAAATAAAATGATAGACCACTGTGGAAGCATTTTCCGCTGCAGGGTTTAGACCTGCGCCCTCCAAATCATTTGGTCAGTAAGGCATTCATCGAAAAGCCCCAAAGAACTCCAATAGTAAAATGTGAGCAAGTCTTCATTGTTTTCGCCTGAATATATTTAGCACCAACTTTCTGGGAAGGTAGCCAGGGTGGGAGTTGCCATAACTAACAACACATTTCCTTTAAATGTAAAAGTGGAAGTGTTTGCAACAATCATTATTCATGAGGCTCAAAAGAGACACAAAGAGAGAATTGCTACATAATGCATTTGTCCCATGGAGTTGGAAAAGTTTCCTGACATGATCTCATTAAGCCCCAGTTGATTATTTTGTTCATCAATTAAATAAGGTTTTATAGCTACAATCTGTTCTACTTCAAAGTGTGCTTCTTTGAAACTAATTATCCCATTCACTCTGGGTAAATAGGAGGATACTGTCTGTATAACACGTCAGCCGTGCGTTGGTTCTTCCATGATTCTTCTCATCAAGTTAATGTTCTGAAGTCATCAGGGGCAGGCTTTCTCTCAATTCAGGAGCCATCTGTGGAGACCTTAGCAAGACCTGTAGAAAGAGACAGAACTGCAAATAGAGCTTGGTTTAGAGCCTTCAAGCACTGTAATACTTTCTACCATGTTGAACTTCCTGAGGAAACTGGGAGTGCAGACGAAGAAGCTGCAAAGACATTTTCTTTGCATTAAAACAATGGAAAAATGTAACATGTTACACTCCAAATGAGATTTTTAATTTTCATCCAATGGTCTATTAGAATGGTCTATCTCCAGGATCTCTACCTCACAGGGGAAGCAACAGCATGGGAGGTTAAGGCTGCAAAGATTGACTGATTGGGCACAAATACCAAGAGAGACTTCACTGTGCTCAGATTTCTACTGGGCTTGTTAATTGCTCTTAGTGCTCTGGTTGCAAAGTTCCAGAGCTTTTGAACAATCTGCACCAACCCCATTCTTCCTATAACGTCTTTGATTTTTAGTGTGCAATTTTGCAGAAAGTGAACATGCATTGTAGTAGAAACACCTCCATCGTTTCCATTTTGTAAACAAGAGAAAATCTCAGTGTGTGAGAGATGAAGACTGAGTCATAATACAGTGCAAAGGCAGAGTGGAAATCAGGATTTATGGTTGTTAATTTGTGTAAGACTGTTTTAACTAGTACTTGTCCATCTATACACACCATTGGAGACATGCGGCTGCATGAAAATTGAAACTTTTCAACTACGTTAATTTTCCTTTTCCTTTTACATATTTATTTCTAAAATCATTGATCTATCACTGTAGAGGGACTCAGATGCTTTATGACTCTTTAAAATCCTCATGTTATACATTTTAAGACATAGTTAAAATAAAAGTTACACGGTTGAAAAATACTACACATCTTTAGGATTGTGCTCAACAACTTTTCAAAAGATAAATGCCAACATTCCAAAGACTTTCCTACCAGGTGGCGAAGGGTGGAGACACACGTTAAGCATCCGACAGCAAGCTGGGCTGGTAGTGGGTGGTACCTTCATGGTGGAGGAGGATGTGGAGGGTGGCAGTGGAAGCCATGATCCTGTAGAACAGAGTGACACATAGCCAGGCAACAGGTGCATGTCATACTACTAATCAGCCCTTGGGCCATTTTGCCGTGTATGTATAGGTTGCTGAATATCTTTGCATATGACATTTCTCGACATTAATTAATTATGCATTTGACCCAAGAAACATGTATTGTACATCTATTTATTCTAGGCACTGTGCTCAGCATGAGGGAAGAGAGATGAAAGACTCAGTCTCTGCTCTCGAGCAAGTCCACAGCCAACGACAGTGTAGAGTGGTAATGAGGATCCGGCACTGTGGGAGCAGAGGAGGTACTTCTAACCTAGAGTGTGTCAGGAATGCTTGACATTGTGAAGATAATGGTTGAGTTTAAACTCTGAGAAACCCTGGGAGCCCACAATAATAGGTAAGTAAAGGGGAGTAGCGGAATTTTAGGTGGAGAGAATGGAATGTGTAAAGTCATGAAATAAAGAAGAATATGGGAGTTTGTGGAAAATGCAAGCGAGTGTGAGTGGAGCATAGCCTCTGTGTATATGTGTGTGTGTGTCTCTGTGTGTGTACACAATATGTGGCCAGTAGGAGTGGAGGGGAAGGAATGGGGTGGTTGGAGGTTGAAAGTCAAAGAAGCAGGCAAAATGCAAACCATAAAATATCTTGTTTATTAAGAGATTGAGCTCTGTATGTTTTGACAATCAGTTTATTCATCCCAAGTTGTCTCCATCATCCTTTTTCCCCCACAGCATCTCCAGACCTTTACTGGACATTAGCCTTCATGAGGGTAGGGCTGTGAAGTTCTGACCTCTGGTAATATCTCTGGTGATAACCTGACACACGGGAGATGTTCAAGAATTACAGCTGGAATGAATGAAGAAGTTTATCTCTCTTCTCAAACTTTCAGCTCTATACCAACTCCTTCCTCCCAGAAGATGACTTTAGCTGCTTCTTAAAGAAGGACATAATCACAGTCAGGCATTGTCGTAATTTGCTGGGGCTGCTGTAACAAAACACCACAAAGTAAGTGGCTTAAACAACAGAAATTGATCACCTCACAGTTCTGGAGTCTAGAGGTCCAACATCAAGGAGCTGGCAGAGTTGCTTCCTTCTCCGGGCCGTGGGGAAGGATCTGTGCCACGCCTCACCCCTCGCTTCTGGTGCTTTGCTGGAAATCTTTGGTGTGTCTTGGTGTGTAGAAGCATTAATTCAATCTCTGCCTTCACATGGTGTTCTCTGTGTGTGTCTTTCTAAGCTTCACCTTATTCTAAAAATAAGGACTCCAGTCATATTGGATTTAGGCCCATGCTAACGACCTCGTTTTAACTTGATTGCCTCTGTAAAAACCTTGTCTCCAAGTACTGTCTGATTTTGAGCTACTGGGGTTAGGACTTAGACTCACAAATTTTCTTTTTGTGGAGGAGGCATGGTTCAACCCATAACAGGTATAACTTCAAGAACTACATTTATCGCTTGGTAATTTACTCTGTGGATAGGATTCACTGTTACCATTTTAAAAAGGAGAAAACTGAGACTTAGGGCCATTATATGATCAGATCAAGTTCCCACAGCCAGCATGAAATAGAGTTTGAACATTGTCCTAACTAGTCATACTGAATCCTACCCAAAGAAACATTCCAGGAGGAATCGCTTGTTTTACATGTGTGTGTCACTCATTATAGAAACTGTTCATCCATCATTTCATTTATCTGCTATTTATTGAATATCTATGATTTACTAGGCACTGTGCGAGGTCCTGGGGGAAAAGATTAGTACATGAAGATTTACCTTAAAGCA
This sequence comes from Equus quagga, assembly GCF_021613505.1. Taxonomy (NCBI): domain Eukaryota; kingdom Metazoa; phylum Chordata; class Mammalia; order Perissodactyla; family Equidae; genus Equus; species Equus quagga. Next base: position 80,398,971 of record NC_060282.1, read on the forward strand.
ATGTGCCATTTGCAAGCCCAAACTTCAATGTTAGAACATAGAGGCATTAATTACACATAGGACATGGTTTTCTAGATTGGCTAAAAGAATCTCAAGCTACTTTGACTGAAACAATTTCTCTTAGATACCTCAATAAAACAATAATGGAGAGAAATGTACTGGACTGATAATACCATATAATTTGAGAAGACTGGCCTCAATCATGCTTAAAGAGTTACAAAAAAAAGGCAGACAGTTCAATATCCTGTTCAGATAAAATAAAGGATTACTTATGAAAGTAAATACATAAATAAGCCAGAATGCTTGCCAAGCCTCCTGTTTACTCCCTCAGTGTGGTCCGATCTAAGAACGCTGAAGAGAAACAGGTTGGTCTTAAAAGGCAGAGTACTTCTGAGCTCAGCAAGCATTTACTGAACACCTACCATGTCACACGCTTCTAGGCATTTTCCATTGTATTTTCGTGAGAGTAAGTGACTGACTTAGTCCATGTGGGTCTCTGTTGTCCGTCTATGACATAGGGATGGTAGTAACACCTTCCCACCACACTGTTATACGCATCCCATGAGATATCATGAGAAAGCACTTGGCCCAGGGGCTGGCGTGTAGTAGCTTTTCAATAAATGTTTGTTGAACCTGAATCTGCACCATATAATTTTCCCTAATATTCTTAGAGTGGAGGACCTTTACAAAATCCTATGTGCTTTAAGATGAAAGCTCTTCCATAGCCTTATTAAAAATATGTATTGTCAGAGACAGGCGCAAACCTTTTCCTTGGCAGAAAAGGAAATAAAATAAAGATAATAATAGTAAAGATCTGAAAATAAAAATAAATTGTAGCTTGAATTATAATATTTTAGCTAAACTATTCTTAAGTGTTTTTGAAAGAATTGTATATGCTCCAGGAAATTAAAAGGGGTACAATTTTTCATATCTTTTCTCTATAATGCACCACATTGGGTTGAGATCAGAGCTATTTAAATGACGCAGTCAGGCACATTCTCCATTTAGGGTAATAAGGTTTAAATCTCTTATAAATAAAGTAAAGGAACGTATTTATCCTGTAGGTAACAAGATCGATCAATTTAATCTCATCAACATGAAACAAATATGTCAACCTATTATGTGGCATAAGTGTTGACAATTCTGTAGCTATTATATGTAGGTTAAACTGTATCTTTACTTATTTTAAATTTATGTTTCACCTGTTTCTCAAAGGACTCGAGGCAGTGCATAGTGTACAAATGGTTTAAAGTTGCAATAAGATGCTGAAACATAATGTAAATAAACCAGTGAATCCCGTCAGAAACCTAAGTAACCTGTGCTTATCAGTTTCTGGGGAAAGTCGGCTTGTTTGCTCAGGGGAAAATAGACTCGACTTCCTCTTATCTGTTCCCATCGGACTGGAGTCTCTTAGGGAACCGAGAGATGTTTGGGTTGCTGGTTCTAAGTGCACTGATCCATGTGAGTTGGGAAGGTGGAGGACTTAGATTTATCTCACAGCAATAATGTGCTATTGAAACCCCATGGAGGCATATTGTGAATGTGGACTTACTCAACAGAGAATAATATTTTAAAATTATAGATCTAGAATATATTATTTAAGAAAATAGATAAGATATTAAGAATATTTATATGTTAAGAAAATAGCTCTAGAATCTTATATTTGACTGAAAGTAATTTTCTATCATAACTTTTATTATTATGACACTCCAAAGGATGATTCTTTCATTTTCTTCTCAGTAGAATTATTTTACCGAAAAAGGCAAAATTGTGTATTTTTCATTCATCCACTCAGCCATTTCTACAGCAAACATTTATGGAACACTTACTCTGTGCTGAGCAATGAGAACACACTGAGGATGCGATGGTGAGACGGGCATGGGCGCTGGTCTCGGGGAGTTTTTGTCTAGTTAGGAAGTGAGGATGTCAACAGACCTGACCAGTGCTACGGGAGCAGAGAAGCTGGTCCCACCAGTGAGGCACCGGGTCCCTAAATTAGAGGACAATCTGAATAAACGGATGGCGTGAAGTTATTTTTCATCCAGAAAGGACACTGTGGGCAGTCATTCCAGTTCAAGCAACACGTTCAAGGCACTATGTGGGCAAAGGGGCAAGCTGGATTCAGGTTTAAAATTTCACCCAAGTCATACTAAAGAGACAGCCTGAAGTCGGTGAGGAGCCACTGGAGAACTTCAACAAGTTCATAATTGAGTTTTAAAAATGTTTCCCTGACTGAAGGTAGACAGCTTGGACAATGTCCTGGAGTTGGGAGAGTCAGGAAGAGGCAGTCACAGAAATACGTGGGGGACATAATAGAAACCTTAAGTAACATAATGGGCATAAGGATGGAGGTTTATAGACTGGATTCTATGGTAGGGAAAACAAGTCTAAGATTGTTCCTTAGGTACAAGCACACGAAGATATTTACATTCTTTCACCATGATTTCCATATCCTGACATTGCTCTCCTGTCATTAGCATCGTTTGGTCTAAACGCATCAAGTATCATCAAGCAATGAAGTAGTTCCTGATTTGTGCTTTTCAGCTAGTATCTTACTCCTTTGCTCACTTGCCAGCATTCCCCATTCCCACTATGGTTCTGAAACAGGGAAGCTGGAAACATCACAACAATTAGTACTTAGCTCTTATTGAATTCTTGCAAGGTACTGAGAGATGTGAGCCGTGAAAAACGTGATAAGAAATTGCTACATCCTAAATTTTTACTTAAGAAACCAAGATCTAATACTTGTGATTAAAAATAAGAAAATCATAAAAAGGATATAGTGTTAGAAAAGACAGTGACCTTGCAGTTAACTTAGTAACTACCAATTTATGCATATAATTTTTTTCAGCTCTCAAAAATGTTGTCAGAAGTTGGGTGGGATAATAAAACAAAAGAACAAAATGCTGATCATAATTGAAGCTGGGTGGTGGGTCCTGGATGTTCACAGCTATTACTTTTTCTAATTTTGGGTGTTGGAAGTTTTCCATAATGCAAAGTTTTCTGAAAGTGTTATGGAAATATTATGTGTGATGAGTACCCATAACAGGAAAAATCACATTTTAATTTTATTAAATTACTTGATCAATTTATTTATTCTCTGGATTTGTGGGTCTGTGGAACTCACATGCTCAGCTTGCATTACATTGCTCTAATGTCCTGAAAACAGCCCGCAGATCTTTTCCCCTGGAAGGTAACTTATAGCAAAGAGCTAATCAAATTCAGTTAAAGATGATGATAGCAAATACTATAATTTTCTGCTGAGTAATCTGCTTGAACAGAAAATAAATCTTTATTCTTTAAAACTTTATATGTTAGTACTTAGTATTATTTTTTTTTAAAGATGAGCTAACATCTGTTGTTAATCCTTTTTTTTTTCTTTCTTCTTCTCCCCAAAGCCCCCAGGTGCATAGTTGTATATTCTAGTTGCAGGTCCCTCTGGATGTGGTATGTGGGATGCCACCTCAGCATGGCCTGATGAGCGGTGCCAGGTCCACGCCCAGGATCCAAATTGGTGGAACCCTGGGCTGTCGAAGCACAGCGTGCAAACTTAACTACTCGGCCAGGGGTCCGGCCCCTGAAAATAAATCTTTTGAGCACCAGATAGTCATAAACTTTTTGAAGGACACCGTTTTACATTTAGATATTTAAGTCCCACCTTATTTCAAATTATTTGATGCAGCCCATGACATATATCAGAGCGACCTCTTATCCTAGAAAATGGGACATATTTCCCAAAATAAAATAATTGAATCTCAGAGAATAATTTTCACAAATAACTTAACATATAATTGCATTTCCCATTTTGCTTACTAATGAAATTTCCAAAGCGGTGATTCATTACTATTGTTTTCTAAGTCAAAAAACTTTATGAAAAAATTCACAGTGAAAGTAGTCTTAATTAAAACTGAGAGGGAGAAGACGGCGTGAATTAATCTTCCTCTTTTTGTCAGAAAACATTTTCAAACAAGTTAAACAAGATGTAAGAACTGTAGACCCAGCTCCAGATAATGTGAATGGCCACTCTCAAAGGGATTCTGGCAGTGAGAAGGCTCCGTGTACACTGGCAAAGAGAGAAACGATAAACCAGCTTCTCCCTGAGGCCTGGAAGATTCAAATAGTCTGGGATTGTCCATTTTCCAAATTAGTCCTGAAGATTAAACAGTGATGCAATGTTGGGACAACGCCCAGGACATCTTGGAGGAAGATCCCCAGCCAGGTTACAGATGGATCAGGTCTGAGTTGCAAGTGTTTTGTCTGGAATTCAGAAAGAATTTTCTCATGGAAATAACCTTTCTCATGGTGGTTTGGATCCCGGAAAAGTCCACAAACGTCTTTAACATGTAATAGATTTGAGATACGTACTGATAAGGCTAGCAGCATAGAATGCCCATGTGCTGCAATTCTCTAACTCAGTGACTTCCTCTTATCCTTGGAGTAAGATGCAAACCCTTACTCTGCCCCACAGTGCTTTTCTGCTGCAGCCTCTGCTCCCTCTCAGACCACATCTCACACCGCTCTGCCCTCATCCTCTGTGTTCAGTTGCCCTGGTCTTCCTTGAGATCCTTGAATAAGTCAGATTTGCTCCCACCCGAAGGCATAGGCATTAGTTGTCTTAGCATTAATAGATTTTAGCTAATTGGCATTAGTAGATTTTAGTAAGACTGGCTCCTTCTTCTCCCTCAGACATTCAGAAAAATGTCCCTGGGTACATCTGCCTAGTAGACTCACCTTAACTACCAGATCTTCTCTGACATCCAGCATAAATTAGCCACCTAGTTATTTTATTCTGTTATCCTGTTTTTATTCCGTGTATAGCTCAAAAAATCTACCATCTGATACTTTCTTGTTAATTTTTTTTGTATATTATATGTGACCCCCTGCCAATACATAATCATTGCTTCCCATAGGCCAGAATAGTGACTGACAATAGCAGGCCCTTGATGCATGAGCGAATGAATTAAATAATTAACTCTACAGAAGTACCAAGGGAGTGATAGAGACCCTGACTGCTGCCAGAACGTTCATTCAGAGTTACATCTTAGGGAGCCACGACCACATCTCCTGTCTCATCTGTGATGGTTTCAAGGCACTAGAGTTGTCTCCCAATGTTCTGGGATAAGGGACGCAGTGCTAGAGATGTGCCACTGGATACAGGCTTGGAGGGGGATAGTGAGGATTAGGAACAGCACTGAGACGGACTGAGTGGCCATGGGAGAGGACTCTGGGGCAGTTTTCTCTCCTCATTTTGCCTCTGCTTTTTTCTCCCCTCCATTCTCACTAAACAACCCCAGGGCTGGGAAAGAAGCCAACTAGTAGCGTTAACTGGACAGCGATAGATAGATTTTTCCCCTTTTCCCTTATCTCCTGTCCTTCCCTCCCTTCCTTCCTCCTTCTCTCCTGCCCCTAATTTCTTCCATTCCTTACTCCCTTCTTTTGCAGCCTTCAAGTTGGTGCCAGTGGTGGGGAAGCTGGAAATTCACACTGCTCTAAGCACCATGCGAGGAATGCTTGTTGACTGACTGACTGACTGAATGGCCAGATTCTATTCTCCCGCCAGTGGAACTTTAGAGAGCAGCTTATTACAGTATATGCCAAGTAGGACGGAGTCTAAAGCTTTGCCTAAGTCAGAACAGGTTACTTCCCTGACTTGCTCTAGGCACAACAGACTTGTCACTCGGCTGATTAACGAAAAGAGTTTGATTAGTCAGATATGACGATTTTTTTGTGAAGCTGTCAGGATTTATTAGACTCAATTTTAAGAGACTTAAAATGAAAAGGCTCAAATAGAAAACATGGTGAATTCTATTGTTTTAAAAGAATAACTTCTCATACTAAAGAGGTAATGAGTATTCCTATTACTAAATTCCCATATTTACTACTTTGGCTGGGTTAAGACATCTTTCTCCTTTCAGGAGAGGCACTAGAATGTCTTCCCTTGATGCTTAGATACTGCTATCATGTTCTCAAATCATCATTAAAAGAAGGCAAATCCAATGACAGAGTTTGGTGGTATGGTTGACTCCGTGTCTGCATCAGAAACGATTTGCCCGGATGGGCTCATGAGGCTAGACCCACTAATTTGTTCAGACGCTGTCTTCAGTGGATCTGTTTCTGTTTTCCAGCACTGTGGAGATGCAGCGGTGCTGGCTTAGCAGGTGTCTTTGTCTCCATGCCTGTGACAAGAATGTATTACCTGACTCCACGCCAGAGGAGAGGCTCCAGCCCCTTAGCAGCTTCTTCGCCCTTGGATCCTCACACAGTGGCATCACCGGGAGCAGCTGCGCCGCAGGAAGCTGTGAAGGAGCTGGGAATCCTCCTGCCTGCTGATTTTTCCTGAATGACAGGCAGCCTGGGAGCCAGTTGCAGGAAAGTCTTTTGAGCAAAATTTCTCTTAAAATGGTGAGAAAATGCTGTGAAAAGCCACATTGATTTGATTTAGAATTCAAGCAGATCTCAGTGTGTGAGGCTTTGGTAGAACCTCAGAAGTGGGAAGTTGAGACTCACCATAATTTTTAGGCTTTTATCTACAACAAATTATTTTTGACGCTTTTGTGTATGTTGTTTGGGTCTCGCGTTATGCCCCCAACCCCTTTCTGGGAGTAAGTTGAACAAAAAAACATGGAAAGAAGTTTAGGAATTGAAGTGGTTACCATGGTTATCTCCTGGGATCCCTTCCGCTCCTGCCCGGCATAGCAGCCTGTGGTCCGCGAGGGAGTCAGCCCTCCCCACGTCCAGTGGGGAGCTGTGATTGGTCCAAGGCAGGCGAGGCATTCCCAGCCCGCCGGCCATGGTGACTGGCGTCCGGAACCCAGGCACAAGCCAATCAGGGCATGGCATTTCTCTGGCCACAGGGCTTGCTTCTGCACCAGGCATGTGGCCCAATTCAAAGCAATGAGATGTGAGTTTTTGTTGAGGAAGGGGTTTGCTTGCTTTTCAGAGAGAGTCACTCAAAGAAATGACCTCTTTCTGGATATTGCGGTGCACGTATGTGGCGTCTCGAAGGTCTGAGCCATTTTGCCTCCATGAGAGAGATCCACCTGCAGACAAAGACAAAATACAGAGGACACAGCTGAAGGAGAACAGGAAAATGGGATGGGAATGCTGAAGCCACTGGCACCTGAAGACCCCAGCTATATGAGCAATCAACCTCCTGTTACTGTTTAAGCCAGTTCAGGAAGGGTTGCCAGTGACTCACGACAGAAAACACTCTAAATGGCACATGCATAACTGTGGTTATGAGACTTGTTTTAATTTTCATTTGTCATTAACATTGAGCAGAAAGAGTTATACAAATGATTCGTGCAAAGAAATTCTTTGGTTTGAAAGGTCAACTCTATCTTGAGTAGAACATAAGCGGGGTCCTAATTTAATACTTAATGACTTTGACACATAAATCTGGACCTCAGTAAAAAGATTTTTAATTGGGTTCCTCTTTAAGTTTATCTTAGGTTTCTTCTTAATATAAAGATGTAGTTTATCTAATTTTAAAATCATTGTACCAGGCAACCAGCAATATAGTCAGACCATTTCAAAAATGATTAAAATATGCTCAGGGATGAATAACTCTAATATTAGCTTATTATTTCCATTATCCTTTCTCAAGACTTTTCAGGAAATTTCTTTTGCCTTGACAGAATTATCAATCTTCTCTGGAAATAACTGTGAAAAATCAATCAGCTTATTAGTTGGAGGAGTCTCCGTTCATAGGAGAACAATGGATAATAGTTGCTGTGGTGAAAAAAAAAATTTGAAATACATGTTTTTAGTAAAAATAGTAAAAAAATAGTAAAAAAGTTTAAAGCATCTACCCTCTGCCTTTTGTAGGAAATAAAAGATGGAGAGACAAATCTTAAACCCCTAATTTAGCTGAAATATAGCCAATAATTGAAATCAATAGAAGCTTTAGTTGCATCCTACTCTGCGAATGCATTTGTTTGCGTCGCTGCTCTTAGAGTGGAAAGAAAAAGCTGACTTAAGTAGCTTTCCAGAAATTGCTTAATAATTAATTCACCTTCTCAAAAGTGGCCAGAGCACTCAGTGAGTGAGATAAACTCTAAGGATAACAAAACCAAATTAAGCATGTCTGGTATGGGCAGTTCTGACTAATCTCCTAGTTTGTTTCCTCTTTTCTCGGTACAATTGGATTAGTAGTTGCAACAGGCAGCTCCGGCTTGCACTTGGGTTCTGTTATTGTGTTTCACTTTTGTCTAATGAAAAGGTTATAGAAAGTATAATTCCATCCTCTTCTCAGGCCGAGAGGTTCTGGCACACTACTCAGATGAGAAAAAACAGTTTTGAGGATTAATTAACGTCTGCAAGATGTCGAAGAAACCTTTGATGCTTTGTCCCACAGTAGCTGTGTTCACGAAGATGTTTTGGCTGTAACTGAGCTGCAGCCCTCACGCATCATACTGTTCAAACGGACAGTATTCAATATAGTTAAAAGATAGATTAAAAGGTCATTGTGTGTTGTAGTACAGGAAAGCAGAATACCTGGATCAGTGTGTTTCTGTGAGTTTTATATCTTTGGCTAGACATTGCTTGGCTAGTAGGATAAGAAGTTGTGTTTCAAACATCAGAATAATATGCGGTTATATAACCATTTTTATTTTGGAGGTTTCAGGAATTGTGCAGTACCTTGAATAGTTCTGGTAGTATAAAAGCATTTAATAAATCCTTGCCGAATAAATTGCAATCACATTGAATGTATTGTATTTACTTACTTAATATACTCTGTTTATTTTCTCCAAGGATTTGAATAGGTTTAAAAAATAGATACAATGAAAAGTAACTAAAATAAATAAATGTGAGAATTAGGGCAAAGGGAAAGTACAGGTGGGAAAACAATAAATCTGCAGGAAACTTGGTGTCCAGAGATGCACAAAGATAGTTGCTAAAGGTTGGCAATAGTTGTCCCTGAGCTTCCTAGTGGCCAAAGCAAAGAAGAAAACAGGATGAATGGAATTTAGTGTTCTTGAGATAAAATAAAAACAGTTATTCAGAAGAATCTCAGCCTTTTTTGACCAAGAGACTTGGGAATAATTTCTGATGGGTCCTTATTTATGCAACAACCATCATCAACATTGCCAGTTTTGTATATTTAAGTTAAAATAATGATTAATTATAAAGGTCTGAAGAAATACAATTTAAGCATATGGTTCTCTGAGAAGGAACACTTTACTCTGATGATAAAGGAAACTCACTTTGGGCTCAGACACGCTGATGTGAACACTAGTTCACTTACGAGGCTTGCAGAAGATGTGGTCTTGCTTATTGTAAGATCATTAAGATTAGGAGGGGCTCAGTAACTAGAGTAGCTGGGGGAGGTGGATGTGCAATGAGTTTAGCTGAACCCTCTCTCCTTTGGATGAATTTCACCTGTGAACTTGTCTGCCTCACTTTGGTTGGTTGCAAAAACATAAACATTCTATAATCTCTTTATCTTTATCTAGCTTGTATCAACGACTTGCTGAAAAATATGTTCCTCAGGATTCATTGACAATATGTATTTAAGCTAGTATGTTGCCCTTTTTCAATACAATAAATTTCTCCTTTGATCAGCCCTACTCAAAATTCCCTCACTAATTTCTTGCTTTTCTAAACTTCTTCCCTTCCTATAAAAAGTTCATCACTATATTCCCCCACATCCTTCCCTCTGACTCTCTTCTGTAAATCTCTTAGACTCAGCTGTTAAGACCAGTAGTTCCCAGTTCACACACAGGTACACTACAGAAGGGTGTTTTAAAGTCTGTTATTTTGAATCATAAGGGATATTATAACAAAAATTATAGACGTGATGGTTGGTTTCCCATAACAGTAAGGAAAAGATGTTTAATCTCTAATACAATTGTGGTACTGTTCATTTGCAATGAAAAGGAGGATAAAGCAACGTTATTGCAATACTAAACCAAAGGAAAAACTAAACAGAAGGAAAAACTAATGATGTTGAAAAAGAAATAATGATACATGCATTTTTGTGTGTGTGTATGTGTAAGATTAGCCCTGAGCTAACATCTGCTGCCAATCCTCCTCTTTTTGCTGAGGAAGGCTGGCCCTGAGCTAACATCCGTGCCCATCTTCCTCTACTTTATATGTGGGACGCCTACCACAGCATGGCTTGCAAAGTAGTGCCATGTCCGAACCGGCCAACCACGGGCCGCAGAAGTGGAACTTCAAACTTAACCGCTTGCATCACCAGGCCAGCCCCAATATATGTATTTTAAATTTGGTTTAATTAGAGAAGCATGAGGGAGCACCTTCTGTGGAGATTATGAGAAGGCTACCTTTTATTATTATGAATAATTTCATCTAAAAATAATTGGCACACTATTCTTGGATATAAATGCACCCGGGTTCCCCAGAACGTCATTCAGGCCCCTTGGCCCTTTGGGGATCTACGTGGGTCTGGAAAAAAATGCCCTGCTCATGATTTTTGTGGATTTCTGAAGTTATTTTCTCTTTTTCCCATCTCTTTGTATTCCTGCACTCAAACCTGCTCTCTCGGTACAGCCCTATTCTGATTTACATGAAAGAGAAAAAGGAAAAAGATCCTCTTGGCAAGCATTCCGTGGTGTTCGTAATGTTACTGAAGATCTAGAGATGTCCCTGGAGAGGAGTTGAATCACACACTTTAGCCACCCTCTGTTCCCTCTGCAGAGCTTTCTCTCCGGACACGTGGCTCCCAGAGGTGCCCTCCCAGGCTCCTTTCCTGTCCTGCCACAGCATCTCAGGTGGAGCAGCACTGACTGCCCAGGCCCTCACTTCCTGGCTCCCTTGGATGCTCTCTCTCCTCCTGTGGTCCAGCTTCTGCCACGGGGCCCCCTCCTCACAGCTCTCTCTGGATTCCAGTCACTTCTTCCTTTCCTTGCCCTTCGAGCCCAGGTGTGGAAAGGGCCCCTTGCTCCTACTAGCTCTGGGAATTGCACTCTCCCATGAAGGTTCCACATCCTGCCCACAGTTTCTGAAGAGTTCGTTTATTGAGTTCTCATCAGATTACTCAGTAGGCACGTGTCTCTGATTCCAGCCAGGACCCTGGCAGAAGTGAGATCACGCTTCCCAAGTTACAACTGCTCTTGGATCGTAAGCCAGAAATAGAGTGAATCACATCAAGCTAATGTGAAAAGGCTTTTCTAGGTAATAAATCTCCAGTAAATAGTTTTTCTTGAGCTATTGAGCTCGATCTTCTCAGTCCAGCAATTTGGCAATGAAAAAGAAGGAAGCGCTAACGCTGAAGGAATGAAATGCAACCTAAATGAACCTTGAAAACATGATGCTGAGTGAAAGAAGCCAGCAACAAAAGACCACATGGTGTATGATTCCATTTATATGAAATGTCCAGAATAGACAAGTCTATAGAGACAGGAAGTAGACAAATGGTTGCTGGGGCCTTGGGCATGGAGGAGTGGGGAATAATTGCTAATGGGCACAGGGTTTCTTCTTGGGGTGATGAAAATGTTGTAAATTAGATAGTGGTGATGGTGGCAAGATTCTTTGAATATACTAAAAGCCACCGAATTGTATTCTTTAAAAGAATGAATTTTATGGTACATGAATTATATATAAATAGAGCTGTTATTTAAAAATTTAAGCCTCAGGAGAGTTAAAAAATCAGGTTAATTCACTTCTTTCATAATACAGCAGGATAATTTTCAGTTTTCTTGAATTATGATCTAACATGGGCTGGATAAAAATCAGGATTCATTTGTTTGATAGTTTTTGTCCTCATGGTCAGTCTATAAAGGGCTGGAATATAGAGACACTTGTAAAGGACGGGTAAGTGGCAAAAAAAAATTGTTTTTTAATTCCAATTTTCAATGAACTCTACCCACCTGTCCAGCCAATTATTGTAATAAAACTTGAGACTTCTGAAGAAGGATCCCTTTGACCTTCTTCCTAGGACAACACTGTTTCCTAGACCTCTGCATCTCTGTGCCAGTCTCTTGAGACCATGACTCTTAGGTTTTCCTCTGGAGAAAACCAACATTTTGAACTGTGGTATGAGTTTCAGACTTGGGTAGATGAATGCAAGTCATGTGTTATACACAGTCTCATTGAATCCGGATGCTGGGGACAGAGCAGGCAATTCTTCCATAGCAGAGTTTCTGAAAATAAGGTGAAAGAAAACTCGTTGAGTACAAAATGCTGGTTTCAGCAGGAACAAAGCAAGTACAAACCTGACCTAGAGGGAAAATCAATTTTAATGAATCTAGACAGGGTCTCAAAACAGACCACATCTGAGTTACTTGCAAGTAATTGACTTTAAAGTCATGAAGATTAAAACTCATCTAATGGCCTTTAAAACGTCTAGTCAGTGACTGAAAATATTCTCTCTATCCTGACGTGGTACAGGTAACCTGGCCCTCAAATGGAGGGGGCTTTCAAGGAGATTTATTATCCTTGGAGAAACAAGGGTTAATTAATGAACAGACATCACGTGGGATGCAAACCTGTGCACAGCTCTTGCAATATTCTTTGACGGGTACTCAGCACAGAAGGAGAACGTACCAGCCAGCTCACAAGAAGAAAGCAAAAGCAATTAGACTTCGTGCCTCTGCATCACTATAAGGTTTATTAGAACTGCAAGAAAACATGGGGCTGAGCAGCAGCACATGACCTCAGTTACTTTAAAAGGTCTTTCAAGAAGAGCTGTTTGGAGTAAGACGGCAATTTTGGATAAAGAAGGTTTTCTTACTACCTGTTAAAAAATTCCTGAATGTTTTGTTCCCTTTGAGTCACGTCTGAAGACTCCTGGGTGTCTTCCATGTCCTAAGGGGTTTGTGGAGCAAAGGTGAATATGTCGAATGGAGAAAAGATTTAGACTCGAAGACAATAGTGACCAAAAAAAAGTTCAGGAGAGTTTTTAGGAGAGAATAGAACAGAAAATGAAAGCTCTTATAGTGACAGATTCCAAGGAACCAAAAAGGGCTCTGGCCTGAGATCATTATGCACAATCTGCCACTTTGTTTTTAATCAGGATTAAAACACAAACCAAGTTTTGTTTAGCATTTTGTTAAACCCCGTAAAGAATTATTCCTTATGTTGTTTTAGATCATTTAAAAAATCAAGTAATATTTTCTTTTTCAAAAAGAATTTTAAAATAGAGGCTCTATTCTATGCAATTCTGTAACGTTCAAATACATTTCTACTTTGAAATAAACAAAGCTAATAAATAAAGTCTGACGTTGGGATATTTTTCAGGATGTCTGATTAAAATGTCATCTTAGCAAATACTTGAATGATTACATTTCCATTTTAAAGAGAAACCGGTGCTCTGTTAATCCTTGGTGCTGTGGAGAAGAGAGTATATGAATCAGATCTTCTACGTTCATTGAAAAAATTGATTAGCTTTGGGTTAAGGTGAAAACTTACACGTCGAATGTGTTTTAAGTTATATTATATTTTGATTGTGATTTGCAAACTATATGTCTCAAATTTTGTGTTTCTTTGGACGATAGAAATGTTTAATGAGTTTGGGTTCATTTCAGAGACCGCAAAAATATTTGAGTAGATGCTAGGGTACAGATACCTTAAGAAGAAAACCATTAGCTTTAGGTATGGGGTGTTGGGTTTCAGCCACAAGCTTTCAATTTAAAAAATATTTTCTTCCCAATGGGCCAACAAGCAGCCACATCCAGGATTCCGGAACACTGGGACTTCCTGCATGATTATGATCTTTTCTTTGCACAGTAACAATCATGTAAATTTGAAACAGCCCCTTAACCATTGGAGTACTTTTTTTTTAAAGTATGCTTTTTGGTGAGGAAGATTGGCCCGGGGCTGACATCTGTTGCCAATCTTCCTCTTTTTTTTTCTTTCCCCCCAAAGCCCCAGCACATAGTTGTAGATCCCAGTTGCAAGTCATTCTAGATCTACACGGGATGCTGCCACAGCACGGCTCAAAGAGTAGTTGTGTAGGTTCACACCCAGGTTCCAAACCAGTGAACCCAGGGCTGCTGAAGCAGATCGTCCGAATTCAACCACTCAGCCACAGGGCCGGCCCACGTTGGAGTACTTAATAAGCTTTCTCCCTTGGGAAAGCTGGAGCAGCTCTTGAATGCAGTATTGTTTCTGTTTTGATCACATTCCAGGGGGAAACAGCTACTTAGACAAACTGACATCAGCACTTCCTATGGTAGCTATCGGAAGCTATGCACCAGCAAAAATCTTGCTATCTATTGCATTTGTTGGGCTCTTGTAGCCTGTAAAAAGTAAATAGATATATTTTGACTCTTCCTTTCCACACTTTTTCCCTGTGTTTAAAAACATTTTGAGCAAACAGTGAGGTGTTGGCATTTGATCATTTTTAAGAACCCGTTAAGTCAAATACATTGTATCACGCTGCGTCAGTTGCCCAGGGTGGCTGCAGCTGAATGCCACAGACTTGATGGCCTAAAACAACACCAGTGGATTGTCTCACTGTTCTGGAGCTAGAAGTCCAAAATCGAGGCATCGGTAGGGCCACGTTCCCTCGGAAACCTATGAGGGAGAATTCTTCCTTGCCTCTTCCCAGCTTCTAGGGGAGGTAGGCAGTCTCGGGCATTCCTTGGTTTGTAGAGGCGTCACTCTAACCTCCATCTTCACACGCCATTCTCCCTGTGTGTTTTTGCATCATCTTTCCTCTGTGTGTGTCTATTTCTGTGTCCAAATTTCCCCTTTTTATAATGACATCAGTCACGTTGGATTAGGGCCCACCCTACTGACCTCATTGTAACTTGATTACCTGTGTAAACACCCCATTTCCAAATATGGCCATATTCCGACATTAGGACTTGAATGTATGTTTTGGGGGAGACACAATTTAACCCACAACACACGCCATCTACACATCTTTCTGAATACTTACAACGCACAAGGTACTATGCTCAGATGTAAGGAATGTAACATTTAGTTTACAGCTTCAAACGTTCTCTGCTTGTGGAAGCAGGATGCAGGGCTGGAATTAGGGAGAGGATGGATGGTTGCCGAGCTGCCTCAGCAGATGCTGAATGTCCTCTGGTTGATAACATGGGTAATGGTCCATCAGTCTGTTCTCTTTCAGCACCCCCTAATCGCTCTCCTGTTAGCCAGTAATCCTCAAACCTCATTATTTCTGTTGAGAATTTAAGCTGAACCTCTAAATGATTGGTGGTTTGAGGCTAGATGGGAACATTTGAGGTTGCGGACATGGTTTGAGCGTAAATATGTGCAGACCCACAAACATACCAAGCATAAGGGAGATGGTACCCAGGCCAGCGTGACTGAGGGCAGGGTAGAGAGCCTTTGACTACCAGGATGTGCTTTCCCCATTCTTCTCTATTCGCTGCTTTAACGCCTGTATGGTGCATGTGTGCTGTCCTTTGAACCATGCGTGATAGTCCACACCTCTGTGAATGCCTGCAAATTAAGGTGGAGGTGTCAGATTTCCTTGCATAAATCATTACTGTACAATATTTTGGCATGTCAGGATAGGACCACAGGGTTTAATATGGAGGAGAATTGGGTCTCCATCCTTCCCTTGGGGAAGAACCTAAAACAATACTGAGTATTATCTTCCTCTACTGAAGATCCAGAGCCTTTGTCTGTGACAGTCCTTTGAGAGTTATATAAATCACTGCCTCATGGTTATCTTATTATATGTCTGTGTCTTGTCTCCAAATTATGGAACGTTTGGAAGAAAGGGACCGGCCTTATTATCGCATTTCATCCGCCATAAAATGCACATTCCACACCCCACGTATTTTAACATCTCTGAAAGCAGCTGTGCCTTACAATCGAATTGTTACCATTACTGTTGTGACAGAGTTGGCATTAGTGAACTTCAGTTCACACAGGTGAACTTGGCTGTAGCTCCCGATGATATCATCACATCAGTTGAGTTATGGGCATTGTTGGTATTCCACACGTTGAATTTAATTGCCTCTTAAAACGTCTATGGGAAGATTACATTATAATTCAGCAACGAAATGAGTTATTTGTACGTAGAAATGCACAGAAATAGAGAAGTAGAGCATAAATTTAGTGGTAGTGACACAGATGCTAGTGATTGGGGTAGTGACTGCATTTCTATATTTTCTTGCAAAGCAACAGTAAGCCTTTTACATGACCTAGGAAAGGAAGGGAGCACCAAGTGGTTGAAGCTTTGTTACATTTTGTACTAAAATGTGGACAAAAAGCCTGCTTATCATATGCCAAGCAAGGTGATTGAGGAGAGAAGACATTGCCAATCCTCTCCTAACAGATGAAAGAAACTTCAGTGAAATGAGAATCAGTGTGAACTACTCGCACATCCGTGCAATCAGTATGACATTGCCATCGGTTGGTTGGAAGTGTTTCTCCTTTCTCAGCTGACATAAAATTATGGTGTACCTTATAGCTGATGGAATCATGGCTTCAATGAAAGGTGGTATTTCTTTGCTACCTCCATGAGTTCTGGTCCCTTAAGCTTTGTAGGAAGACAGTAAATATTTATTGACTAATTGCCTAGGTTTTATTGATTTAAATAGACAGTCCCCCCATTCTCGTGGCTGGCTGGTTGGAGGTACCTCCGTGTGTAAGAGATTGGAATAGTGTTTTCCTAGTCTGCTTGGCTGCACGTCACTTGAAAGGTGTAGGTGCGGGAAGGAGACAGACGGGGTGGCTGGCGTGAGAGAAGGCTGAGGCATGGGAGTGGGACAGGTTGGAATTCATTCCACAAGTCCTCACCCTTCCAGCAGGGGCTGGGGGCTGTTGCCACCCACAAGACACTCAGTGACAGCATGGAGAAGTCCTGTCATGATTACTCCTCTTTCTATTCAGACTCCATTTAAAAGCCTCTGCTTGTAGCTTCATCAGGTACCTAAGTGCATGCGTTGGTTCAGTTCAATAGATAATTCCATCCCATTTACAAGATGGCTTTTTCTCAACGTGTTTGTTGGATCCTGGTAGGTATTACTGTTTCTAAGAATACCTCCTCAGCCACCCGTCGTTTTAGTTTCCTTTCACTTCTCCATCCCTGGCTTTGGGTTGAGGCAGGATGGTTTCCCCACCCTCTTGGTGTACATCCTGAGGCATCACGTCTGATAGTCTTTATATTGTTATTCCCATCCTTCAGCTTGCATAATTTCCATGTCTCTAAAATCCAGAAAACACTCACTCCGAAAACTGTTATTAAATATATGTCTGTGGCTGGCAATAACCCTAAATTTCACAAGTGGTTGTAAAAGTACTTTCGCTTAGCTTGCTTTTTAAAAAAATGCCTATTAATTTCAGCGTGTGTCTTCTTGTCCTCACATTTGTAGGATTCATCAAAAAGTTATATATGCTCGTCCTTTATAGTCTCTCTTCTCTAAAGTAAATGCTAAACATTCATATTTGCATAAAAGCATAATGGAATTAATATCTATTTCAATATATGTACCAGGTACCTGTACCATGTGCTCCAGGGCCCTTAAATACTTCCTTTTATTTAATCCTGAAAGCAACTTTATGAGTTATATATAGGTATTGTGAATTATAGGATTACCAAGTATATTTTAAACGTGAAAAAACTGAGACACAAAATGTTTACTTAGCTGTATCATAGTAGATTTAGGACACTCCAACCCTACAAATCTCTTTTTTGTCTAAACCTGTGCTAACCCTTTTTGCAGTGTGAATTAAGCAGTAAATCTGACAATGACAGTCCTAAACTTTAGATTCCAGGGGAGTCTTTACGATAATAATAACAACTACAGTAATAATTAACATTCACTCAGTGCTGCTTTTGTGCGAGGCACGGTTGTAAGTTTTTCATGTGTATTTAGTGAACACAACAGCTTTGAGATAGAAACCATGACCTTCCTCATGTTCGAAACAAAGAAACTGAGGCACAGAGAGTTGAGTCTCTGGCCTCAGCGTACAGAAATTGAAGCGGAGCCAGGATTCAGACCCAGGCAGCCAGTCTCAGAGCCTTGGTGCTTGACCGCTCCAGGGTCCCGCCTTTTCATTCCACACCTTAGGAAACCAAAGCCCAGAGATAGGCCTTTGGGGAAGAGTCGCCTGGATTCAGGGTGGGTATTCGTCTTTATCTTCAGGCTTTAGGAAGTCGTCAGATCTGTGTACACCTCAGGACTTCTGGCAGGAAATAGAGAGAAGGAAATGCAGCCATGAATGTGTTCCTCCGTCCTACGCTTCCTTTTCTGCTCCCTGAGGACACAATGAACTATCTTCAGTAACTGTCTCACACACATCCCCGCCACTCACACACATACACTCACCCACACTCACAGTTACCTGCAAACACACAAACCCACACCCACAGAGCCCTTGCTCATAATGTCCCATTGTCTAGACGGCCCCTCATCGAGTCCCACCCTACTATTCGCTCCCACCTCAGTCTGATTCCTCATGCTCCTCCTACCAGAACAGACTAAGGGTAACCAAACCAGGAAGCTGTCCTTTGCCCTACAACCCTCTGCCTCTAGCCCCAGGCTGGGGTAGATGGACCTCCTCTGGGCTCCCAGCGTGCCCCTGTGACCCGATTTATTGGGCTGCTTTTACAAATCATTTCTTGGTCAGCTTCTTGAGGGCAGATGGTAGATACTTAATCATCCTGAATGTTTAACAGAGTGCTTGGCACATAGCTGCCCCTTAAAAAGCATGTATTGAATAAATGAAT